>NW_024081335.1:0-510119 GCF_003009895.1 Hyaena hyaena
AAAAAAAAAAAAAAAAGAAAGAAAAGGTACACTAAACAAGAAAAAAAAAAAATCAGTGATATCCTAGTATTATTTGTTAAAGAAAGATTCCAGCCATAGAAGTTCCTGCACAGAGTGATGACACTTGTTCACAACACTATGCTTTTCTAACAACTAGTGGATAAGGAGTACAGATCAAAGGTCTTCAAAGTTAGGTGGGAAACCATACTTAGACAAAATCTTGAAAAACACCACAATCCACCCCACGGAAAATGGAGGAGAAAATTCTATTTTTGCCCCACGTTATGTCAACAAGATTGCTAGATCAATGAAGTGTTAGAACAATGAAAGACTATTTGGTTGTTAAATATTATTATTTAGGAAATTTAAATTAAATAAAGGATTATAGCACATCTCAGCACACGTTTATTTTTGAAGGCATCCTTCTTACTGAAAGGTTGTAGATCTTACCTACCATTTCAATCAAGGAATTTGTAGACTTTTATTTACTTTTAAGAAGGTATTATCACTTTTTACTAAACTTGGCCTGCCTGGGCTCTCACGTAATCACCGTTACAAAAATTGGAAAGTTCACTCTTGCTCTCATACCCTCATGTTTATATCAAATAAACATACCTTTTGAATATAAATTTTTGACAGTCACTCTTAACAAACTAACTAGTTAATTAAAAGAGTGGAGAGAAACTAGACATATCTCCTAGTCAGAAAAATAAGTCCTTATAAGAATCATCTCCTTGATTTTTTTAAAAACTACCAAATAATCATTCATTTTATCACTCTCAGAGTTTTATCCTACACTGCGTTGATCTCCAGGTGGCATGTGACCCTTAAACAGAGGGTGTTATACAGGGGAATAAAGATACTTAAAGTGGATGAAAGGTGGGGTTGGAGGGTGTAAATCATTCAAATACACATTCTGTCCCTCTGTATTTTCCATCTCTTACATGTAAATTTAATGCAGATGCTTTTCTATATAGCATAGATATCAATATGGTGACTCATTTGCCTTAAGTATCTGGTGATACGGTCAATGAAAAATGTTATTATTTATGGAAAGCTTTATTTTACACACAATGACAATCTCAGTGGCTCTTGTTAAGTGTTGGGTTTAGACCATGGAGTAGGATATGTGATGGGTCTTTGAACGGGTCTTTGAAATACAGTGTCACTAGGATTGAGTCCATCAGTGTCATTTACTCATTATCAGCTATTTGTTATATGTGGTGAAATTTGACAAATTTGGGATACTTCTCTGAGAGTCTGGAATTAGGACTGGAAGTTTCCAATTGCTTTAGAGGCTGGTCACTTGAAGACAGAACATGCTAACTCTGGAGGCATGGCGTGTTCCAGGAGGTGAACTGAATAATTGAGAAAGATGCTCTACAAAAGCTAAGAACAACAGGATAGGGGGCGAGTGTTCTTTGTATTTGTTTCAGGAGTCAGGATGCATTCTTGCCCTGGGGTTCTGAGACACTCCTGCATCCTTACAATAAATTCCCCCTTTGTCTGTGGAAGCTAAAAAATTGGTTTCTATTGCCTATAACCAGAAGTTTTTTTTTTTTATTTTTATTAAATTTTTCTATAGCTTGTTTATTTTTGAGACAGAGAGAGACAGAGCATGAGTGGGGGAGGGGCAGAGAGAGAGGGAGACACAGAATCAGCACAGAGCCAGACACAGGGCTCGAATCTATGAACCATAAGACCATGACCTGAGCCAAAGTGGGGATGCTCAACCGATTGAGCCACCCAGGTGCCCCAACCAAAAGTTTTCTAATAGTTACATGTCTGAAGCAATATCAGAGAACTCAAAGTGAGTACTTGTTCTAAGATTCATTGATTTTTAATTTTCTGATATCCTTCAAAGGAACAAAGTCTGACTTATAAAATCTCCATTTGTGGGTGAGATTCTTCACAAACTTTTTTGGTTCTTTATTTTGATCTTTCACCCTATTTTTCTCCTTGTCTGGGTCTCTTTCTGCTTATTTAAGGCTTCATGGAAAGGTTTATTAAGGTTATCTCACTTATCCAAAAATACAAGAAGAGGCAAAACTATGGTTTGGATCCAGTTCTTTGTGAATTTCAGCATTGTTTTTCTCTCCTATGTCATCACTTTTGTACAGTGCTGCAATGGAAATGAGGAGGGAAAAGAGATTTTCCCTTAATCTGGAGAGACAAATGTATGAATTCTTAGAAAAAATTAACACAAATATAAAAATAAAGTTAAGAATGATGTTAAAACCATCCCAAATAATGTCATGCTTTTACTAGACCATTCCCAAAACAGTATCTTATTTTCTCTCTTTCTGACAGATCCGATAGGCTATCATTGTGCATTGTCTTCTAATCCTTGTGGATGACCACAGCACTAATGCGATAGCTCTTTGGGGTGTAGATGTGCTTCTGACTGTTTTATGACCCACACGTCCTTTACCACAATAAGTTCTCATGAAGATGCCCTTTGCCCTTTCCAGCTGCAGTTGCTATTTGCAAGGTTTGTTTCTATCTACAGTTCTACCCTTTAACCTCATAATCTGCCCAAAGTCTTTGTTTAAAATGAGCCATCCCATTTCTGCTTACTGCATACCAATGTAATCTGTCAGACAGGATAATTTCCCAGCATTCCATGGCTCTGCTCCATTTTCTGAGGTAGTTTGTATATAAACCTCCTCTGGTCATTGCACTTAAGCTCATCCTGTAACAGCTGTTTGGGTAGCCTGCTGTCATCCATATTCTCTGCTTGGACAATCCTGATTCACTGTTATGACAAGTATCACTTTCAACTATTAATCAACACAAAATGTGTAAAACGTAATGTTAAAGGACAGGATGTGTTCTTTGTGATTTAGTTGGAAGGGATGATGCTATTCATCGGAAAAGGCAATGCATGAGCCAAATGAATGTCTCTAATAACTGATCACATAAAGACTCATGGAGTATGTAGGAAATGAACTTGGTTTAAAAGATGGACGGGGTTTTTAAAAGTGGGTGGTAGGGAGAGGTGGTACCGGAGGGCATACAACAGCCACCGCTTGTGGAAAACTCATGTCCCAAACCCTGTCCTGAAGTCTATATATGCATTATCTCCATGAATCTGCACAGAAAATTATTAAGGTTTGTGAATAAGCACGAGAGACTCCTAGAAGTCATTTGTTCAAGTGGAGGAACAGAAATTCAAACACAGAACTTACATCTTCTTAAAATATAGGTTACAGTAACCAGCCTGGGCAAAGACATGCTGGGAGAAATATGGCAAACATATTTCAGAATATTGGAGTGTTAAAAAAAAAAAGGTGAACTGAGATTTGCAGTTGCCAAAGCTATAGGCGATTGGACAGATGCCTTTGGAAATTCTTGGGCAGGGTAGGGATATGCTGAAGGAATGGTTTAGAAAACTCAAAGGAGAAAAATTACTGGTTTTGAAGATTAGGTAAAAGCAAGATATATATATAGATATAGATCTCAAAACTCTGGGGTTGGTGTAGAAATAGGAAGAAAGGGAAAGCTGTTTGGGCCACTGAAAAGACAAATCAAAGGGTTATAGCTTGTTCATCCATGGTGAGAGAGCTTCTTTCCTGCCAAACATTCATCCAGATGATTCAGACTTTGTAAGCAATTGGTCCCACAACAAATGAAGTATCAAAAAAGATACTGAAAGATATATATTTTTAAAATCAGCCTGTCCTCATCCTCAATGTTTTTGCTTTACTTTCCACCCCTAACCTTAAAATGGTCTTTTGAATTTTATTAAAAAAAAAAAATTTCACTTCCAGAAAAAAATGTAGTGAATGTGGCTATAAAAATAAAAGCATAATCCTTACAAATACTTAGCAAAGTGCAAAGGGAGAAACAGTCAGAAACATGTGGATTCTTTTTTGTTTTAGGTTGCTCATCATAGTCTACAAACAAATGATTCTAATTCTAGTAGTCTCTCTCTCTCTCTCTCTCTTTTTTTTTTTTCAGTTGATTTGGAGGGTGGACTGCCAAGCAGAGAAATCAAAGTTGGGGTCCTCACCAGTAATGTCTATGGTGTTGGCCAGTTAGTTCACTCATCATTTTGATTGATTTTTAAAATCGCAAAAAAAAAAAAAAAAAAAAAAAAAACAAAGAAAAAAAAAAAAAAAAAAAAAAAAAAAAAATCACAGACATTTCAAGAAAGACACATTTCTTTACTTTTTATCAATAAATGTTTGGGATAGGAGTTTTAGAATAGGGGACCAGGAAGAACTTGTTCCATTAGCTGTGTCCAAGAACTGGAATAGACAGCTGGGCCTAATCTAACAAATACCAGGGGTATAGATGAGATTTTTTTCCTCTTAAAATAGGGATTCCTCTCTGAGACTGCTCACTACAGTCCAGCCTACAGTGGATTTTTAAAATCTTTGATTTATTTTTCCCACACCGTCTTCATGTGCCCTTAATGTTTTTGCATACTGATACCTCTTTTTCATTTCTCTTTAAATTGCATCCAAGTTTCACCAAATCTCCTAAACTTTCTGTAAATAAAACCTTTGTGAGGAAAATCAGCATAATATTTCTGAATACATAACTTATAACCATAACTCTCTTACTTAGATCAAAAAGCAGCAGAAGATGTAAAGCTTAGGGGAGAACAAAAGATTTATCAACTTTCTATTTTTAAACATTTCTTTCTGTAAGAGTTGTAATATGGTGGTAGAGGATACAGAAAATGTATGTGTGTTTTCATTAAAAAATTCATTCTAGTTTTCATGTGTTTCCATGCCATCTTTGTTTTATGACCAAAGCATGTCACATCCCCAGAGACTCAACAATTGGAAGACAGCCTAGAAATTTGAGTCAAATTGTAAGGCAGATAAAAAATGAATCAGTGATGAGAGCATTTAAAATAGGGATGGAAGAAGTCAACTAAATGTTTGGCTTTTTACATGCTGCAAACTAGAAGCTTAATTATGATTCCTGAAGCCATTCATTTTCAAGTCTGAAAGTTAATAAAATGATGACTTTTAATTGGCCTATTAAGATTCTTAAATAACTTAAAAAATAAGCAAGAACTTAAATCCCACAGAAAGTTCAGGAAAATAATAGGAGATTTACAACCCAAATTTCATCAGCAATCTCAGGTTCAAAGCTGAAGGTGAAGAAATCTAAGTACCCAAATTATTTTCAGAAGTAAAATTGATGCACAGGGCAACTGTGAGAGACTGGTGATACTATTTAACCTACAAAATGATCTAATTTATTATTTTCCAAACTACTTGATTCACCTGTAAAGTCCATATAATAAGAAACATGTCTTTGAAGCACGGTTGCCTGATCCACATTCCTTAATTAACACATGTTGTCCTAATATTTACATTCACTAGACAAATAATTTGATTTTTCCATTTCCTTCAAGACCTTGACAGACACAAATAAAACTGTTGGTGGATGAAACCGGATGTTTGGGATTGCATGTGAAGCGACCTTTTTATTATCTTACAGTTTTACAACAATCATCTTGTTTATGAAATCATCTTCAGTTAAAATTTTACTGCCAACCATTCCTCCTTCCAAATTTTCTTCCAGTTCCTGTTTACATACATGTGTTTATTCATTCTCATTAAACATCTAATGTATTCCAGGCGCTCTCTGCCATATTTGCTTATATCCCTGTTTCCTGGATGTGCCCAACTCAAGTTTTGCTATGCTGTTTTTCTTCCTATGTGCAATTTCCTCTTTGTTCTCTCCATTGAACCAACTCTCACCCATCCTTCAAGAATCAGCTTATTTCACACAAGTTCAACTTTTGCTTTTGACCACTCCAACTCACAGTGATCTTGGCCACTCAATCCAAGTCACTCTTATACTGACTTCTGTAATTATTGCACTCTTCTGTTGTTACTTAGCTTTCTTGTCAAACATGACTTATTAGCCCGCATGTTGGCAAGAGCTGTGTTAGGAACCCTAGGAAGTACTTTTCATATGGCTCTGAACACAATGAATATTTAGAGCTCTAAATGATGGGTTGAATGGAGGAAAGAATTATTAAATGGCTGGCTGACTGACAGTGAAGAGATGAATCTGACTGGTTGCCCAGAAATCATTAAAGCACAGACATTGTGTCAGGCAGGTTAAAGGAAGCATGTTATTTCCCAAAGGGGTAAAGAAACATGGCACAAGAGACTTACTTTAATTCAGTATAATGAAGGCAACAGCAATGTTAAAGTCTTGTAGGATATGGAAGCCCGCTGTTTTGGAATCTCTCGCCAAACTCCCCTAGCCCGCTACAATGCAAACATGATCTAAATTGATAAGATGGGATCATAGACAAATAGTGATGTGGCCATAACCACCCCCCCTCCCCACAACATTTGCATGCTTCTCACTATAGATAGGTTGCAGGATCCTTACACTAAACCTCTCCACGAAAGGGAGCTGATAAAAGACTGTGGTAACAATGCATTTTACACCTGGGAAACACGAGTGATGAAAGAGCATAAGTTGGGTGTTAGAGATTAAAAACAAACAAACGATACAATGTATAACATATATATATATGCCTGTATATCACTGAAATACTTATGACTGAATCTCTTGTCTCTAGAACATATTCAGTGTAGCAACCCTGCAAAAAACAAAATAAAACAACAACAACATCAACAACAAAAACTTCTTCCCTGCAAACACACTTGCCTTCGTCTCCCTGCCACTCATCTAGGCTTTTCCTTCCTAAGGACGACTCTGTCTTACCCTAATCCCACTCTGTCTTACATGTTACTTGCCCACCTTTTTTTCACAACCTATTCAGTTCCATTGGCTTATATCTAAGGAAGACGTCTCCCAGATAACACTTAAACAACAGATTTCACTGCCTTAACAACAAAAACAAAGACAATCTGGAGATCTGGAAAAAGCACTCCTCACGTTTGGAAATTACTTTGGATATTTTGCTGGTTTTGGCAACACTTAAGTCAAACTGGACAGGCTGATGATTGATTTGTTGAGATATAGGACTGGACTCCCTTTCATGTTTTAGGCCAAAATAGGCTTCACACAGAATTTCATCCATGTAGCCTTCATGAAAAGTTCGTCAAAGCAAGTGTAGGACTCTTGACTCATATGTTACCCAACGTGTGTCATTTTCCATTTTGTAACATGATTACATTTATGATTATTTGTTTAATGACTTTTTCCTCGACTGAAAGCCCATAAGGGCAGGAATTGTATTGTCTTTTTCACTCCTGTATCCCTAGTGCCATTATGGTATCAAGACAGTAATCCATAAATACAATGAAGGGTGAGTGAATAAAGGAGTATTCTGAACTCAAATTTAAGTCCTCAATAGGAAAAAGGGCCATATGACTCAATAAGACAATGACTAATTTCTGAATATTCATTTAATTTTAGATGCCAAGAAAGTCATTCTCTTTTACAATTTTTGGGGGTGTTTCAGTATAGTAAATTAACAAAGACTATTTCTTCATAATAGAAAACCCGTCCCAAACAACAGTTTGCTGTTTATACTTGTAACCCTCTTATATTTGTGAAAGGCCTACTGGAGTTTTAGATTATGTGAGGAAGCCAAAGCAAGGATAGATATAGGAAATGGGGAAAAATATAACTAAACACATGGAGGAATAAATCCTTTAAAAGAGTAATAGGGAATTTTTGGCAAGGTAGACTATTAAGCATTTTCTGACGAAACCACATATTTCTCCACGAGAGTAGTTGGTCATTTGGCCACTGAGTCTCCAATCTGCTGGATGATTTTTACAGAGGAAAGGGACAGGAGTCTGGTGTCACATGGCAACCCTGTCAATCCTGAAAGAGTCGCTGCAGGTGCTGTACCATTTAATAAGGTATGTCCAACGGGAACACGCGAATATATGCTTTCAACACATAATAGGAAAATGAATGTTAAATTCTACCATTAATCTGAAGAGGCTGTATTTTCAAATACTTTATTAATTGGGAAATACTATAGCTACATTTAAAATTTTTGTGTGCTTTTTAAGAAATAAAACATGATTTTCCACTTAGGAATGCAGTGAATTCTCAAGGAAAAAGTCCTTAACTGTAAGAAAGTTTTGTAAACAAGAATTAGAAGTCTTAAACCCATACTCCACCCAGTCTCATTGTGATGGCCAATAATTGGTGATGATCTCTAAAGAAATGTTAGACTTAGATATAAACACCTAGAGATATTTTTATGTCTATTTTTATTTATCTGGTAGTTTCCAAGATACATTTCATATTCTCAATTGCTCTCCCAATTTTTATTTCTATTTTATTTTTTATTTTTTTTTACATTTATTTATTTTTGAGACATAGAGACAGAGCACGAGTTGGGGAAGGGCAGAGAGGGAGACACAGAATTGGAAGTAGGGTCCAGGCTCTGAGCTGTCAGCACAGAGCCTGATGTGAGGCTCAAACCCATGAAACGTGAGGTCATGGCCAGAGCCAAAGTCTGATTCTTAACTGACTGAGCCATCCAGGTACCCCATCTCTGTCAATTGTTAAGGATGGTTGAGCCAAGTGATAGGCACATGAAATGAAATTTATGTATGGAGAAAAGGCTAACAGGAAACATTATTTTGTTTCTTTCAATATCAACTCAACAAGGCATAAAATGGAAAAAAATATTTTGATTTCCCTGCCTTATGGAAAATTCAATTTAAGTGGCCGTTATGTCTATAGGTGACAATACTCTGATAGTGGACCACAACACTGACATATTAAACTGCATGTGTTCCTGTTACCCTGTTTTTATCCATTTCTGGGAAAAATTATTTTGAAAGATTTTGAGAGCTACACTCCCCTCTGGCTTGTTGAAGTTCATATGAGACATCTGATTTCATAAATAAGCAGGAAACAATCTGAGTCCAAAAAAAACTTAAGGATTAAAAAATATGGTTGCCAGAGGGACAGGGGAGGGGATGTGGGTGAAATAGGAAAGGAGGATTGAAAGGTACAAACTCACAGTTGGAAAATAAATCACAGGGATGAAAAGTACAGCATAGACTTTTTTTAAAGCATGGTTTCTTGTGTTTTATCCAAAACCCAAGTTTTGTGGGGATTACTACTATAAGAAAACTTTGACGTAAAGGTGGAAAAAGTCTGTATGGATTAAACATTTTCGTGCTATAAAATATTTATCTATGTCTGTCAGGGGGGGAAGAAAGGTGTTTTATAATTTTAGTGGGAAATATTTCCTCCTCTGAAAGCTGTATTAGAGAATTTGATAAGGCTTAAAAAGTTTGAGCAAAAATGTCAAACCTGAATCCATTCATCAGATTGTACCTGTGGGTGGTTGTGTTGTGATAGGGAATCGTTTCTTCCAGAATAGTAAAAGCTGGTTACTTTTCTGTAATACCATCTTTAAGGTGCCACGTGGAGGTCAAATTATTATTTGGCTTCACAGGAAAGCAAGATATGGCCTGATTTTAAGCACCTCTGGAAAACATCATGGTTTATATAAATGAACCTGCCATTAAATAGGTGTGCCGTGTGTGTGTGTGTGTGTGTGTGTGTGTGTGTGTATAATACCAAAGGAAGAAAACTACTAAAATTTAGTACATTTTCCATTGCTTTTCTCCTTACTTGAAACAGTTCCCAAGCAAGACTCCCATTTAATTTAAAGAATCCTTTAGAGTCTGCCCACATTGATAGCCCGAATGAAGTGACTCCTCTAGGAAACATTATGTTTGTAATGTGCCTCTATTTCTGTAACCTATTTACCTCATAAAGCCTGACAAATGACTGCACAGCACAGCCTCAAATTCATGTAGGGTTCATAGTGAAAATTCTTGTGTGAACATTGTTAACGTTACATATATATATATATATATATATATATATATATATATATATACATACATACACACACACACGCATATATATATTTGCTGTGAGATGTTGATGTGAAAGAGTATGTCTTAAAAGAGAAAGTGCTTTCTCTCAACATTATGAAGGTTATAAACCACTCGATATGCATTCAGTCACTTTAAAATATTGCCCAAAGGATGGCTGAGGAATAGGTATTTCAGAATAAGACTATCATAAATCAGAAACTGGGAGTTCAAATGAAAAAAAAAAAAAAACCAAGATAACACATTGCTTTATACACTAGTTGTTAAAAAACAGGGGGTCCATTTGAATTTTTATGTAGAGTCCCAGATACTATTGCATTAATATAAACTGATGATCCTGGATGGTATTTTCATTTCTCAACCTATGAAAGTGTTCATAGTGAATGTGAGTAGAAGCTGCCAATTTATCAGTCATGGTCTTCATATGAATGGGAAAACCACCACCACCAATCGTCTCTGAAAAACAGTCAGTAGTCGGGGTGCCTGGGTGGCTGTCGGTTAAGCTTCTGACTTTGGCTCAGGTCATGACCTCATGATTCATGAGTTCTAGTCCCGCGTTGGGGTCTGTGCTGACAGCTTAGAGCCTGGAGCCTGCTTCGGATTCTGTGTTTCCCTCTCTCTCTGGCCCTCCTCCACTCATACTCTCTCTCTCTTTCTCTTTCAAAAATAAATAAAAACATTTAAAAAAAAAGCCAATGATCAAGTAAATGAGGAGGAGGTATAGATAAATGCAAAGCATGGACAATGTTTTTACAACCTTGATCAGAATTATTTCACCTATGCATTCACTATGCATTCATAAATATAGTATAAATTTATTTATTTTTAATGTTTTTTTTTAAATGTTTTTATTTATTTCTGAGAGACAGAGAGACCCACACACACAGCATGAGCAGGGGAGGGTCAGAGAGAGAGGGAGATACAGAATGCGAAGCAGGCTCCAGGGTCTGAGCTAGCTGTCAGCACAGAGCCCAATGCGGGGCTCGAACCCATGAACCATGAGATCATGACCTAAGCCTAAGTCAGACGCTTAACCGACTGAGCCACCCAGGCGTCCCAACATAAATTTATTTTTATTATGCAGTCAATTTCTAGTTGTCCATGAATATAATACATGTGTGGAAAATAATTTGAAGAACATATGTGAGATATGTGAGCTTTAGATGTAAACGGCTTATAAAGTTATAAGGGACTGATTTGACAAAATAAATGATTTTGTCTGCATTAGTCAGCTTGCGAGGCCACTACATCTTCACCCCATGATAAGGCCACTACTACAACAAGTATGGGACCTCTCTTTTGAATTCTTTCAGAGCCTGATGTAATTATGGATGAGGATATGCATCATCGAAACAGAGTTCTGGCCTCTGATTCCCAAATTCTACTTTTGCCATCAGCTAGAAGTTATACAAAGATACTTTATTTTTGTATCTTTTTTTGTATTTTTCAAGATGTGAGACTGAGCTTCCTATTTGGTTTATGACTGGGAACCATGCAACAAATTAAAAAATTATGACCTAAGAGGAAGGCTGGGGGAAACAACAGGTTAGTAGATTCCTCAAGCACATCCCAAGTCCAGAAGTCTAGGGGGGAATATATGCAGCCAACACTTAGTTGTCCAGAAAAAGCTAAAATAATACAAATACAATTGATTATCAAAGGTTTGTATCATCATATGGGGCTCCTGGGTGGCTTAGTTGGTTAAGCGTCCGACTTAAGCTTAGGTCATGATCTCGCGGTTCGTGGGTTCGAGCCCTGCGTTGGGCTCTGTGCTGACTGCCAGCTCGGAGCCTGGAGCCTGTTTCAGTCTGTGACTCCCTCTCTCTCTGACCCTCCCCTGCTCACGCTGTCTCTCTATCTCCTAGAAATAAATAAAACATTAAAAAAAAAAAAAAGGTTTGTATCATCATAGAGAACACAGGGTGTCTGTGGTGCTTCTCTTTCTGTCCAAGGCACCAAATATACGTCATCACTGGGTGTGTCTTTCTGTCTAAAGCTTCTGACACTTATGTGGGTGGCACAGGAACAGGTGTCCTTGATTGAGGAAGAGGTACAAGGACTTAGATACTGGCTATTGAAAGGTGCTTCCACGAAGGGCTGTATCCTGGGTTTTGGGGGGTGGGGTCAAGGTTGTGGGGTTTTGCTGCTAAAATTGAAAGATGATGGAAAAACTAACTTAAGGCACGTCCTATATTTTAGAGACGGCAACGGGATGAGAATAACCAATCAGTGAAGAGAGGGAGTAAAAACAAAGCCCAGGTCTTTGACTTTTTTGTCTATTCCCTTTTCCACCTGACATTGATTTTCACATGGCATTTGACAATGTGCATCATGAAATTGCTGTGGCCGAGGAGGAGAGATATCAGCTGACTAACAGTCATGTAGTTGGACTTGAAACTGATTGGAAAAACTGACTGCCGGGTAAGAAAAACAGCCTTGTCTACTGGATCAGAAATTGGGACGAGAACTCAGCCCTTGAAATGTCCAATCGCCTTTCTATCAAATCTGATGTATCTGATGTAAATATGCTCACCAAATATGTACAGTACTTAGAACTGAAATGGAAGGGCACTGTATTTGATGAATAAACAAGAATTGCTAAAGTTGTAAAGTACATCAAGGTAATTAAATAACAAAAAATATGATCTCATGGTTCCTGAGTTCGAGCCCGTGTCGGGCTCTGTGCTGACAGCTCAGCTTTGGGTTCTGTGTCTCCCTCTCTCTCTCTGCCCCTTCCCTACTCACACTCTGTCTGTTCCTCTCTCAAAATAAATAAACACTAAAATAAATAAATAGATAAATAATTGGAAAAATACTAAATATTTTGTTATTACGGTCCTGAAATTAAATATGGACCACATGTGATCTAATTCTCTTAACACTTCTCTGTTTGTTTAAAAATTCATTTTGCCATTTAGTTACACAAATAATGAATTTGCAATTTAAAAGAGAACAAAAGACACAAAGAACACAAAAAACACAAACAAAAAAACACAATCAAAATTTTTTGCATAACAAAATGTTCTATATGTAAAATGTACCTGCTACATAACAAAGCAATATTTATATAGATTTCGAGAGACAGCTACAGAAGAGTTCATATAACTCATTCTTCTGTAATCTACATTCTTCACTCAACAATATATCATTAACCTCTTTGCATTACAACTAGGGTTGAAGTTGGATGCTTAATGGACTGAGCCACCTAAGCGCCCAGTATTTTCCTCCTTATTAAATCCATATATATTCATGAAATAACATTTAGAAAATTCACAAAAGGTTAGCTAATAACATAGCTTTGATTTTCAAAGTACTATCATTTTCCTTGCTACCCATCAGGCAGGAAACTACCCCACTAAGTACTTAGGAGGCTTGTGTTAGGGCCCCTCATGTCCATGCTCATTCTAGGCCAAATAGAAGTGTGATTTTTCAAAACTTGGGGATAGCTTAGCGCATATGAAATGATGGATGGAGAAGGTGTACATGTTTTCTAGAAATGACTAATTTTCAGTACATTCTGTAGAGACAAAATTCCTGGAGTCCTTCAACTGTTCCAACTCATTGCCTTGAACAGCTGGTTACCAGAGCTGTATTTCTGCTCTGGGCACACTTGGTTTAGCAAATCTTTCTCTGAGAGATGAAGGGGCATGAAGGAGAGTCAGCATATTGCACTGGCCGAGGCACAACTGCCAATTTACAGGTAATTTCTCCTGAGGTTCAGATGGTAACAGAGATGTAAAGGATGCAAACCAAATAAAGTGACCTCATCTAAACTAAAAAAAAAATTAAAAAGGAAAAAATAATTAGCCGACAGATGATTCACTGGATAAAACACTAAACATGACATTAGCATGGTTTGCTTTGTTCTGATCACTATTTTAAGTACAGTTTGAATAATGAAATACACATGGCAGTGTGCTTTATGAACATTGCCAGTGAGGGCAGATCCATTGAAAGTAAAGTAGAATCAGGGGCCCCTGGGTGGCTCAGTTGGTTAAGCATTTGACTCTTGATTTCGGCTCAGATCATGATCTCACAGTTCGTGGGTTCAGGCTCAGCACTGACAGCGGGGAATCAGTTTGGGATTCTCTCGCTTCCTCTCTCTCTGCCCCCCACCCCCACTTGCATGCATGTGCTCTCTCAAAATAAATAAATAAACTTTAAAAAAGAAAAAAATATGTAGTATGATCATTAATAGCCACTTATGAATGTGCATTTTTGGTTGTTAATATTACTTTTATGTTTTAATGTTTTAATTTGTATTTTATGTTGTCCTTTTGTGTTTCTGCTATGTCCACATGTTAGTCTTTTTTTCCCTTTTTTTTTTAACATGTCTTACTAATATGACAGAGTGAGTGAGGTATATTTACTAACAAGGAACACATGTCCAATGTATAATTGTAGATTTCTGCATTATTTAAAAATTTTCCAATTAAATGAATAAACTATTACAAACAAACCAAAACACTTAGTGATCAAGAAACAGAGTGTCTCATTAGTATTGGAAAAAGAAAATTCCAGAAAGCATGGGGATTATATAGAAGAGGAAAAGGATAAGAAAACGTTTTCTCCACAAAAATATAACTTTTTCTAAGCAAAAAAAAAAATAAGTAAAATTAATAACTAAAACTAAAGAGCCACTTGTAATGTGCTATCTACTGAAGTAATCTGGTATAAATTACTAATAAACATCATGCATAGAGATTATATCCACAGATAAACTTTATAGAACAAAAGTAAAATATAAATGGCCCTGGTCCACTATAAGAGTCTTTTAGGTAACAACAAAGGGGCTTTTTAAAACACTCTTAATATAATAATCTACCTGAAAACCAAGTCACCAATCCATCAACAAATACATATTGATTCTGCACAGGAAATAAGTCACTAAAGGCATCCAAAGCCATGAGCAAGTCTTTACCCTAACAGTCTATAATAGTATAAATAAGACACAAATAGCTGTAATGTAACCTACAGAGTAAGTCCATACAACAGATATGAATAAAGCATCCTGGTAGTTTTAAAAAGGAAGAGATTAGTTCCAGTGCAATATGATAATCTACTGTTGGCATAGAAAACATCAGGGACTGCAGCAAATGTTTGGGACCTGGTCTGTGGAGTAGTAGATGCCTGGTTCTGTAAGACAGACAGCCAACATATGTGAATGCACTTTGGTCAATGTGATAACTTCTTTTACTTTAATCATTTAAATTTCCACATGCTTTGGTTTCTCTGCCAAAGCCATCAATTTTTTTTCTTGCACAGGATTCTTTTTAATTTTGTGTTTCTACAGGATGGTATGGCTTTGTCTACAAATTTCACTGTATTACTGGCTTTACTAGAACAGCAGAATGAGTGGTTTGTGAATAGAAATAAGCCTCTGCAGATCCCCCTTAGATATGGGCAAGAGGCAGAGATGAATGTTTAGAGAGTAACTCCATGTGGCCATCACAGACACCTAGAAGAGACAGAAAAGGAGACTACAGAAAGGCAAATCTTTTCCCATGCGTCTGGAAAAAAAGGACATCTTTGACTTCCCATTGCTTCTGAAAACTCAATATGAGAACAGGTACTCAACAGAAAGGGAAAGCTTTCTTTCCCATAATATAATCCCACAAAGTTGTCTTGACTATAAAGTACCATAATGCCCAAGACAGAGAAAGCTTAGAGATATTTAGCACATGTTGTAAATGGGGGGGGGGGGGGCTATATTAAAATTCTCTTCAAAAACATTATTCGTTCCCTTGATTATAACCATAGCCCTGTAAAAATCTTGTGTTTTCTTTCCAAACCTGGTGAGTAATATGGGTATTAGATTTACATTCCCTGAGCACTATCAATGTGTTTCTAACCACAAAAATTGCTTCAATTACCCTGTGCCAAGTGGAAGGATGCAAAATAATTCCCTAGAAAAAAGCCAGAGGTTATATTTTTAAATTGTTCAGGAAAAAGAAAACAAAACAAAAACAACAATACACCCCTCCAGGCCTCCTTATTATAGACAGCAGCAATTGACAAGCTGTATCAGAGTGAGAGCCTTGAGAAAGCTGTGTTATAAAACAAGAAGTGAATAACATGTATATAAATGTTTTATAAGCCATCCAAATCAATGCTAACCCATTCCCCTTATTAGGATCTAGAGATATCCAACCAATTTTTGAAAATTAAAAAGTGATAAGCAGTGTGCAAGAAAATGAATATCATAATTTATTTGATGTCATTTTAATGGATTCAATTTACTTTTTACTTTTTGCCAGTGTTGAGTTCAATTGTAGATGATAAGTCTTGGCTATTATTGTAAATATATCTTTTGTGCTCAAAATTACTTACAAAATGCTAATCAGGCTTATTTCCTGCTCAGTTCTATTAGCTTAGCCTTTGAAAGCATAGCTCCCAAGATTTAGAGACAGTTTTTGAATAGTCAAGACCTCCCTATGGCACGGGGAAATTAAATTTGGTTTCTTTCCTGCTATTGCAGAATGCTTATTCCATCAGGAGTAATTTACTCTAATTAGGGGCTATGTGTTCTGAAAATATAAGTATTTCTCTCATGAAAAATTTAATGTTGTGTAGTTTTTATGTTCCTGTCAACTTCAAGAAGTAACTTATGACCGAAACCATCTGATAGAAGCTTGTACCTTAAAGGGGGCCCATGGGGGATTTATGGTCTTCAGATGACCAGGTACTCTACTTAATTATCATCCTACACATTTTAGCCACGTGACCAGAAAATTGCAGTGTTTTCCAAGTCTAATCTATCTTCTGAACATTGTAGGAACTGATACTGTTTTTAATCTCCCTGTCACAAAGTAACCTTTTGCCAAGAGACAGTACTGACAGAGATCTCTTAATACCTAAGAGACACAGCGCGAGGCATATTATCTGAATGACCCACTGATGATCATCCAGCCTGCATATCTAAGAGGGTATATTCAGAGGTCGTAGAAAATAAGCTACTAAATTTGAAAACACCGATGACTGCTCTATCCAGACTTCTATGATATCCTTATGGTGCATAAAACAGGGTTGCACAAAATTGAGCTGCCTGGTTAATACCTTCTACTTTGTAAATGACGGGAAGTCAAACAGGCAAAGCACCCTCCATTGGGGTACCTGGGTAGCTCCGTCAGTTAAGCATCTGACTTCGGCTCAGGTCATGATCTCACGGTTCGTGGGTTTGAAACCCACGTCGGTTTGAGCTAGCTGACAGCTAGCTCAGAGCCTGGAGCCTGCTTCACATTCTGTGTCTCCCTCTCTCTCTGACCCTCCCCTGCTCACACTCTCTCTCTCTCTCTCTCTCTCAGAAATAAATACATATAAAAAATTTAAAAAACAAAACAAAACAAAAATCATGTACTGTAGCTGTTGACATCTCCCGTCAGTGCCACTGTTCAGTTGATACTAAAGGAAGTAACCGAAACAAAGGAACAAAAAACCAAAAAGAACTTTGTAGGACAGACAAACAAGGTAGAAGATATTTTAAGACATTCTTGCTTTTCTTTTAGTGTCAAGTGGTTTAAACAGGCAATAGGGATTGTGCTGCACTGTTGGCCATGAGCCATGACTCACCATCAGAATGTCTTGGTGATCATCTTAGTAGCTGGAGCTAGTTAGATTCACTAATGGGCCAGTTATATGATTAGTTTTACACAGAAAATCTTGCTACCTTTAAAATCAATTGGGACTTCCTCAGTACTACACTCTGAGGAACCTAAACTGATTATTAAGCCTAAAATTATGTCTGGCTTTGTGACACCATCTTTCATAAATTCAGTGAGATTGTCTCATTTTGGAAACTAAAGGTTCAGAAGCCATATCATGAGGTCATCAATTTCCTACAGAGGCTCTTTCATAAAAGTGAAAAGTATATTAGAAAGATCACTTAAGTATTGCTATGATTTTCCTCAAATTATCCCTTTACTCCTAAGGTCAATACAGTTCTCTTCACTGAAAAGAAGTATCAGTGTCAGTGAGGTATTCAAAGGCAGATCTCATATAGCACATAAGATAGAATCATCTCAAATTCAAAGTTGTGAGTAATTCTAGTGGGTGTAATCTGTGTTCACCAACTTTCCTTCTCCAATTCTCTAGTTCCTTATTAATTAATTCATGACAATTTGATTTGTAAGTGTTAAGAATATTTTTTGAGATACATACATAAATCCAAACCTACTAACCAACTGTTATGTTGATCACTCTTCTTTAAAAAACTTTCTCAATGTTTTTATTTATTTTTGAGACAGAGAGAGACAGAGTATGAGTGACAGAGGGGCAGAGAGAGCCGGAGACACAGAATCCAAAGTAGGTTTCAGGGTTTCTCTGAGCTGTCAGCACAAAGCCCGACGCCGGGCTCAAACCCACACACTATGAGTTCATGACCTGAGCTGAAGTCAGGTGCTTAACCGACTGAGCCACCCAGGCGCCCCTGTTGATCACTTTTAATTGAATCTATTCAAGCTAAATTACAGTTATTACTATATTTATTATTTGCGTTGGTGTTCTCATGTTATTGTCACCTTAAAAAATAAAAAAAATACAATTATATTTAGTGATTCAAATGAGTGTGTTTGAAGGTACAAAAAATGATTCTGAAGGCAAATAATTTTCAGATTATGCATGGCATCCCGTGTGTTTGCTGTGTTTAAAAATATGATTGCATAATTTTAGAACATGTTATTTGTGGTATCTGATCTCTGAACAGTTAACCAGTATTTAAAGATATATATTTACTTACATTTGGACTCTTCCTCTTTGGAAACATGCATTCTTATTTTTCTTGACTTGAAACAGGAAGGGAATCATGTGACATGCCAATATGCACAAAATTACATAGGCAATTAGTTCAAAATGTGCTTCAGTGGTTCAAATATTTTTTAACATAGTTAAGTCTGGTTCAAAACCTGTATTCCACATACAGCAAAACCAAATATAATTTAACATTAATCATATAATTTCTACTTTCTCAGGTTATATAATGGTCTGACTAGAATTGAAGTTTGAGGAGCAAATTTCCAATATGTGATCAAATTTTATTTGTGAAATGGTACTGGAATAAAAATAGGAAAAGGAACAAAAAAAATCAATGATGAGAGAGAAGCTCAAAATGGCGATATGTGAATATCAAACTAATCTACAACTGCCATCTCACTCTTGTCAATAAATGTTAGAGCTGGAAATCGAAGAGAACCATGCAATGCAAGAGATCTCAGTTTTTATTTCAATGTGTGGTCTACTTCATCCTGGTTCCGCTAGCCATCACTCAGAACAAGACAGAGAGAGTTGGACTTTATATAATGCATCAGGATAGCCAAACATTTCAAGATTCGAATAAACGTTTTTCACCTTAAGCCTGATACTTCCCAAATGGCTTTTATGTTGCAAAACTTAACAGGGTGTGAAACAACCAGAGTTCCCACTGGGAACAGCTACTTGGCATGTTCTCCCTAGCAATAACCAAATTAAGGCAATCCTATGCAAACCACTGCTGCTTTTTCAAGCTCTTCCTAATTTCTTAGTATTCAAGCTTGTCTATTTTGCCTTTTCCACAACAGGATCGCGGCCATTCTAGTTGATCTTCCAATTATTCTAACCACACAGTCTGAAGTCCAAAACAAGACCATATTCTAAAAGCCAGGGAAACTGATAGGGTAAAATGTGTTGATGCTAACAGTTGGCAACATTTTTGGCAATTTAAAACTCCTAAATTTTGGCTAACCGTGATTTCCATTTCAGTTATATTCAATATTTTATTCATTCTGTAAGAATGCACTGATAGCTATTTCAATAACATTACAATTAAAGTAACTATGCAGAAAGCTTTTTACATGTTCTCATAGATGGAAAAAAAGCAATGGTTTCTTTGTATTTTCTTATGACTAAAATCCAACTGGACACCAACTGCATCACTCACAAAAACGTCATCTCTTGATATGTACAGGTGGGTTACTTTTGTTTTTTCATTTTACTCACTACTTACTGTCATCTTTCTCTTTTCCTCAACTAGTCCAAGTAAGTACTTCTGTTATGTCCCCATGAAAATATTATGGTGATTCACATTTGCTATTATTTTACTCTCTTAAAAATTCCTACAGTATTACTATACCATTACAATTCCAGTGCCAACGTAAGAAAAGAGCTATTGGAAATATTGACTTGAATTGCATAACTCATAAATTAATGATTTGTTAAATTTTACCAATGAGGAGGCTTAAATGTCTAAGGTATGTTTTAGTTGGTAGGTATGCCTACATTAAAAATATTAGTACTAAAATATCATTTTTCTCATTACACAGAGCTGGCCAATAATGATAGAGAATACACTGCAGAGACACAATTTATATCTGTGTTCTTGTGCAAAGTCATACTATTGACAAAATTATTGGGTTTTTTTTTTTTTTTTTTGAAAGAGGGAGAGGGAGAAGGACAGAGAGAAAATGAGTCCCAAGCAGACTCCATTCTCTCTCAGTGCAGAGCCCAACATTAGCCTAGATTCCACAACCCTGGGGTCACGACCTGAGCCAAAATCAAGAATGGGACACTCAACTAACTGAGCCACGCAGGCGCCCCATGACAAATATTTTTGAGTGTCACATGGTTGTGGCTTAGATCTATTGTTTTGTGCATAACAATTTGGCTCTCTATGAATAAATACATGAATTCATTACTTGTTAACCATTTATTCATTGAACAGATATTTAACACAGTGTAACTGATAAAAGTCAAGATTTTTGTGATTATTTACACACACATAAAATAAATGTAAATAGTTAAAAAGCATGGACTGAAATTGGGTTGAATTATTAAATATAAAAATTTTTTTTTAATTTTTTTTTTAATGTTTTATTTATTTCTAGGAGAGAGAGACAGAGACAGCGTGAGCAGGGGAGGGTCAGAGAGAGAGGGAGTCACAGATTGAAACAGGCCCCAGGCTCTGAGCCGGCAGTCAGCACAGAGCCCGACGCGGGGCTCGAACCCACGAACCGTGAGATCATGACCTAAGCGAAAGTCGGACGCTTAACCGACTAAGCCACCCAGGCGCCCCTAAATATAAAATTTTTAACAAAAGGCATAAGAGTTCTTTGCCAGCTTGAAGCATTTGCCATGCCTATGGCATGTCACTTGGTCATGTGTTGCTTGGCACAATAAATGCTCAATAAATGCTTGTATTGTAAGAAGAGGTGCAGCTCAATTAATTACTCAGGTAACTAAGAGCCTCATCCCAGTTGGGATCCTTAGAAGCACTTTTGGAATAGAATAATCTCAACTAGACCTTGATGCAGGGAAATAGCTTTAAGGTGAGCTGTTTCCTCTTCTTTTTTCCCCTAACAAGTTCAGCGTTTAATCTCCACCATGGCAATTGTTTTACTGTATATTAACCTGTCTTGTTATACATTCAACTCCTATTCTTGAGTACATGAAATGTATATTTCTCAATTGTTGCTCATGTCTCATGAAATCTTTGTACTCTTTGTAACCGTATATGCATTTTTTCAAACTACAGATGATAATCATTCTAGTCATGTGTTAGGTAAATAATCTTGGATCTTTATCTTTATAAGCTTTTGTTTATCAAACAAAAACATCATACTGTTGATTTATAACATTCCTAAAGATTTTACATGTAAGTAAGCACATTCCTTGAGGACTATAGAGACCTTTTTTATTCCAGGAAGAAATCTATAATCTTAAACTATAATCATGACATTTAAAAATAATCACCATAGTAACATGCTCTCAAAAATTTTTACCCTGCAGAAAGTTACTGCAATTTCACTTATTAATATAGTTGAATTTTGAAAGATGTTCATTTAAAATATCCATACACTTGAAGTTCTGCATTTATGCAGCCTCAGTGTTCAGTGTTAATTCAAATCAAGCAGTACATGCCATAGGGTTATCTAAAGCTATCTATTAGGGCAGACTGCATTATGCATGTTTCAGTTAAAACATAGATGGTTAACTTTATACAGGAACTTGTTTGCGTTGTGTTTGGAGCTGTGGGGTTCTGGAACATTGTGCCATCTGCTATGCACACTTATCACTTGGCTCACTTGTAGGAGGGCTTCAAAGAATTTAGATGTAGGGAAGAGAAGCGGGTTAATGAGTGCCTAGTCTGTACTAGGCTGAATGCTAGATGCTGGGCACTGAGAGATTAGAAAGTCCTTGAAAAGCCTATGGCCTAATGAGGATAACAGATAAACAGACAATTACACTACAGCCCATTAACCATGTCGGCGTAGTGTAAATTGATAGAGTCATTCTGCAGGGCAATTTGGCAATGTAAAAGCTGTAGAAACTGGCATACTCTTTGATCCAGCAAGTCTCCTTCTAGACATCAAGCCATTTATCTCTAGGCACATGGTCTCCTCACTGTGCTTTCCCCATAATTTGACCATGATCATCATTACTCTGCTTTAACACCAGAAGTCGTCAGGTTTGGAAATTGAGGAGTGCGTGTTGGACACAGAGGAGCAGGAAGACAGGAGATGAGGCTATGGTAAGACTGGGAAACTTAGGAAATTCTCTAGGGAATTTGGATTTTCTTCTAGGAAGTGGAGAGGGGAGAAAATTTGGGAAAGTGGAAGCACTGGAAAGAAAGCCTCCTAGTAAAAGATGAGCTGTGGATAATGAGGAACATTTCATAGGTGCCCTGGAATGAAGGGTCACTTCTAAAGAGCCTGACTAAGCCTGCCTCAGCATTAGGTTATGACATTCACTCTAGGTGGCCGGAGAGAACTAGTCTGCATGCCAGTTTTCCCCAACATCAAGTTGAGTTTGAGATAAGGGAGCTTTGCAGCCCACCATCTTTAAGTCCACCTTACAATTTGGGCCCTAAGCTATTTTGCAGTCCTTAAACTTTGGCCATTATCTTCCAATGTCATTCAGATGCTTTGTTACCAACATATCTATACAGCATGTGCTAAGAAGCAAGACAGAGATACTTTACTTTAGCCATAAAATCTTTTATCCATTCTTAAGTAAACAATCATATTTCCACTTAAATAATTATGTCCTGACAACAGCTTAATACCCAGAGAAGCAAAAGTTCAAAGGGAAATAGGGACGATCACAGCAGATCTTACTCCCCAGCACATCATACACCAGCTTCACTCATTTAGAACTTCAAAGCAGGGGAAATGAAACCTGTGTCATCACTAGATTTAAATTCAAGTTTATTCCAGGATTTTCTAGGTTGTGGCTGGTAAGCAAAGGGCAGCAACACAGCATTGAATAATGGTGGGCATGCTCCACCCAGAATTAGCAAGTCAATAATCTGTGGTTAGATAGCTTTCCTGTTTGATTCTGTTGACACCTCCTCCTTCTTAAAATTCCTTCCCCCTCATGTTTGTAAGATCTACACATTTCTGGTTTTTCTTACTTCTTTTTGACTACGCATCCTATTCCAACTTTTAAGAATCTTGTTTATAGGAGCCTGGGTGATTTAGTTGGTTGAGCATCTGACTTCAGCTCAGGTCATGATCTCACAGTTCATAGGTTTGAGCCCCATGTCAGGCTCTGTGCAGGCAGCTCAGAGCCTGGAGCCTGTTTCACATTCTGTATCTTTCTCTCTCTCTCTGCCCCTCTCCAGCTCTCTCTCTCTCTTGAAAATAAATAAAATAAAATAAACACTAAAAAAAAAAAGAATCCTGTGTCTTGTCTGCTCTGGATCAGCTTTCATATTTTTTCTTTCTCTCCTTTGACCACTGTTCTTAGTATATAATCTTCCTCTTCTAAATGTATTTTCCCCTAAGAGTCCAGCTCTGCCCCTCTTCTCTTGTATTTCTCTTATCTCTGCAAACTCATTCATTCCAAAGCTCTGAAAATCACCACTTTTTAAGGTCAAATATCAAATCCTTCTTTTCCAGCATCCACACTCTCTCAGAGATACTCTCACTTTCCCATCTGCTTTGTGCTTAACTTCAAAACTTACTGCTTCTCAAACCAGATTTACAATGTTCCGTCTGACATCAGCTCCACCTTCTGACTCTACCAATTATTAATAAAACCACAGTTTCTCAAGTCACCCAGGTTCATTTATGAGTATACCCCCCCATACGATTCTGTCTCCACCAAAGCAATCAACTACCAAAATTCTATCACAGAAGTAAACGGAAAGAAAAAAGAAGTCTCTCCTTCCATTATTACAAACCCTAAATTTACAGCTCTTCTAAAATTAAAAGAACTCCCAGTACATTTGCTAAAATATACCTTTATCCTTGTGCTTATTGCTACTGACCATTAAAGACAAACTTAATTAATGAATCATATGTTGTGAATATTAAGTAAAGAACTGGATTCCATACCACAGATTTTAGAGATTTATGAGTCTATCATATACTAATTTGTGAAGTTAAATAATAATATAATCTTGAGGTGCCTGGGTGCCTCAGGTGGTAGAGGTCTGATTCTTGATTTTGGCTCAAGTCATGATCTTAGGGTCATGGGATCAATCCCCATGTCAGGCTCTGTGCTGAATGTGGAATCAGCTTAAGATTCTTTCTCTTTCTCTCCCTCTGTACCTCCCCGCTACTCTCTAAAATCAATCGATATAAATAAATAAATAAATAAATAAATAAATGTGTGTGTGTGTGTGTGTGTATAATCTCCTGTGTAAGCCTCCTAACTTCTTTGAAATAGGACTTTGAAAGCCAAATACATTTGAAAATTACATAAGGTATTCTTCATTGTGTGTATGTGTATTAGATTTTCGTATAAAATTGTTGTAAAATGTCTACGATTTTGAAGAGGAAACTTAAAAACATTTTTTTTGTGATGGATTTATAATGGATACTCCCACACACTTGTGGATTATGACTTCACATTCCAGTTTTATGCCTCTTCCTTTGCATTTCAGTTTTTGAAAGGTCACTTAGTACAGAGTTCACCATATCTAATTGTAATTGTCAAACATAAAATAGGCATTCTCCATACTTACTAGTATGATACATTATTTTTTATATTTGTTATTAAGTATATCAATTAGTAATTTTAACATAAATATAAATGCTGATAATATTTTCAATCCTTAGCTATTATTTTATTTAGTTTATATGTTTCCAATGTCTTTGGGAGCAAATTTCTGTAATGCATCATTAGTGATAGTTCTTTCAGGAATAGATATACACATGTCCACATTGTATTATGTTGAGGACAGGATGATGCTGCCCTCACCCTAAGCACAGTTTATGGCAGCATCCAAATCCACCAACAGTTTAGACTCCATTAGAAGTATCTTTGGAGTTCAGACATGTGTGACCTGAATGCTAAAGGTTTATGCACCTGGGAAACACATCCAAAGAAGATGAACCTATAAAAAGATGGGGCAGAATTTAACAAGAGTTCTCTATTTGGTATTGGCATGAGAGTAAACAGTTTGCTGATTTTGACTGAAACAATTCCAAACCATAAAAGAAAAGAATAGCCAAGAAAGTCATATTCTTCCTAGACAATTCTAGAAGAGAGGATTCACTTTCTTTTAAGACAAGAATGGGAAATGCATTTATTGGGCTAAAGTGAAAGAAATGTTCTGTAACTCGCTTTGAGCAATTGTCAGATTCCAACAGTAATGGAAGAATGTTAAAAGAAATCGTTAGATAGGACAGAAGTCAAGAGAATTAAGTATTAATCCATCTTGAACCCTCTCATGTTTAGGTAACACAAAGAATTTGTTGAGGATCTTCTAAGAGCTAGACTGTGTGGACTTCAACTAAAGAAACCATGTCACGGAACAGTGATGCTTGTTAGAAAGCAGCTAACTTCAAGTGCTATTTTCTTTAGCTTTATTATTTGAGATAAGCTAACTAGAATTATTTGATTTACAGTTGCTTATGAGAAAAGGGAGGCTTTTTCCCAGGCTGTGCTATATTTTTCTAGAAAAACATGGCTCTCCTAAACATTACTATAATATATAATATATTATGATAGACATAGTGTATAATTAATCATTTGCTCCTCAGTTTTAAGCTGCATAAAAAGGGTGCAAATGAGTATTTTTTAAAGAAAAACTTCCAAATGTCACACTATTCCTGCAGTAATCCTTCATTCCAGCTGTCTCAAGGTGCTTGTTTGATTTCTGGGGTCTCTTCAAGAAGTACTTCCATCCCCATGCCTATCACCACATAGACTTCGCTACTGGCCAGCTCTTCCCTCTGGGACCTCAATACTGCAACTAGGTTTGGTACGGAATTAATTTTAACTAAATGCCTGAGCCTTGTTAAAAAGATGTTACCAATTTTGACACGAGTCTTCCATTAAGTTCTTCCACTGAGTCCCTCTCTGGGGAAGGAGGTGGTTGTCTGTTCCCTGTAGCTTGCCTATTTCTCCACAACTGTGACTTTAGTGGGCCCCCCAAATGGCCTCATTACCAGCAGGAGGCAGATGATTAGCTTGAATATCTCTGCCACGCCATATGAATCATTTATTGGGCACCTGCCAGGGTGTCACCTACTATGCTATCTGCTCTCTCTATATTATCTTATTCATGCTACACATATTGACTAAAAGACCACATCTGCCAGGCACTACACAGGACTGAGCAAGACAGACACACACCACACACTCTGCTCAGTGCACGGGATAAATAGTGATGAAAGAAGCAGTTGGGTAGAATCTACTGATGGTAATTTTACACAACTCGGAATTATTTGAATTAGACCCACGAAGTCTTACACTTATAAGTGAGACAACATAAAGGTCTTCTAAAAAGAAGTAATTAAGAGGAGATGTGGTGACTATCATGATCAAATCCAATCTCAACAGCTAAATGAAAACTTCTGAGGAGAGTCATTTAAAAAGAATCATCTCAAAGGACCTTTAGTGAGGGAATAAACAAAAGTAGAATTAGATGGGGAAGAGGAAAAAGAGAAAAGAACGTGGCAGATGAGGATAGTTTTGCAGGGTCATCTTGGGTTCTTAAATGGAAACCAAAGACCAATATGCAAATTATATCTAGATGCTTGAAGGTGTCTCAACAAACTTGAAAGCTATATTTTATTCTGATTTGTTCTGGAAACTTAACTTAACATGGGGGAGACCCCCAGAAAACTATCAATTAAATCAATTTATCAATGAGCTCATTTGTTCTGGCTCATTCTTGGTAGGGATTGGTATGCCCTGGTTAAGAAATGTAGACTTCCGGGCTCACTTCGGCAGCACATATACTAAAATTGGAACGATACAGAGAAGATTAGCATGGCCCCTGCGCAAGGATGACACGCAAATTCGTGAAGCGTTCCATATTTTTTTTGCACGGATAGGAGGATCACTGGGTGTTATGTGGAAACTAATTTGACAATAAACTATTTGTAAAAAAAATAAATAAATAAATAAAAAATAAAAGATGGGCAGCTCTTCAAAGAAAAAAAAAAAAAAAAGAAATGTAGACTTCCTCCTACTTGCAATGAGAAGCCATTGGATGGAAGAACATGATCTGATATTAACTTTAAAACCTGGCTGCTGAATCATGCATTGCCAAGGGCGAGGAAGGACACAAGGAAACTAGTTAGGAGGTTGCACAGAGTACAGGCATGATGTGATTGGTGTGCAGGATGAGGGAGGCAGTGTCACATTGTGGACAGATAATGAAGGTAGAACTATCAAGAATTACAATTTGGTTAGTTGTAGATGGTAGTGCTTTACCTGCATTTGGGATGACTGGGGGTAGGGACTGGCTTGGAGGGGGAGAGAAATCTGAGAAGGTTTGAGAAGCTACTATTGCATGAAGATTCTCCTACACATATGCTGTATTCATTACGTTAATGAGATGTTGACAAAGATTCTTCCATCTTAAGTCCCAGGTCATTTTAGATCAGGGTCCCTCAACCACAGCACTACTGACAGGTTGGGCTAGGTCATTCTTTGTAGTAGGGGTCTATCATGTGGGCTTTATGATGTTTAGTAGCATTCCTGGCCTCTACCCATATGACCCAAATGGCATCCTTTAAACTGTGACATCCAAGTGTCCCTGCAGCGGTGGGGTAGGGGGGGTGGGGGTGGGGGAATGCCCCAGTTGAAAACCACTGTTGTCTTACATATGAAACAAAGGCAGAATATCAAAGTCCAGAGAGACCGCTCATCTAGTCCAAGAAAAATTGTCTTTCTGAATGTAACAGAAATTGGTTGTTAGTCACATCATCTCCCTGTACCCTCCAAAATACGTCAGCATTGAATAGAAAAAAATATTATTGCAGGGTTAATGTTAATTGCCAATATTTTGTAAACTAGAAAATGAAAGAAGTTGACAGTGTTAAGCTCTCTTATAGAAAATCCTGTGGATTCCAGTGAATGGTTCAGTGATTATTTTACATAAGTGGATGTCAGCATGACCTCCCTCACTGATTTAAATAATAATAATAATAAATTGACACAAAATATTCCTCCCTCAAAAAATTGATCATTAAAGAACAGTGTAAATGTTTCATAAATGACTGGATTTTCTTCTGAATTTGTTTTATTAGTGTCCCACATGAAGTTACAATTGTGCGATTCTGTTGAATGACTGCCCTTTAGGGTTTTCAGAAATGGAGATTTTTAGTACATGGCTGTGTTTCCAGATTGGGGGTGGGGAGGTGGGGGTGGAATGACATAGCAAAATTTGGTTGCATAATTTTTCTGTATTTAAAAAATATAGAAATTATTTCTTATTTGAAGACTTAATCTTTTAAATTAGTATTTAAAATAAGTAAGAAGAAATTATGGAAACAAACAAAATGATTTCTAAGTGGCTGTTGGTAGAAGGCAGAATAATGGGCCCCATATTTCTTTTTTGTATGTAAGTATGTATGTATGTATGTATTTTTAATAGAGAGAGAGTGAGGGAGGGGCAGAGAGAATAGAAAAAAGAGAATCTTAAGTAGGCTCCACATTCAATGTAGAGCCTAATTCAAGGCTCAATCTCATGACCATGAGATCATGAACTGAGCTGATGCTTCTCTGGCCAAAAGTCCAACGCTTAACCGAGTGAGCCACCCAGCTGCCCCAAGGGCCACATATTTTTGGAACTTAACAATACATTATTTTATACAGCAAAAGTGATTTTGCAGATGCAAATAAATTAAGAATTCAGAGATGGGGAGATTATACTGGATTATCTGAGTGAGCCCAATGTCATCACAAGGATCCTTAAATGATGGATGAGGTAGCAAATCAGATGCAGAGATTTGAAGATGTGATGTTCCTACCTTTGAGCATGGGGGAAGGGATTGCTGGCCAAGGGATGCTGGTGTCCTCCAGGAGCTGGACAAGACGAGGTAAAAGGGGCGCCTGGGTGGCTCAGTCGGTTGAGCGTCCGACTTCGGCTCAGGTCATGATCTTGCGGTTCGTGGGTTCAAGCCCCGCGTCAGGCTCTGTGCTGACAGCCAGCTCAGAGCCTGAAGCCTGTTTCAGATTCTGTGTTTCCCTCTCTCTCTAACCCTCCCCTGATCATGCTGTGTCTCTCTCTCTCTCAGAAATAAATAAAAACCATTTAAAAAGTTAAAAAAAAAAAAGACGAGGTAACAGACCATCCTGGAGCCTCCAGATGGGATACAGCATTGCTCACACCTTGATTATAACCTAGTTAGGGCCACTTTGTAATCCTGACCTCCAGAATTGTAGGACAGTGGAGCCGGCTCGCTGTAAACTACAATATTTGCATTAATTTTGTTACAGCTGTCATCGGAAACTAATGCATTGCTTTATAAGAACTTTTTTTATTTTTAACAATTCTTATACAGTAAAAATATATTTGGTTGACTGTTGTTTGAAACCTACTAAAAAGCTAAGAGAAATCCATTTGAGTATTCCTGCTCATAAGTGTTTTTCACTGGCAAATTTTAACTTCTAAATGGCATTTTGTTCTCAGATACCTTCAAAACATCTTCAGGAAACATCAGGGTACTATTGAAATTTCCTCAATGACTAATAATCTCTTTTGATATTTCAAAAAAGGCTTTTATGTAAATAATGTCAGAGATTTGAAAAATAGCACTGAGCACTTGTATTTGATTCAAAGATCATAAATTTGAATACATGAATTCATATAAATTAGCAATCAGTCTGAAAAATCTGTTTTATTTATTTCTTTTCTTGCTTCTTATCTGAAAAATAGGAACTACATTAATCAAAAAAATAAATGCAGTGAAAATGAAATGCAAAAATAATCTTCATTAATATGCTTAGGATACAATTTCAAGTACACAAGTAAAAAAAAATCTAACATTTGAATCTCCAACACCACATTTTTGGTTTTCTACTTTTCGTCAGTAAAAAGATCCCCATTTAGAAAGACAGAAGACATCTCAGAACCAATAAGAGTGGCTTACAATAATCACAAGTATAAGTAAAAGCAGTGGTTTCCATGTGGGACACATGTTACAAACTTGTAAATAACACTTGGATTAATACGTGGAACTCACTGAGGATGTTGTAACACCTGCTTTCCAAGCTGTCCTGATATATGAGAAACGTGGAAACAGGGCAAACTATGTCTGAGATTAAAATTTACTCAGTAGTGAAGTGTTACATTGAAATCCCGGTGCAATGTTTAGTCTGGTGCCACAGAAAGACTGAGGGAAAGGACGGTGCTGTGAAGATCCAATGGGTTATTTGAAGAGTAACTGATTATCGTCCTCTATGAAGTCATTATAGTTTAATGATCTACTACTGTGATTATTTTGATCTGTGTTTATCACCTTTAAGAGCAAAGGGGAGCATGATTCACATGCTGGGCTCAAAGCTAGGGACCTTACAAACAGTATCTTAATTCACCCTTCTGACACTCTCCTCGAATAGTGACAGTAACCCCACTCTACAGTTGAAAACTCTGGAACTCTGGGTATTTGAGTAACTTACAAAAGGTCAGACATCTCAGTAAGTGACAAAGTCAGGATTTAGAAAGAATGCATATCTAGAGACTGTCTGATGCTAGTGCCTGTGATGTCTGTTACGCCTTCAGTGTCCATCCGGTCTCCCCATTTTGGACATTGTGGACAGCTGCCAAAATGATTAGTGATTCAGACGAAACCCAGCCTCTGAGTAATGACAAAACACTGAAATTGTCTTGCTTTTGCTTAGAGAGAAATGGATAGCAGAAATAAAAATTAAGAAATGTGAAAATAATTCAGAAGTCACGACATCGACTCCAGAAAAAGTACCCATGATAATCTAACTTTGTTTATATATTTTTTAAAAATTTTTTAATGTTTTATTTATTTCTAGGAGAGAGAGGGAGAGAGACGCGTGAGCAGGGGAGGGTCAGAGAGAGAGGGAGTCACAGACTGAAACAGGCTCCTGGCTCTGAACTGGCAGTCAGCACAGAGCCCGACGTGGGGCTCGAACCCACGAACCGCGAGATCATGACCTAAGCAAAAGTCGGACGCTTAACCGACTAGGCCACCCAGGCGCCCCACTTTGTTTATATTTTTTACGCATATAACAATGTCAATACTTAATTGGTGTGTGAAATTAACATATCTATACTTAAGGTGATTTGACTGCACAGCTCTGGGGATTTTAAAATATAGCTGCACAATCTATGGCAGGACACCCATGGCAAAGTGGAGACTAACACCTCTCCCCCTGAATTGGGCTGGCTACTATGGCTTGCCTCTGAGGCATGAGATGTGGTGGAAGTGATACTACATACCTTCCAAAGCTAAGTTAGAAAATGTGATCGGGGCGTCTGGGTGGCTCAGTCAGTTACGTGTCCAACTTTGGCTCAGGTCATGATCTCGTGTCCTTTCATGGGGGGTTCCATTTCCATATTGGGCTCTATGCTGACAGCTCAGAGCCTGGAGCTGCTTTGGATTCTGAGTCTCCCTCTCTCTCTCTGCCCTTCCTCTGCTCATGCCCCGTCTCTCTCCGTCTCTCAAAAATAAATAAACATTAAAAAGTTAAAAAAAAAAAAAAAAGAAAGAAAGAAAATGTGCTAGAGTCTCTGCCTGCCTCTCTCTTGGAATCCTCACCCTATTCCAAAGAAACCCAGGCCACACGCAGCTTTTATGCTACCAGATGCAATCAGGGTCCTAGACAACTGCCAGCATTGACCACAAGATATGCGAGTCAGTGAGCCGCAGATAATTCCAACAAAATCCCCTACAGCTGCTCCAGTGGAATGGCACTGGCCGAACTACAGCACAGCTTTCCCGTGAGCCCTGCTCACATGGCAGATGAAGAAGCAAAAGAGATATTGTTGTTTGGTGTAAGTTGGTACGTGTATTAGCTTGCTAATTACTAAAATTAATGTTGTCGTTGCTACCATAACAAAATACCACATCCTGGGTGGATGAACAACAGATATGTATTTCCTTTCAGTTCTGGAGGCTGGAAATCCAAGGTCAAGGTGTCAGTTGGTTGAATTCACTCTGAGACTTCTCTCCTTGGCTTATAGATCACTGTCTTCTCCTTGTGTGTTTACATGGTCTTGCTTCTGTGTGTGTGTGTGTGTGTGTGTGTGTGTGTGTGAGAGAGAGAGAGAGAGAGAGAGAGAGAGAGAGACACAGGAAGTGATTGAGTTCTAACCTCCTCTCCTTACAAGGACCCCAGTTATATTGGGTTGGGGCCCACCATTTTAACGTAAATACCTTCTTAAACTCCACATCTCCAAATACAGTGTCCTTTTGAGGTACAGGGAATTAGGGCTTCAGCATATGAAGCTTGGTGGGGGGCGGGCAGGGGAGTGGACACAATTCAACCCATAACAGTAAATTTAGAAGCTCTTTGTCATTCAAAATATACATCTAGAATAACAATCATACTACTTTATAACTTTATATGTTTAAAACATATAACTAGCCATATGTGTGTCCTCTGGCATATTTATCAAGGAAATATATTAATGTCAGTAGGGCCCAGGTCAATTGCTGTTGGAAAAATTGTTGTGAGCCTAAGTCGTAGCTGGAGCAGATGACCTAGTAAAAATAATCACGACAAGGAGGAGGGTGAGGGCCTTCATTTACTAGACATGTTAGGAACCAAGCTGTGCCCTGAGTTCTTAGGACACCAAGTCTCGCTGAACCTTTACAAAAAATTACAAAGAAAGTCTTACCATCCTGGGGCGAGAGTCGGGACAATGGGGGCTATGTGAGCACAGAAGGAAGGAAGGAAGGAAGGAAGGAAGGAAGGAAGGAAGGAAGGAAGGAAGGAAGGAAGAAACGGAGGGAGGGAGGGAGGGAGGGAGAAGAGCAAATGAAGATAGTGGTTGTCTAGCATCCTGAGGAGGTCGGGATGTTTCACGTGGGAAGCAACTGTAGACCGAGGTCCCGGCTCTCCAAACATGAGCTTTTTGATCTTGAGAAACGGCATGTGAATGACTGGCCCAAAGTCACATGGGTAAGACTGAGTGGAGACAAAATGTAGCTCAGGGTACTGGGTTCCTTCCACTGTCATTGCTCTGTTGTAAAAACAATCTTTCTAAACAAGCTGTAGAGGATACTAAGCAAACATTTTTATTCACCGATCGACTGTGTCCCTCTATTATACTGAAAAGCTGCAAAACCATATCGCTGAAGAGAAGAAAAGTGTGATTAGAGACAGTGTAACACTGGGTATGACGGATGCCCTTCAGTGAAGGCGTTTGCTTGGGGGATTACTGATTCACCCTTATAACCTGCCTCTGCATGGAATATTTAGATGCTGGAGCTTTCCATGAATGCATGGTAAGGGGCAAGAAATCACTGGGGTGTCAACTTACTTTTTTTTTTTTTTTTAAAGAGATTTTATTTTATTTTTTAATGTTTTATTTATTTCTAGGAGAGAGAGAGACAGCGTGAGCAGGGGAGGGCCAGAGAGAGAGGGAGTCACAGACTGAAACAGGCTCCAGGCTCTGAGCTGGCAGCCAGCACAGAGCCCGACGCGGGGCTCGAACCCACAAACCGCGAGATCATGACCTAAGCGAAAGTCAGATGCTTAACCGACTAAGCCACCCAGGCGCCCCTCAACTTACTTTTTTTAACATTTATTTATTTTTGAGAGAGAGAGAGAGAGAACATGAGTTGAGGAAGAGAGAGGGAGACACAGAGTCCAAAGCAGGCTGCAGGCTCCGAGCTGTCATCACAGAGCCTGGCACGGGGCTCGAACCCACAGACCGGGAGATCATGACCTGAGCCGAAGTCAGATGCTCAACCAACTGAGCCACCCAGGGGCCCCATGGGATGCCAGCTCTTTTAAGAAGCATTTGTATTTCTGAAGAAGAGTTGACAGGTCCACAAAGGAAAGAGACCACTGGATCTTTATTCCATGTCACGTGACTGGTTCCTCATTCCATTCTGTGAGCAGGGACCTTTGTTTTTCATAGCTCTCCTTCCTAGCAGGGACAGCTCCTGGGGTGGCAGATGGACCCTGTCAAGCTGGACTTGGCCCTGCTGAGAACTGGATTGACCAGCAGGGTGGCAGACGTGGGCTGTGACTCTGTGCCTCACTTCAGCTTGAGGAAAGTAATTTTCTCAAAGGCTGTTTATGTTCTGTGCTGATTTGACCCTGTATCCCTTTTGGAGTTATACTGAAGTGTAAGTCAATCATCTTGCTGAGTGTAGTAATGTGTGAAACCCTGCCTCCCCCAGGCTGTGTAAGAAAGGGCCTAGGGAGCCCCAGTCAGTTAAATGTCCAGATTTGCCTCAGGTCATGATCTCGTGGTTCTTGAGTTCGAGCCCTGCATCAGCTCTGTGCTGACAGCTGGGAGCCAGGAGCCTGCTTTGGATTCTGTGTCTCCCTCTCTGCCCCTCCCCCACTTGCACTCTGTCGGTCTCTCAAAAATAAACTTTAAGAAAGGGGCTGGAAGCTGACAGTTAGTGGTATCAATGGGCTAATCACTTTCCGTGTGTTTTACTGCATCCCTCAGTTAACGTGTGCGTTCAAAAAAAGTTGAATTTCCTAAGGTTTTGTAACCTGACTAAAAATTAACTCTCTAAATGTTGTGTGAAGACTACCTTTCTCAGTTGGGCACCTCATGAAGAATAAAAGCATTTCCCAACTTCCCCTCCTCCCACCTGCCACCACCAGTATCTATGGGCTGTGAACGAGAGAATAGAGAGAAATGTTTGCACTTAGTTTCTCTTCTTGGCCAGATATCACACAGAAATATTCGGGAGAGGGTCCAGTCAGGACCCTCACAAACCCCACATCAGCACATTTGCTTTATCTTGGTTTCTGTTTGGTTTGGTTTGTCTGCTGGCCTCTCCAACAATAATGAATGTATGTAAATCTCCTGCAGCAACGTACTGGTGAGATAAATACCTCTGGGTAGTACCAGCTATGTGCTGAGGATTTATTTTTCAGTTTAGTGACAGGCCAGAAAGAGAGAAACCTTAACAAAGATCCCGTGACCCAAGTGAACTCCTTCTTCAACCCCACAAATATCCAATCGCAGTTAAGATGTCACTGATGAAAAAAAAAAGCAGGCCACTGTGAATTTCTGCATAAAGATGCACATTTAAGTCAAGCAATGATCTAAGCCAAATGATTCTTTATTGCTTTGTTGTTTTATATTTCTCACTATTTATGATAAGTATTAATGGAATTATTAGTTACTTAATAGAAAAGGGCACAAGGAGATGCAGCCAGGCAGGCAAACATCTTAAAATTTATTACATAGGCTATTGGGACTCAGGGTCTGAAAGTAGGTACTTAAGTGTGCACAAAACTCAACTGATGCTACTGAGAAGCAAAGGACATGAAGAGGTTCAGCAGAGAGCAAAAGCTGGCAAATCACGCCGATGTTTGTGAGTATGATCTAGGGGTGCTGTAGGGAAGAAGCATTGGGGTCTAATCCAAAAACATTATTCCCCAAACTTCACCCAAAGCCTCCCTCAAATTTGGATATGCCCTTCCTTTGCATGCCCTTCCTTCAGGAAATCCACGTAAGCTTTGCTTGAGCATTCTCTGCAGTAACACCAGGGACTTCACCAGGGACTTCCGAGTTTCAAATGTAAGGGGGGAAGGCATACAGCTATGGCGCTTCATCTGTGAGAAATTCTTGTTTCTCACATCTGCTACTTCAGATTCAACAGGGCTTCAGAGCCTAGTCAAACACAGCTTGCATCCCACTCCAGCTCATTCTGCAGACACGTGTTAAGATGCAAAGGAGAGTTGATTATTTAAGCCTGAAGGAAGGAGCTCCCATATTGACTGACAGTGTGACAGGTGAAGGCTGTGACACGGGGTGCTGGGAAAAAAAAGGGATGGGTAAGACACAGTGGCAATCATCTCAAGTACCCCCCAGGCGAGCAGGAGGGGTAAGTGGGTGACCACATCACATGATATGACCCGTCAGTGCTGTAACAGAAGACATGTGGATTTACTCTGAGGTACGCATGATGCAGACAGTGTTAAAGAAGAGATTACACAAAAGGACAAGCTACCTTTACTGAGATCTTATTACAGCTCACACATGATGCTGAGTAGTTTATAATGACTATCTTATTGAGTATTCTCAATGAATTATGAAGAGGACTTTACTTTTTTTTTTAATGTTTTATTTATTTCTGAGAGAGAGAGAGAGAGACAGCGTGAGCAGGGGAGGGTCAGAGAGAGAGGGAGACACAGAATCCGAAACAGGATCTAGGCTCTGAGCTAGCTGTCAGCACAGAGCCTGACACAGGGCTCGAACCCACGAACCTTGAGATCATGACCTGAGCCAAAGTCGGACGCTTAACCCACTGAGCCACCCAGGAGCCCCGAGGACTTTATTTTTAATCCCAATTCAGGGACAAGGAAATTGAGGATTAGAGATATTAAGGAATGATCCCAGCATTCTACAGCTAATGAATAGTGAAGTCAAATCTTCAAATGGTAAAGCCAGGCAGCAGACTTTTCGGCTATGTTGCCTCACTGTTAGAGAGATCTCAGAAAGAACAAGCAGGATTTATCAAGCAGAAAATAAAATGCGCAAAGTTTTCTACAATGGGTTTTCTGTAACCTGTAACGCTACTGCTCAAAGACATTTTACCATAATGTAAACAACCTTGATTTATGAACTGGGGATGTTCTGAGCAGTTCTATGAAATGAAATTTCACTCACTTTTTTATTTATTTTAAATTTATTTTTTAATTTTTTTATAGTTTATTGTCAAGTTGTTTTACATATAACACCCAGTGTTCACTCGCTTTTTTAAAAAATCAACTTTACTGAGGTACATGTTTCAGTTATTTGTTTATTTATTTTTTGCCTCCAACAGCAGCCCGGGGTAAGCACCGTTCTGCTTTCTGCAAGTCTAGGCAAGCTGTTTGTGTTTGATTGTTTGTCTCAAAATTTTAAGTAAAGGGAATATCAAACAGTAGGCACTTCTCTGTGTCTGGACTATTTGACTCAGCATATCATTGAGATTCATCTACAGCAATCCACATTATCAATATATTGTTCCCGTTCCCACTGAGTAGTGTTCCTTTGCAGGCGACACCACAATTATTTACCCTTTCTCCTACTGATGCACAGTTGGGTTATTTCTAACTGTGGGCTGAAAATAGCGTACGTTTTAAGATGGCATATAGGAGTCCACTCTTCAGAAAAATGCTATAGTGAATTATCCCATCACTGATGTGCTTTTCAAAAGTTGGCAGAGTCCATCGCTCTTTGGTCTTGAACACATTGGGTCTTTGATTCTGCATCCAAGAATTCTCATCCTCTGCTCATCAAGTGCTTTTCAGCATTGACTTACATTGTCCATTTTTCATGGAGCTTGTCCCGTTTTGATTTATGAGTTTTGACTTATTTCAAGTTGCTTAAGTTCAGAAAATCCCATCTCTCTTCACTGACCTATGATAATATCCCAATCAGTCACCATGAGTTGAAGGTTGGAGGGTAGCAGTGAGCACTGTATGGGCCAATTCTCTCAAATTATCTATCAGCTCTTCCTTTACCACCGATTTCTGAAATTAATGGAATTCCTGCTTTGAATTACTCCTCTCCCAAAGGCAATCAAAACATGTTGAATTAGCAGAGAAGAAAATTGCAGTGCGTGAGAAATGAGGAAATATCTTTATTATCGTGTTCCTTGATGGGAGAAGACAAAAACGTAGAACTCAGTGTGGGTCAGCAAAGCTGGCTGCATAATCAAGATGCCGCAGGGTGGCAGTTGTGGTGTTACAACCTCTGGTCAAAGGCTCCCTCTCGAAGATGAAGTTTACAACCTCTGGCTTTAAGCTAAATCCTTCCATCAGATCCACAATGGAGATATCTGGAAAGCTGCTTAAATGAAGTGCTGTATGTGCGGAGAGCAGAAGTGATAATCCGTAGAATCCTTTGGTGTTTCATGCTCTCCATCATTATCGGCATGTCGGACCTGACTGCATGGAAATGAGCTGAACCTCAGCAAAAGGATCTTGAAGTAGGTCAGACATTTATCATCGCCATAGATAGAAAATTCACTTTTTATTTGGCCATTTTTCCCCAGACAGTAAGTTCCATTGAACTTGAAGTGACCCATGGTTATAATAGGCATTTTATCTTCCAAGTGGGGAGGAGGAGGATTTGGGGACAGTACATTTACTGCCTTTTCTAAGGGCCATGAAGGAACTTTTACAAACCATATCCTCTAAAATGTCTCCCCAACTGATTTTACGTTTGCCTGGTGTTATCTGCCACAATCCGACTGTGAGGCCATACCCATTCGTGAACACACTTAATGCCCTAAGCCCTTTTGACATATTTAAGGTTAAAAAAACAAAACCAAACAAAGCAACTATTTCCAATTATATTTTGAAATCATACTTTGAAATACATAACGGATTATGTATGTTTTTTTTCTTCTTTGCAGAGAATGTGGGCAACTGAAGTCACCAGTTCATACACGGAAAGAATAAACCTGTGTTGGTTACCACCCACTCAGCACAGGACGGAGCCCCTGGGCACCTGCGATGTGGCACAGTGGTTAGAGTCCTATGTTCAGGCCACACTCTGGAGGTCAAGTTCTAGCTCTCTCTCTCATTTGCTTAGCAACCTTGGGCAACTAACTTAGCCTCACTGTGCCTGGGGCTTACTGTCTCTAAAACGAGAATGATATATAATAATACTATCTTGTAAGGTCATTGTGAAGATAAGAGGAGCTAGCAAATGCGTGGCACAGAAGAGGCACTCAATAAATATTTGATGTTGTTACTGCCCTGTTAGATCCTCTAGAGTCTAAAAGAGTAAGTGTATGGCTAAACCTTTTTCCATGAGACACACTCTACATAGTTGAGGGACAGGGAGCTAAGGCCCACCTAGAAATGAAGCTAGGAAGGTAGCAGGCAACATTTGTACACTATCAGCATTTTACATGGGCAGAAGGCAGCTTTAAGTGATGTCACATAGAGGCAGCATCAGCTCCAGTGTTAACTGTGGAGAACAGTCATTTAGTGAAGCAGGAGTAAGAGCAGCCTTAGGTCCACCTAAGGGCATCGGCCAGAGAAGGCAGGCTCTGGAGCAGAGCGTTCACACAGGGGAAAGCACTAGAAAGGCGGTTCTCCTCTCATACGTACATAGTACATAATCATATTCAGTAAAGCGTTCACATATTCATTCAGTTATTACAAGACAGGCATTTTTCTTTATAAGCGTAAGTATCTGCTGCTGTGGCTAATTTGAACCTAGGTAGGATGACAGTACCTCCAAAGTAGAGAAGGAAAAAATAAAACTGGGAGAATTTTGCTCATAGAGTTGACTGGCCCATCATTAAGAAGCAATGTATTTTTTGGGGCGCCTGGGTGGCTTAGTTGGTTAAGTGTCCGACTTTCGCTTAGGTCATGATCTCACGGTTCGTGGGTTCGAGCCCCGCGTCGGGCTCTGTGCTGACTGCCAGCTCAGAGCCTGGAGCCTGTTTCAGTCTGTGACTCCCTCTCTCTCTGATCCTCCCCTGCTCACGCTGTCTCTCTCTCTCTGTCTCCTAGAAATAAATAAAATGTTTAAAAACAAAAATAAAGAAGCAATGTATTTTAAGAATGCTCCCTGCAAAGGCAAGATGGAAAGGCATTTTGGAAACAGGATGGTCATATTTTAAGGGTTATGATTTGTTATGACATCATCTTTTATTTTTCTAGTGCACAGCTTACGTACCAATACAGTCCTGAGTAAATACAAGGGGCCACCCCAACCTCTAGCAACACAGATGTACAGCGCATACAGTGGATCCCTCCCTATGTAATAAAGGACTCCAGAAATCTGAGAATGACAGTGGAGGCTAGACTCATGTATCTTGTAAGCTGTACCCCAGCATCAGGATGCCATAGTGGTTCATAAATGCCAGGGAGAGTGCTATTTATGGCAGAGTAAACTACAAAAGGGACGTTTATGATGTCACAGTGGATCAGTCATATTTATGCCAGTCCAGTGAAAAGCACTACTTTAGCTCTATCAACCATATTTTTATCTACCAGAAACCCAGCTTAACCAGTTTATTGTCTCCATTAACGAGCAATGTGTGACAAATATGCTTTGAAAATAACAAAAATTCTGAAAAATAAAATAAGGCTTTGGCGAACGTATATTGCAAAAGAAATCTGTTCTTTTGGGTTTTAACGAATTACTAATAGAAATGATGATTATTTTACTTTTGATTTCTGAATAATCAGTAACAGAGATTGGCGAACTTTAACTATGAAGGGTCGGACAGTAAATATTTTCAGCTTTGTGGGTTGTATGGCCTCCATCACAATTACCCAACTCTGGTTGTAGTGAAAAAGCAGCCATATAGAATCAAGACAAGAAATAACAAGTGTTGGCAAGGATACAGAAAAAAACAAACACTTGTGCACTGTGCGTGGGATGTAAATTGGTACAGCCACTGTGGAAACCAATATGGAGGTTCCACAAAAAAATTAAAAATAGAAATACCATATGATCCAGCAATTCCAATACTGGCTATTTACTCAAAGATGAAAATACTAATTTGAAAAGATATATGCACTCTTACATTTATTGAAGCATATTTACAATAGTCAAGATATGAGAGAAAGCTAGTGTCTATCAATAGATGAATGGATAAAGGAGATGTGGTTAATATACACAATGGACTATTACTCAGTCATGAAAAAGGATGAGTTCTTGCCATTTCCAGCAACCTGGATGGAGCTAGAAGGTATAATGCTAAGTGAGATTAATCAGACAAAGATAAAAGCCATATTATTTCACCTACATGCGGAATCTAAAACATAAGACAAACAAAAAGCAGAAACAGACACATAATTATGTAGAACAGACCAATGATTGCCAGAGGGAAGGGTGTGGGGGGGAGGCAAAATGAGTGAAAGGGAAAGGGAGGTAGAGGCTTCCGGTTATGGAATGAATAGGTCTCGGTGATGAAAGGTTCAGCATAGGGAAAATAGTCAATGGTACTGCAATAGCATTGTATGGTGACGGATGACAGCTACGCTTATAATGAGCACAGCATACTGTATAGATCTGTCAAATCACTGTGTTGTACACCTGAAACTAATGTAACATTGTGTATCAACTATACTTCAATTTAATTTAAAAGAAAAGAAAGAAAACACAGCCACAGGTAGTACATAAATGAGCGAGTGTTTAATTAAAACGCTAACAAAGCGAGGCTACAGATCAGTTTTGGTCCTCAGGTCACGGTTTGCCAACTCTTAGTCTATAATAAATTAATATTACCATTTGGTTGTCCTCAGCCTGTCTTGCAGCTTTTGGTCTTTGTTTTTTTACAGCATTTATCACATCACCTTGACTGAACTAAAGGTAAAAATGATAAGAAACCTGTTCTTGTTTCTATACCTGTTTAACTATGTACCAAACAGCATGCAAAGTTCATTCTTGGGGCCAGAAACAGTATCAGAAGGGAGGATGCAGAGTTGAAAAGAGCCACAACCCCTTTCTTTTCTGTATTTTAAAATATGTTATTGAAAGACTGTGGAGAGAGAGAGAGAGATTTAAAAAATGGAAGATTTTGGAAGGCCATAAACTTCTCAGTGATAGAGAACAGGGAAATAAACAAAGAGAGCATGCTACATTGGGAATGGAAGTAAATAATTGCTGCCAATCGGAGTCTTAGTCTGGAAGGTTTGTGATTGGGTTTGCCTCTTTATATACAGTGGCAATGAAGCTCACATGTCCTATATATTTTGGCTTATCCTATTTTCTTTATAGCCACTTTCTCCTATGAGTTGGGGGCTGTGTATATATGGTTCCCAGGGATGCAGACTAGGACAGGATTTTATCTTCAGAATTGAGGTTTTGAATTGGATTAAATCCTTTCTGGGGCATAGACACTGCAGACTCCTCCCTCCCCCTTCTATGCAATTTGCTTTGGGACTCATCTTCCTCTTTGAATCAAATGCAGTACCTTGAAGGACTTTCTGGTGAGTCCCCTGCACAGACCCCCTAACTATCAACTCATGGAGTGATAAATCGGTGGCGATATCTCTCCTGCAGAGAGGAAAGTCCGTTCCTAGGCTTGCTTATTTTCCCCAGAAGTCAGCTAAACTTTCATGTGAGTGGTGAAAACTCTTTGAAGCTGCCCTCCTAAATAGTTTAGAAATGCCATTTAGCTGGTACTGCGGGGAGAGAACTTAAGAAAAATTCAACACTGATAGAATTACATTTGTTCTTCATTCAATCTTGGTGAACTTCCTAGGCACTCGAGCATATTGCTTTTACTATGCTGTCATTTCTGAAAGCCAAATTGCACAAAAACTTTAATAATCACCCAAGAGAAGTCCTAAAGGGGTTTAGCATCATTTCATGAATAGCAACGCCCATACAGGCTTCATGGGGTCCTGACCACTTCCTTGCTCTGTGCTCAGGGAAACCCTATGGCGGTGAGGGCAGTTCTCCTACCTGAACACCAAGGCAGAGCAGGGCACTCAGATGCAGGCATGACCCCAGGATTTTACACCACCTCAGAAGTCCCATTTGTTTTTACAAAGGAACGAAATAAGACCCAGAGGGTAAAGTAACTCTCCCAGTCAAGAAGTCAGAGGGTGACATCCCAGAGTCAGGAAGGAACTTTTCTAGACCAGAGTTCTTTTTTACTGCTTCCCAATGGCACACGTATACCAATGAAAATAAAAGAGCCAAATGAGATAATGAAATTCATCAAATGACAGCTCAAAGTAAACTGGCTGCATTAAAAGCAAAGCCTTTCAAGGGGCGGATAACACAGGTGCCAGGAGGAGGCTTAAAATAAAAGCTTGAAATGCCTTGACAGGAGAAAATTAAGCTCTTGGCTTCCTGTTATTCGCCCACTACCATCCATTTTTGCTGGCTGTTTCTCATATAAAATCAGAATTTGTGGATGCTTTCTGTGATTAATAGTTAGACACAGACATTTAAAAAAATATAATTTCGTGTTCTTGAAGATCTTGCTAAACCTACACTACCAAAATTTATAAATATTTTTGCCTACACGTGGAGTTTAAATACCGTATAGAGTTAGGTGTGTCATCTCTTAAATGTATGTCTTATTCATTTACGTTCCCAAGACATGGAACACGGTCGGGTATACAACAGGCCTCATGGAATTCATACAAAATAATTTTTTTCACTATCGTGAAATAGAAAAAGCCTTCACCAAGTTGTCATAATAATATAATGATAATGATAATAGCTAGCCTTTTTGAATGTCTATTATGGCCAAACCCCAAACTTCTAAGAGGTTTATGCAGAGATCTACTCTTTTATTTCTCAAAACAGATCTCCAGATACTATTAGCACCCACTTTACAAAAAAGGAAAGAAGGAAAGAGAGAAAGAAGGAAAGGAAGGAAGGAAGGAAGAAAGGAAGGAAGGAAGGAAGGAAGAAGAAAGAAAGAAAAACTAAGGCACAGAGATATTAAAGTAACCACAATATGGTCCTCAAATTAGAGAGTAAAGGTTTCAAGGTCAGCAGTGTAACATAGAAGTCTGGCCTCTGAGTCTACCTTTTTAGCTAGAAAAATGATATAGTAAGTTGCTGTATTTTTATTTTACTATAGTGAATGCAACTAGGGCAAAATGAGATTAAAATTATTGTTATATAATAGTTCTTCTGTGAAATAGCATTACCTATGATAGATCTTGGCTAGCTATAAAGATAATTAAGGATCAAGAGTCTTCATTATTATAACTTAACAGTTCTCCATGTAATAAAAGTACAAATAAATTTAGAATGCTCATTCCACAACCCTCCCCCCCGCCCACCCATCTTTGAAAGTACCAGAGAAAACCGTAAAGCAGACATAGACTATCATACGTGAAACAACTCTACAAGTACATTATCACTTCCAAGAATGATACCAAGACACTCTGTACAGAAATTCTGAAGTTCTTCATTCCGACACATCATCATCAACATATAGTAGTATAAAAGATTGCTAAGCACCAAATTTAAGTTCATGTACTGGCTCAACTTATAGCCAGAAAAAAACAATACTCTACTTCAAAGAGATTAAAATGAGCCTTCCCCTTCTTACATTTAAGAGTGGAAGTAGAGGACCCAACAATTTAAAGCAACTCCTCTTAAAAACATATACACAGTCTTGAATATGTACTCCGGGCCTGGCACTAATGCAGCCTTACAGATACATGGCTGCGGATCTGTGAGAGGCACATGTAATCAAATGATCACACACCTACAAAATGTAAAACTACAATGAAACAGAGGTAAGACAAAGAGGTAAACCTTGCTCTGAAAACCTCTGAAGAAAGGATTTATACAGGTAATCCATGAGGACCTTCCTCAGGAGACAGTTCTAGTGCTAGTGTGTAAAGAACGAGAAATGGCTGGCTAAGTATGAAGGGGAAGGAAGACGACGAGCAAAAGACACATGCAAAGACCTTTATGTAAAGGTCTGAGTTCTTATCCAACTAACTTGACTTTCAGAAAGCTAAGCTAAAACAGATGGATCAGTGATATGGCTACGTATGTATGTAGTATGTTACTACCCATAATTCTCAATCAGGTTCATATAAATCAAAACCTACATAAAATAGTGATATGGTTGTTATGGGTTGAATGTGTATCCCCCCTCTTCCAAAAGATATATTGAAATGCTAACCCTCAGTACCTCAGAATATGACCTTACTAAGAAATGGAGTCTCTACAGAGTAATCAGGTTAATTGGTTAAGAGCTCAGACTTTGAACAAGATTGCCAAGGAGAAAATACCAGACTGCTCATGTGCTAGCTGTCAATGCTTCTATCACATAGAGGAAATAATAGTGTATAGCTCACAGAATTGCTAAGATTATTTGTGAAGCACTTAGAGCCTTTTCTCTGTACTCCTTTTTTTTTTTTAGCACAATGGCAATTTTCATTTTTTGATCTTAAAAATATAATAATGATAATAGTATAATTATTATTAATATGAATGCACAGTGATCATCCTTTGCTTGACCCTACTTCAAAGCCAGCTTCAATTTCTCCCCTTCATTTTCATAACAAAATACCTTAAAATAATTGTTTATTCTTGCAGCCTATGATGTTTCTCCTACCCATTCTCTCTCAAAACCACAAAGATTCAGCCTCATCAGTCCAACAAATTGTTAGTCAAGACTACTGACAAACTCCATATTAATTCAATAGTCTGTTCTCATCCTCATTTAACATTGACCCATCTGCAAAATTTAACATGGTTCTTATATGCTCCTACTTGCTACAGGTTTTTTCACTTGGCTTCTAGAATATCATAGTCTCATGGTTTTCCTTCTATCTTATTGGCTGCTATTCCTGGTTCTGTTTGCTGATCTATCCACTTCTGTCAGATTCCTTAAAATGGAGTCCTTGAATCTCTACCCTTCACTATGTACACTCACTACCTTGCGATTCCATCCAGCTTTAAATATAACCCATATCCTGATGCCTCCCACTGATATAAATCCAGATTAAACCCTTCTCCAGAACTCTAGACTCATAGATTCAACTGCCTACTCAACGTCTCCACTTGGATGCATAAAAAAAAAATCTCTAAAACTTTCTATGTCGCCAACTGATCTCCTCATATTCTCCTCCCAAACTGCACCACCTCCAGTCTTCACCATCTTAATCAATGGCAACAACTTATTTCCTGCTATTCAGGGCAAAGACCTTTGAGTCATCATAGATTCTTTACTTTGTTTTCCCCCATCCCACATTCTGTTATTTTCCACCTTCAGAATATACCCAAATTCACCCACTTCTCACTCCTTCCATTGTTGGTTTCAGTCACTAACATGTCTTGCTGAGGTGACTGCAATAGTCCAACTGGTATACCTCCTTCTCCTCTGCCCTCCAACAGGCTGTTCTCAACATCATATCAAGAGTTGCTATCATTTGCATTATTCCTTTGCTCAAAACCCTTTTATCAAACATGAAGAGCAGAAGTGAAAAGAAAAATGGCAATATGGAAAAGATAGGATTTATAAGCATTGGGATATTAGAACAAAAATCTAAATGAATAAATAAATATCATTATAATGAGTTCTTCTATTGGAAGCAGAGTTTAAATTTTCTACTTTTCCAAATTAATTAAGGTTTTGATTAAGTATTATGTTATGGGACCCAAAAGAGCAAGTTAAAATTTCATATCTAAAAGACCTGGCATAAAAGCATTAAACCATCACCCATTGCTCACTCACATAAGATCTATTAATAATGTAACTACAGGTTACTGGTCTGATATAACAACAGGCAGTAATTGGGACTGACTTAATCATGGAGGAAAAAGATCAGGTTTTATAAATAAATATGTATTACTAAAGGGCTCTTAAGCACTTTTAACACATCAAATAATAGGCGGTGGGTAATTCATATGCTTATATTATAATTAATATTACTTAAAATCAGAGGTTATCAATAGAAGCTATACATTTTTGTTGTTGTTGTTATAAATTAAACTATAATACTGTTTAACTGATACATGTAAGCAGCAATTTACTTACTCTCAAAGTATATGTGTGTGTATATATATATATACACACATATATATGCATGCGCGTGCACATGTGCGCACACACACACACTTTATTTCTTTTGCTTCTCCTTATCTATAGCCTACAGAATCACTAAAATTCTTGGCTCTATATAACATTTAGAGACCATGCTACACAATTGGGCACTAGTATTTCTTTGTTAGCCTTTAATTTTGCTATGTATATGCATACTTCATCTCCTTGGATAAATTATGAATAAGCCATTCAAGGGCTAATTTTCCCTCTTCATTTCTTCTAGCTCTCAGAGAATAGTAAGAACATAGATGGTGTTTAGTTAACACTAGTTTATTAAAATACTCAACAAGAGGGGTGCCTGGGTGGCTGAGTAGGTTAAGCAACTTGATTTTGACTCAGGTCATGACCTCGTGGTCTGAAATTGAGCCCTGAGTTGGGCTCCATGTCCAGAGTGGATTCTCTCTTTCTTAAGATTTTCTACGATTTTTTATGATTTACAATTAATCAATGTACTCAACAAGATTATCTGTATGCTTTAACATAATTTCATCTTCAGAACAGTCTTATAGTAATTTATGATGACCTCCGCTAATTTAAAAAAAGGAAATGGATTTCCATTTGAACATTCTCTTTACCTACTTGGCTTTACATATCTTCCAAGGACCCTGTAAACGATCTGAATCTTTCAGTTTGTTCGTTTTATTCAGAGATAGAGAAAATTTCTAATTCCCAAGGACAAAAGTAATGTTATGATATCGCTTGCACATGCTGGCAAAATCATCATTTTATCACCCTTTAAAGTGGCTAAGACCTGATCAAATTATTCTGGATAGCATCTGCACAAACCTTAAACCATCTATAGAATTCACAATGGGTTGACATAGCTGACTATTTCCAAATCTTTCGCAACATCTCTGATATTTTTATGGTGTGTCATCTCCCACAGAGTGCTTCTTTCAGTCTGTAGCTTTCTGTCTACTTGAAAGCTGGCTGTGATTCTCTCCTGCTGCTTATGAGTAAACTCTCTGGTGCGTTCACAATTTATTGTGATCTATTTTCCTCTTTCCAATAAAGATAAACTTTACAGCTCCTCTCATAGCGACCAATGTGAAAAAAGCCTTCAGAGTGATATTAGTGATGAGTGAGATGCATTGCATACACTTGGTACTAAATACATGATATGTGACTCCAAATTGTTTCTTGTCCCATTTTAATATATGAAATGCGAAACAGGAACTTACAACGAGGAAAGGGTAGCAAGAAGTGGCCATGAGAAAAGATAGTTGCTGTTGTTTTTTTTAACTTCTACTTTTATTAAATCCACAAAAAACTTGCTTTGTCTAACTAAAACTTTTCTCTAAAATGGTGCCAGAAGGAACCGGGCTGGGGCTCAGCTGAAGACGTATTAAGATAACCTATGAGCATTGTCAAGACTCACATCCAGAAGTGGCTTTCTTCTCCAGTCTACTGGTTCCTGGTAGTTAATGCAACAGCCATCTCAAACATGTTGCACCATTTCACGCCCTTGTCCTTCACAGTCCCACCTGCATGGTACCTTCTACACACTGTCAACCTGGAAAACTCATCTTCATCTTTTTCAAAATTAGTCCTGGCAGCAGTATACAGTAGGTTCTACCCAGGCGTGCTCATCAACTCTCTCTCCCCTTCCCCACTGATGCAGGGCTTACCACTTACTCCTTGGTATAAACTGTGCAAAAGTCTCTGTTACTCATGTTTTCCTCATTCCCCTATGTTTATACTCATTTGTTCACATTCCTATGGCTCTCAATATGCAACTTTTGTAAGCAGGGCTCATGCCTCCCAAATCTTTCAATCCACGCTGCCTGTGACAGCACCTGAGACAAATTAAGTGTTCAGTTAACAGTGGTTGAATGTTAACGGTCCGGAGGGCTTAAAAACATTTTTGAACATGCTGCTTCATTCTCAGCACAAGTTGAGAGTCAGAGAATTTTGCTTATACCCTCTCACCAATTCATATTTATCTGAGAAATAAATCTGATTTAGATTCATATTGACAGGAAAGTAAAACTAGAGTTTTAAAGACTGAGTGTTTTAATAAAAAAGGGTTTACTTTTATAAATTTATATAAATAACAAATATGAGACAAAGAATGTGTGGTCAAGCAGAACATATTACATTTAAAAAAATGTTCATTTATACTGAAGGGGGGGGGTTGGAGAGAGAGCACAAACAGAAGAGGGGCAGAGAAAGAGGGAGAAAGAGAATTCCAAGCAGGTTCCGCACTGTCAGGGCAGAGCAAATGTGGGGCTTCAACTCATGAACCATGAGATCATGACCTGAGCCAAAATCAAGAATTGGATGCTTAACTGATTGAGCCACCCAAGAGCCGCATCAAGCAGAATATATTAATGGGCCAATCATAATTAATGGATATGAACACTGTGCAGTTTATAATTAAGATGCATTTTTAGATGCATATAGATGCTCTATTTTTAGGATGTGGATGCTTCTCAAAAATTGAAAAATGTCTTAACTAAGTAAAACTTTTCTTAGTATTGATAATCTACATATTAAAACCTTTCTTTAAGAGGTAATGCCAAGAATATACTCACTTGGGCCTTCTGTGGATTACCACTGAAATTTTAACAATGTAATTCAAATGAAAATATGTAAATACATCCTAGGAGGGGACAGGAGTGATTTGGAACTTGAAAAATCAAAAGCATATTAAAAAAAGAAAAATATTCTCTCAAATAATGAGGTTTAATGTTTATGTGAATCAATCCAACACTACTACTGTGAGAGAAACATAGGTACCCTGAAATCATAAACAGAGATTCAGAAATTTCCAAATAAGAAATAGGATGGAGGGAAGATATTCTTGCTCTTCCTAACATTGTTCACTCAGTTTTTATGAGAAAAAGCTGAAAAGAACTTGTATATCATCAGGAAAATATGTTAGGTCTCTGTGGGTTTCAATGAATTATGTTTAATAGACTCGCTGAGTAATCAAATTATGATAATTTGGAAGAGACAGCCCAACCTCTTCATGAAGCCATTCGAGAGTGATTTCTTCTTTATTTTCTTTGTTTTTGGTTGTAATCATATTCACAACATGATGTGTCATTCGTCCTATATGATAATGATAATCCTATCATGAGTTAAAGAAACAGCTAAAGCAACTCTGACTTCCGACAATAGTTACAGATGGTTTACCTTGTCCCCATGAACATGTTTTTTTTCCCCATTAATTTCAGTAATTTTGTGTATTTCAATAATGTTCATGTATACTACTTAAATAGTGCCATGTCCTAAGGACAATGATAACGTGAATTTGGAAAAACTAAAATTATTTAAAAAAATGGGTTTGTCTTCCTTTCTGGAGAGCCAAGGAAATTCAGAAAACACATTAGCATGTATCCTTGGATATAAGGTAATCACATCACATTAGCATATTTCAGACTCATGAATGGAATCTGAGTTTGATAAGCTATGTTATATCATAGAGATAAAATTACTGCCACAATATAAATCTAACAGAATTGACGATCAAGGGGAAGGAAAAAAATTGAGTACGTGTGTTAAATACAGTAAAATTTTTAATTTTTACTTTTGATTGCATCTCAATTGAATATTTTAGACATGAAAATATAGTGCTTAAAGCATTTTATAGAAATGCCTATTTTAACAATTAATTCTGCATGTAAAGAATTTAAGGACTAAAATGTTGCAGCTTTGCTCAGTGAATCAGGTATAAATGTTAACCTCTCAGAGTTTTTGAAAGTAATAAAATTTGTAGCAGAGAATAGTAAAATGAAAATGATTGTTTTACATGATTTATAAATGTAATAGTTCCTTTAACCAAAGTGATGCTAAGACCTTACAACCCCACACAATTTAGCAAGACAAGAGCACAGGAAAACAAATAAGATGTCATATAACCTATAGAATTATACTCTAGAAAGTTGACTATGGTTTTAAAATAATTCATATCCTTTAAATAGTTTATTCTTGGGCTCTGTTTCAAGCTATTGATAACACATATTTTGATTATTATTTACAAAGTCAGAAGAGGCTACAGGTAATATAAAGAGGACATTGTTTATAGTGTTTCTTCTGTATTTTTGAAAAGAAACATTTGCAAATATCTTTTCAACTGTAGTTTAAATTAGTACTTGAACCCCTTGAATTTTCTATTTATTTTATCTGAATAGCTTAAAAATGATGAAATACCAACATTAGGAACCTAAGTTTTTATACCAAACTAGACTCTGAGAATAAGAACAAAAGCACCTCTTTTCTGTTGCATGATACTAGCCAAAGAGTAAGAGACTGAAATATCAATCTAGGTTAGAAATGGGATCATAGTCATTTCTAAGATCCAACAGAGAAGAAATATAATTTTGAAGTCAACACTCAGGGAACAATAAAAGTGCAGGTAATGGAAACACAGCCTATTCTCATGTACAATCAATAATAAAACCATGTGTACAAGAGTTGAGAGTTTGTGAAAAAGAACGCTTCTCTTGCTAGGGGTTTTCAATTATTAATTGGACAGGTAAGGAGACTGATGAATAAACAAGTTTTCACTTTAACTTTATGCTGCAGGACTCTGAGTTAGGAAGAACTAGTGATATTTATGTTGGAAATATTGGAACATAACTCATTAAGTCCTGGAATTTCCCAGTAGAAATCATGAAATTATTTAGAATACTTATTTTGGCTTTAATTGATTATGTAGAACAAAATCTTAAAGGGTCTCTGGAGGGTGTGTAAAGAAAAGAATAGGATTGTGATGTCTAGTAAACTTTATTTACAGACCAATTAGCAGGTTAGTACATGGGTTGCATTAAAACTGCAGTGAGAAACGGGAGGATCACCATCCCAGACTTTAGCCTCTATTACAAAGCTATCATCATCAAGACGGTATGGTATTGGCACAAAAACAGACACATAGACCAATGGAACAGAATTGAGAACTCACAAGTGGACCCAAAAGTATACAGCCAACTCATCTTTGACAAAGCAGGAAAGAATACCCAATGGAAAAAAGACAGCCTTTTTAACAGATGGTGTTGGGAGAACTGGACAGCAACATGCAGAAGAATGAAACTAGATCATTTTCTCACACCATGCACAAAAATAAACTCAAAATGGATCAAGGACCTGAACGTGAGACAGGAAACTATCAACACCCTAGAGGAGAAAGCAGGAAACAACCTCCTTGACCTCCACCGCAGCAACTTCTTACTTGACACATCCCCAAAAGCAAGGGAATCAAGAGCAAAAATAAACTGTTGGGACCTCATCAAGATTAAAAGCTTCTGCACAGCCAAGGAAACAACCCAGAAAATTAATAGGCAACCAACGGAATGGGAAAAGATAGTTGCAAATGACATATCAGATAAAGGGTTAATATCCAGAATCTATAAGGAACTCACCAAACTACACGCCCGAAAAACAAACAACCCAGTGAAGAAATGGGCAGAAGACATGAACAGACACTTCTCCAAAGAGGACATCCAGATGGCCAACAGACACATGAAACGATGCTCAGCATCCCTCCTCATCAGGGAAATACAAATCAAAACCACACTGAGATACCACCTCACGCCAGTCAGAGTGGCTAAAATGAGCAAATCAGAGAACTCTAGATGCTGGCGAGGATGTGGAGAAACGGGCACCCTCCTACACTGTTGGTGGGAATGTAAACTGGTACAGCCCCTCTGGAAAACAGTGTGGAGGTTCCTCAGGAAACTAACAATAGAACTCCCTTATGACCCAGCAATAGCACTGCTAGGAATTTACCCAAGGGATACAGAAATGCTGAGGCATAGGAGCACATGTACCCCAATGTTCATAGCAGCACTCTCCACAATAGCTAAAACATGGAAAGAGCCTAAGTGTCCATCAACAGATGAATGGATCAAGAAGATGTGGTTTATCTATACCATGGAATACTACATGGCAATGAGAAACAATGAAATCTGGCCATGTGTAGCAACATGGATGGACCTTGAGGGTGTTATGCTGAGCGAAATAAGTCAGGCAGAGAAGGACAAATATCATATGTTTGCACGTATAGGAGGATTAGGAGGAACTTGACGGAGGAACAAGGGGGAGAAGAAGGGGGAAATGGTGGGGGAAAGGGAGAGAGGCAAACCATGAGAGACTCTTGAATGCTGACAAAAACTGAGGACTGATGGATGTGGGGGGGAGGGGGGGATGGGCATGGAGGAGGACACTTGTGGGGATGAGCACTGAGTGTTATGTGGAAACTAATTTGACAATAAACTATTTGTAAAAAAAAATGAATAAACAATTAAAAAAAAAAAAAACTGCAGTGAGATTCAGTCCAAGATGTACCTCAAACACAGCCTAGTAAGAAGGCATTTCCAAAGAGGATGGAGTATATATTTAAACCATTAGAAAAGAACAAAACCCCAGATGACCTCCCTGCATTTTTATTTATTGCACATCTATACTGCAGTGCATCATGAGGCCAGAGTACACATAGGGAAAGTATTCTTCAAAGCAGATATAGTATCCCTATAGGATCATCCTGTTCATAACAGAAATGAGTGTTTAAACTAACGTTACTCCAGTGGGTTTTACAGTTGACCAGTCTGGATTATATTTTGTTTGTTTTGTTCTTACATAAAATGTTAATATCACCTAATCTTTTTAATGATAATCTGCTTTTGTATACCAAACTCCTTTTTCATATTTCTATCTCTTGTAACCGTTCTTCATCCCCACTTCTCATCATCCTTACTCTGCAGATGAGATAACAGACGCTCAATAACTCAGAAAACTTTACCAGGTGAAAAGTGGCTCCCTTCCGCATTCTATTCTATACATGACAACCTGTTGATAAAGTGATTTGCTGGACTCTACCAGAATACTGATCTAACAAACTGCCAAAATAAGCATCATGTTGTTTCATAACTTTGTTATACAATTAATTTCAAACATTATTCTTCCAAGTCAGCAAAAGAGTCTTCCAATCTTCTGAAAAGTTACAGTTGGTGGAAACTTACATAAAAGAAGATTTTCATGAGATTATTTGTTTCCTTCTACTCCACTGAGCCTGAAACACATTCCTGAACACTCCCAGCTGACTTCATTTACGATCACTTTTCAGCCTAACTTTCTCCCCAACTGTTAGATGGCACTGTGCCTACTAACAAGGTGCTATGCCAATTTTTCTAGGACACACATGCCAATCAAATGTGGGATTCAACAGAAAACATTGCAAAAGCCATCTCTTTCACAGGGCATCCATTATCTCTGGCAATAACATGTTTTAACTCCAAATGCGTCTTAAGTGTCAAAATTAAAATTATGAATCATTGAAGAAAATTCAGCACGGTAGATACAGTGCTTAAATCTGCCCAGTGGACAGGCTGAATTCCAGGAGGACTATGGAGGCTCATTAACAGGTAACCTGCTGCTCAAAAATGTCTTTGGAATTCAAAGTGATTTAGGGAAACAGCAACAATCTGGCATTAAAAGAGTAAACTGTGTCACCCTAAACTTAGAGATAAGATCCATTTAAAGACTGACAACCAAAATAGTACCTGGATAGATTCCAAAGCCACATTCAAAAATACATACGGACACGCCATACAACTACAAATTCAAATTATGTATGGCCTACAGCTTCAAATTAATTGCTGGCCCTTTCCCACACAGATCTAAATTCCAGATGTGCACTCTTGAGTGTGTACCTTAGTTTCTAGGTCATATGTCTATGACCCCAATAATTGCTATATTGAAAATTTCACTCCCAATAAAGCATTTCATTTAGTCGAACGCTCTCACTTCACCAAAGAGGAAAGAAATGAAGTCATCCAAACAACTAATTAGGATCAAAGTAAGAATTCAATCCCCGCTGCCTCTTATCCTTGGTCCCGTGAGCTCTGGATTACATCAAACTTTTTCTCTCTTTACTTTTCTCCTATGTTATATTCATATTATGTTTAAGGTAAAACATGTTTTCATATTATATACATATATAACACACAGTAAAATATTCATAATGATAGTCATATGTACTTTGTGACTAATCAATAAATGCTTACTACTTACGCAGTTTTATTTTCTCAATACCTAAAGAGTGAATTTTCATATCTCCATTCAAATTGATTTTCCTGTTGACATTAAACCCGTGACTGGCAAAATGAAGTGGAGTAAGAACATTCCACATGGAATGAGCTGGTCTTGATGAGCACCTGCCTTCTGGTGACCCATGCATATCTCTATCTTAGTAGTTAGCACTCTCTACTATTCATCGGTCTTGTATCCACTTTGGAATGAAAGTTTTCTAAGGGTAGGGCTAGGTCTTCATCATTGTACCCATTGCACTCCCAAAGAGTTAGTGCCCAATAAATGTTTGCTGAATGAAGAGATGAATATATGTGTGAGCTGGTACATCCCATGGATTTCTAAAATGACCCCTGGCTAACCCTACTGCTTGCCTTTTTCATGCCTGGTTTGTTTTCAAAGATTTCTCGTAGGAACTACAGCAAGTGAACAAGGCCTTTCTTTCAATTGTTCATTCATGACAACAGCATTTTTTTTGTAACTCATGGGCATGAACTGTTAAGGCCTCTCAGAGGAAATTATTTTAATTACAGAAATCAGAACAGCTTAATTGTAAATGTGCAATGTGAGCACTTTACAAAAGAGATTACTTGCTTTTCTCTTTATTTCTTTCATTTCTCTTTAATAATTATTATAACTCACAGTAAAAATATTCCCAAGATTTCAGTATTCTGGCATATTTTTCTCATCTATTTAGAAGAAATACAAGATTAAGAAAATCTACGACGTTGATGTTTGAAGACTACACAACCATACCTTTTCCCACTACCAATTCACTGAACTAAGTTGTGATCATAGAGTCAATAGCTTCTGGACAGAAGAGCAGTAAGACATGAAGGGAACATCCGAGTGAAATAATGGTTGCTTCACTAACTATGGAAACAGTATAGATATCTATATCTACATATAGATAGATGATATAGATATAAATATTTTGGAAATCTGGAATACAAATGAAGAGTCATTAATCTTCAACAGATCTCATGCTACTACATCATCCAGGTGATAGCCAAGGGGATGCACGGCTTTTCAGCCTCTACTCAGTCATCAATCTTTCTGTTGTCTACAGCATCTTTCCACATGAATGTCCCAACACAAGGAGCTATGGATCTATTGGGTAGCCACATGTACTAAGTATTTAATTTTTTAAATAAATTCTAGAAGGACCTGTATCTAAAACCATCAGAAATTCAGGGCACTATTTACAATAATGTGGGAGAGGGTACAGAGATGGATATTATCCCTCCCCACTATTTAAACCATGACCAGAATGAAAGAAAAGATAAAAGTAATAAAACAGCAGTAATAGTGTGTTTTCAATGTCTGTCATATCCAAGTTGCAGCAGTACTTGCTCTGACAAATACTGAAGACAGAAGGGTTGCTCCTTCTTTGGGTACTAAGCTACAATCTCCAGTTGGAGGAGGTCCATCACATAGGAAAATGTTGTGAAAACTTTTAGGAATGTGTGTGGAACTCCACATGAACGTGGCAAAAGCTTAGTGTAGAGGTTCTGAAGAGGCTGAATGAAAAAAATCAAAAACTAAAAACAAAACAGATACACAACTGATTAGGTGCAAAGAGCTTCCTGGAGACACCATAAGTGGCAATGGGCAGGTTTTAGCAAGCGTTGAATGGCGTTAAGAGATGATTTCATGGGGAGAGGAAGTCATGATGGGTAAGAAACATGGTGGAGAAACTGTCCCATAAGCTTTCATGTGGGACAAGGCAGGAATACATTTACTGGAATAAAACTGGGCATTGGATTGGGATCAATCATACAGGGCTGCAAGGTGAATGCGTGATTGAAGACTTGTAGACTAGGCTGTTGACCCAGACCTGTCCATCTCTTATAGACAGGGATCTGGCATTCAAGTCTGTTCCCAGCAGACAGTAAAACAAAGCGCTTAGTAAAACATTGTCGACTATCGACAAGCAACATTACTGCTAGGATTTACGAGCAGGACAGTGACTTACATAAAATAGCATGTGATGATGATATGTTCTTAAGATGCCCCAAAGAAGGAAGAGGGCCTAAAGGCTTGGAAATCTGCAAGGAGTGGACAGCAGCCTGCACTTCAGGTGACCAAAGTTTAGATTTCAGCAGAAACTGAACAAATGGGAAGGGAGAGATATACATGGAAAGCACCATAAAAAGAAAATGGCCTCTAATGGGCTACAAAGTGATTGTGACTTGTTCTTAATAAATTGGTCTGTAGAGTTGCTGAGTTTGGAAACGGAAAGGCAACTGTAGATGCTGGAATGAAGACAGAGTCAAAATTTGAGGCTGCAGATAGATAGAAGTTACCTACAAAGTTTCTCTCCATTGGAAATACTCTGACATATCTGTAACCTCTCAAATAGATTTTACTCAGCAGTGAAAAGTGGAGAGAAAGATGACACTGTACGGCTAAAATCATGGGATGCTCACATTAAATTGCCTGCCCCTTGAAACCGAGTCAAAGCTGTGCTCAGAAAAACTGCTAACCTAATATTCTCTGCTCTCCTGAGGGAAGGGATTTTAAATCTCACAATAAATCAGTTTACATATTCTAAATTAATTTAATGAATGGAATTATAAAATAAGACCAAACTCAGCTCTCTAGCATGAAGGTATTATGAGCCTGGGGGGAAACAGCATGGGCTCAGAACATAGTGGCCGCCACAGAGCCAGCTTCTCGTGCCTGGTGATCTGACCTTCTATCTCATGAAGGGAAACGCAATAACAGATCAAAGTTTTCAGAGTGGTGATGAAAAGTATCAATTCCATAACAGCAGTCACTGAACAGGATCCCTCTTACGATAAGCTCTGCCTTGACAATGACAGGAGTTTTGGGACAATGAATGTCAACTGTCATCCTCCAGTACATCACCTTATGCGTCCAAATAGTAATTCACTAAAACTATAACTTCCCAGATTCTTTTAAGCATCATGTGCTAAAATGTTTTATAAGAAGTCTAATAGAGCTAATACTTAAGGGACTTTTACTTGAAAAGTACCGTCTTCACCAAAATCTTGTGGAAATACTCGCAAATCTGTTTGAACACAAATGAGTTACATGATTTTGAGTCATTTGATGGTGATGACCCACTTTTATGGATATTAAGACCCCTTTGTAAGAGCCAAAAGTTTCAGAGTCTCCTGTGATAATATTTAGATATTTATTTATTTTGTTTGCAATTGATGCTGACACCCACAGATAGCAGCCAATTCCTGCGTGAATTCTTCTCATCCATCCCCCCAGGGCAGGTGGAAAAGCACAGATTAATCCATCTCCAATGATTTACAATCTTTCTTATGCTCTGTATACTCATGGGCACTGGTAGTACCACATCTCTGAGGTCTGGCAAAAACAAATCTCTCAATAAAGTGTCTGTTATTTATGTCAGAATTCTGATCAGGGCCCAAAATGCATTATGCAAACACAGAATACTTCTCTATTTTCCTCACAACCGGAGAACTATGTCAACAATCAACCCCAAGAGTTTATAGACTTCCTGGTCTGAGTTCCTAAAATTCTTTGCCCTAAATACGAGGATAATTCATTAAAACTATATATTTGTGTTGTCTGATACATGAGCCACTAGCCACATGAGGCTCTTGAGCATAGGAAATACAGTTAGTCCAAACTAATGATTAGTTTGGGGTGATTAGATGGGCATCAAATTGAACCATCAATGTTCAACCCAAAACAAACTCAATCTAAACCTTCCTTAACTCCAGCCCAGTTCTGCCATCCAGAACACAGGGTCAGGCTGGTCATATCTTCAGGAATTGTAGAAATCCACATTTTACATTAATCCTCCTCATTTTAAAACATTACTTGAAATCTCAAGAAATGGTGCTAAATAAAACATGCCCATGGGTCAGTTAAGACCAAGGTTTACCAGTCTGCAATCTGGCTTAGATCCAAACTTTTGGCCCAACAGGAAAGATTGCCCAGGTACTTGTAATCAACATTTCCAGTCAGTCTCATTCCTGCCTCTGCTTATGATTATACCTTTTTTCCCTTTGTGAAAAACAAACAAACAAAAAAAAACCCAAAAAACAAAAAACACTGCTCTTAAGCTCTATGGAGTATATACAAACCAATCAGTAAATTTCAACAGTTAAATACATGGTAAGGAAATCATGGGACTCTCATGTTTCCTGGCATTCAGGGTATGAGAGGAGTTCAGATAAACGTGACATATACCTGGACACACACATCAACTCTTTAAAACACTTGTTTCTTTTTTGTAGCAACAATATCCAGGAGGTGACTATTTGTGACAGATCCCCAGATATATTGGTAGCAAACAAATTCATTAGGTTGCAAAATAATTCTTTAAGAAATAAGGGTAATTTTTAAGGAAATGCTATCAAAGTGGGGAAATCCTTCTGATGTAAAAATGAAAAAAGTAGAATCCAATATGAACCATCTCATATGGCAATTAACAATGTGTAATATAAAGTATATATTAGGGTTATAAAAAGACTAGAAACAAACTTTTGACACAGATCATCTTTTAACCCATCTTTGACACTGGTTGGGTAGTGAGAATTTAGGATTATCTTGTTTTCTTCTTTGTCTTTTCTGCGTTTTCTACTTTGTTTTGCTTTCTGGATGAGCACATATTGATTTTATAGTCAGAAAACATGAAAAATGCATAAAATTATTTTACTAACTACCTACAAAAAATAAATATCTAGGTGATTTAAGCTAGGGTCAAAATTTTATTTAAACTTTCTTGATAATTTGAAGGGGTGGAGGGGAAGTCCCTTTGGCTTGAGTGATTGATCAGATTATCTCATTTCCCCAGTGAATTTGGTCCTATAATAACAGCACAAGTAACCAAATATAAATTGACCAACATGGAGAGCTTGGATAGCCAGGAATTGTAAGTTTTACAATGTATTAAACAACTGGTATACCGCGCTATTCCTGGAAAAAAGCTATCACTTTAACTATAAAAAAAAAAAAAGAAAGAATCTGCACAAATAAAAAAGACTTTCAAACTGAATTCTCTCTGCCATCTTAGCCAAAATGTCAGAGTACTTTTTTCTCCATCCCACAATAGATATTTCCGATATTTTATGGAAATAATGTCATAAATATTTTATATAGTTATATTCTATACAGAAATGCAGCAGGATATCATAAGGTTTGTCTTTTCTATAAAATGTGTTATTGCAGGCATACTTAAATTCTCCTTGGCCCAGACTCTAATTTGAACAACAAAACCCTAAGAAGAAAGGAATGAGCACATCTGTAGAGTGATTGGTTCTCCGCTATTTTTAAAGCCCTATAAAATCTTGTATTTCTTACTAACCTCTGTCCATTTCCATTGAAATCCAGTAAAATAAATTTTGCCTTAAATCTAGATATAATTTTAGTAAGGAAATGTGTCGTTAGAAAACCAAGAGCAAATGAGGAAAGTTTTAACACCCGTTATTTATTTATTGATTGATTGATTCATTCATTTATGTTACTTATTTATCTATCAGGTTTTTTTAATGTTTATTTATTTTTGAGAGAGAGACAGAGCATGAGCAGGGGAAGGGGAGTGAGAGAGGGAGACACAGAATCCAGGGCAGGCTCCCTACACTGAGCTGTCAGCGTAGAGCCTGATCAGGGCTCAAACTCACAAACTGTGAGATCATGGCCTGAACCAAAGTCGGAGGCTTAACCGACTGAGCCACCCAGGTGCCTCAGCATCCATTATCTATAAACCAATATATTTCTTTATGGAGAGACTCATATTTATAACTACTATGAGAATAGTATGCAGCATAAGAGTTTTCATAATTAATACATTTATGAAAGTTTAAAATGTTGAATGACTTTCTGATTGCCAAATCCTGTACCAAATGAACACTGAAAACTTTCCCTTTCTGACTTCTTAGGATACTAAAAACTAAAGAGGATAAAATTCCCATGAAAATCCCATTATCTGCTGAGTATTAAATATGACATTGGCATTTTTGACATGCAGCACATTCCTGCAAGGGTAAAAATGAATTTTTAAAAATCTGTTTATGCCCACTGCTTAAGTGTCAACTCATGTTAACTTGGAATATCAATTGATTTGGACTACAGATTTACTTACATCTGAATGTCAAAGTCACCATTATCCCATTACTGACACTCTGAACTGTCCATTTTCATACTTGGCTATCCAATTTAGACACAAAACAATGTAGAGCTTTGACATTGTGTGGGGTGATGCTTTATTTTTTAAGCATCTGGGATTGATCCATTGTGTCTGTGCTGAATATCGCTCATCAAGATGAAGAGGTAAAATGCATACACATGAAGGGGAATAACCCCTGCCTGTAATCACAAAGATAACAATGGAGAAAATGTAACCCCATCTTTTATACAATCAGATATCTGTATGACCTAATGCCGCATTTTTAAAAATACCAACGCGTCATACTCTTTACAAAAGTCCTGCTTCACTGTGTCAGCATTATTAGTGCAATATATCTGTCAAGTTTTATTCAAATTCTTTTCCATGTGCATCTTGGCTCATAAACCTCCACAATGCACTGATATTGCCTCAGGGAATGTCCTTGTTACACTTGCTCCATGAAGGTGGGACAAGAAAAGAAAACTCCTCCAAATTTTTAGGTTCAGCGTACCCTATCACACAGCCCGCAGCGTCCAGCCAACACTCTGGGTATGTTTTTGCATGTGTAAGTAATTACAATATGACTATTGTTCAAATCTTGTTGCACAGAACCTTCCCACAGGAGAAGAATAAATACATTCACAGATACATATCCAAGAAAAGAGTCGGCGCTGACACCGGAATAAAGTGTCAGGTCCGTTTGTCTTTATGAAGCCATTTTAGAAGAAGCATTCTTTGAGTTGCAGCACTTTGCAGAGTTTTATCCTTGGGCCTTTTTTATTTGTGCTGTACCTTAATTGGCACATTTCACCACTGGATGTTCCCTATTAGTAACAAAGACATCTGGTTGTAGCACACGTTTTCCATGGCCCTAGAGTTCTAGGACTTGTGGGGCAAAGGCAGACAGTAGGATGTGCCAATCAAAACAGGTTTACAGGAGCCCATGATGGTGGCGAACACACAGAATGCACGCCAGGGGAAAGGGCTAGGCTAGAAGGCCACAAAAAGAGGTAAAGAGAAACTGCATATGGGGGGGAGAAAGTCCAGACACACCAACAAAATCAAGCCAAATAGGTTGTTTTGTATTCTTAGCATTGTTCTAGAACAAAACATCTCAGACTAACTTTCTGAGGCTCAAATGACCTAGACAGGATTTGGTTGGTTATGTGATTATTCCCAGTATGTTATGCCTTGATACCTAACCTGACGGAGTATAACTAAGATGTAGCTCATACCAAGGAACTCACCAGAAATGTTCAATAATATTCAAGGAAAAGTCTACTGATGCTGTCTTGGATGCTGGGTCAATGTGAAACTGCTATTAAGATTTTTAAAGTGCTTTCAGGTGTACTTACCTTGTTGCAAAACCATAACAGCCTGCTCATGAGCACCAGTCCATGGACCATGCTTGTTCTAGAACGCGTAGTGGCAGAAGAGTTAACGTCTCAACCAATTAAAACCAGGGTAGTCACACTGTTGCTTGCTACTTGTTTCTTAAGTTCTGTTCTCTTTACTTTCAGGACAATAAGCTTTTCTGGCTCTCATCATTTGTCTTCTTTCTCTGTATCCTCTTTATTTATTTATTATTATTTTTAATGTTTTTAATTTATTTTCCGAGAGAGACAGTGCAATCAGGGGAGGCATGGAGAGAGAGAGGGAGAGACAGAATCTGAAGACAGGCTCCAGGCTCTGAGCTGTCAGCACAGAGCCCGATGTGGGGTTTGAACCCACGAATCGTGAGATCATGACCTCAGCCGAAATCAGACGCTCAACCGACTGAGCCACCCAGGCGCCCCTCTCTGTATCCTCTTTAAATCTTTATACACTATGATATTTCATCTGACCCTATTCCCTTCTTTCTCTAGCCAAATGTTACCATACTTTGCTAACAATCAATGATATGGTGTTGATACTCAAACCAGTCAGCAGGCAGACAGCTGTTACTAAATGGGAACAAATTTTGTGACCGGAACTGTGCTTGATGCCGGGAGGCAACCTGAGAAGACACACCATCCATATACTGTGCTGGTGTGTTTGTCTCTCCTGGTGCATTCTCCACTCTGCTCCACCTGCTGACCCAGGTCTCATCACTGTTTATCTAGGCAATTGCAACAGTTTCCCATCACCGCAGCTGCTGTCAGTCTCCCAATCCAGATTATCATCCCCATGGACCACCTTTTTAAAGGTGTGATTTATCAGATCACATAATTGTCTCTTTAAAAAATTACTGTTCTCCCTTGCCTATCCCAAGTCCTTCACCTTCCTTAAGATAAACTATGACCCAAATAATATGGTTCAAATCTACCTCCTGGTTTCACCTCCAAACTACTATGACTTTTCATGATTTGTGCCTTTGAACCTGCTGGGCCATGGACAAGAAAGCCTTACAGCATTTCTCTCTCTGTAATACCTATTCATTCTTAAAGTCTATTACCTAATCTACAGTGCCTTTCCCAATTTCCCAAGACAAAGGGGAATGTGTATTTCCCTTGATTCACATAGTGTTCTATATAGATCTCTGCCTTTATCCTGATCATTTGCACCACAGTTGAACTTTTGGATAGTCTTAGATTTCCTCAAGGATAATGCTATTCATTATTATTTCCTGTTTCTTACGGAACAATGCCTGACACACAGTAAGTGCTCAGCATTCATTTGTCCATCAAAAAACCAGAATGCTTCTAGACCACAGAAAGTTGTTTTTTTTGTTGTTGTTGTTAATTATTCAGTCAAAACAGACATGCACCAAATTGTTAGTGAAATAATTTTTATTCAAGTGTTCAGTTTGGGCCTCCAGCTTATTAATCTCTTGCTATTCATTGCCTTGTACCTTATGCCTCAGGAACACCAGGTGCTTGCAGCTACCTGCACACATCATTTGGTTTTATACCTCTGTGCTTCTGCTCACTGTTGCTTCTGCTTAAAGCATCCTTCACCATGCTAGATGTCCTCACCATCTGCCCAATGCCCATGCATCCTTCAACTTGTGGTTCAGACTTTTATGCCCCTGAAAGTTTCTTGGCAAATAAGATTAAGCTAGATGCCTCTCCCTTCTGTTCCCAGAACATTTACTGCATAATTCTCTCAGTATACATTGTGTGTGTGTATGTGTGTATGTGTGTGTGTGTGTGTGTGTGTGTGTCTTTCCAATTAGTACTTGCAAATACATTAACTTGCGGGGTCTTGGTATCTCACAAACTTACCAATAGTACTTGACATAAAATACACAATGAACAAGTATAAAATAGCTTCATTTTTACAAGAGTCCACACTGGGATGAGAAGAATGTCGGCTTATTATAACTACCCACCTTGAACTACAGTGGAGAGAGAGAGTATACCTATTAGATACAGTATAGAAAGAACTGTGGTTCCCAAATTTTTCCTACTTATGTTATATTTAGACAGAGTTAAGAAACTCGTTAACTTCTTTCAAAATGAATAAAACTTCACAACCAAATTCAATGGCAAGAAAGGGACTCATTTTAATGGAATTAGATAGTATAATTTTAAAATAAAGTAGCCTAACTCAGGCATACATATTAGAAACAGACATAAGCTACAAAAGGAACAGAGAGAAAGAATAGACAAATAGCTTTTAATGCATTGGATATAAGTGGCTTCATTTTCCTCAATTTCTACCCTTTTCTTATCTCAACTATTTTTCAAAATCATACAACTAAGCTACGTATTTTTCAAGAGAACTTAAAATCAGTAAGATATTTTAATTGTCTTAATCAAAATCACCAAAGTGTTTAATCAAATCAAACAGACAGTTTCTGTTAATTCTCTAAACACATCTGTAGAATCCCACATGCTATACTTGAGGGAAATTTTTTTTTCTTCTTCTGACAGTGGGATTTCCTTATATTATTGTGACTTTCAGAGCTTATCACAGCACATCGACCATGGTAAAATTCATACATTTTCAATGAATTACATTAATAAGCTATTTTCATTGTTATGACTCCTAGTACTAATATCATTTTGTTACTATTTTTATCATGATATTATTTATTTAATGACTGCAAAGTACTTTCTAAATATAATGCCCACACCACCATCATAAACAGCAAGCATGTGTTATTTATGCTGACTTAAAAGTTGTAAACATAGAAGCATTATTGATCATTTCAAAAGGCTTATCTATTCTTCCTAACAACATATTATTGAAATGACTTACACTGAATAATCATCAATTACAGAAGAGAAAACACTAATCAAAGAAGAGGTATAAAAAGTTTTCATTCACCTAAGACCTTTTTGTGGTCCTTTTCATTATGGATGACTCCCTAAAAATTAACTCCAATTAAAAGATCACCATAAAAGGAATGATACAAGTGAGTCGGGTGATAGCTACAACAGGTGGTCTTACTTTATATCTTAAATTCTTTCCCCAAAGCAAACTGCTAAATAGAATACCACTTCTCTTGTAAATTATATCCATGGTAAAATTCTTTAGAATGGTTTTCCATTGTGATCAGAGAACGCTCTCAATGGATGTATTTCATAGCCTTCATTTCATCAAATTTGATGATAAATTTTTTCATAGTCCACCAACCACATTTATTGAAAATTGGCTCTGTTTATTGCTTTCTAGGCATTGCATTGCGAATGCAAAGCTATTTACTCAGGTGGATGAACCATCTAAGAGGCTCTTCATGCAAAAACAACAGTAGCAGACATAGGCAGGTGTCTACTGATAAAAATATTCTGGTCTTACTAGAGACTAAAAGCCAAACTTTCTTTTCAAAGTCATGACCCACAAGAAAGAAGAATTTTAGGTAGGTGAATGGATGGATGGATGGATGGACAGACAGACAGACAGACAAGAGATACACAACAGTATTTGGCAAAGGTGCAAGTTCTCTGGATCTCAGTTCTAATATCTACCCAACTGTCTGGAATGAATCACTGGAATGACTTCCATAACTGATGCAGTTGTAATGACATAATTTACAGCTTTTACTCATAGAAGTCACTTTGATTAAAGCAGAAAGACAGCCATCAGGTTAGACCAGTGAAGACAGGAGAGTCATTTCCACATTTGCCAAATAGGTGAAGATGGGTCTAAGCAGACAACCCATTAACACTTCTTTAATGGAGCCCTCTGTGTGTTTCACAGTGTGTCACAAGCTGGCATCTGTGTTTCCACTCCCTAATGGGAGTGGTGTTTTAATAAAGGAACAATGCTAAGAAATAGTCTAGATTCTTTCTTTCCAGGCTACTGCATTATCAAAATTTGCTTTTAACTTCAGTTTAGAGCTTTGCCTTCTAAGCCTACCTGATATCATTGCACAAGATGGAGCATGGAAAGTGAATGGTTAACAAATCTACAAACAGCAGTAAGTCTGATAAACTACTGGGGGCAGCTCAGGGATTTGATCATATCTGCACAGATGAAGAGAATCAGAGATGAACAATGGCAAACTCTTTCCCCATTTGAATCTCTTTCATTAAAATGGTCTGAAATCTACCCCCAACTGCACATGTTGTCTAGAGCTTAAGAAACAGTATGTTATCCAATAACTTTAGAAATCCCTGTATAACCCACCTTTATAATAGCTCCAAACCTAACCCCAAAGGAAATGACCATCTAATGTTTGTGTTTCTAATTTTTAAATATCTTCTCCGGAGTTTTGTCACATATATCTTTATTCTGCAATAATGTATTCCTTTGTTTTACATTATTTGAACTTTATATTAATTGTATGTATTCTTTGGTAATGTTTTTCTCTCAAAATGAGGTTTCTGCAATTCATCCATGAGTGTGGTTATAGTTCACTTATTTTCAATGCTCCATGGGATTTCATGGTGTGACGAGATCACCATGTATGTCAATGGACATTTGTGAGTTTTCAAATTTTCATGTTATTGTAACCAATGTTGCTGCGAACATTCTTCGTCATATCTGCCTGCACACACATGCATATATATATACCAGTTCCACTTCTGGGGTAGAACTGCCATGTTAGGATATGCCGTTTTTCAACGATACAGGTATTTTCAAATTGTCATCCAAAGTGAACACATCCATTTATACTTCCACCAGTAAAGTATGAAAGCTACCAAATCTCTGTATTTTGTCAACACTCAGCACTCTCAAAATTAGTCACTCACACAGGAACTGAACCCTGGCTAACTGACCACAGATATTCACTCTAGGATCATTGAACACTTCTTAGAACCAGATTTCCAGTTAGTTACTTAAAATTAACTTGCTCCTTTCAGTGCTGAGAAAAAGACAAGGCTTTTGTCTGTAATATGGCAAAGCTAGGTTTAAACAATAATTGTGTTGATGCCTCCAAATTATTCCTCCATTTTTCTGGTGCGAAAATTCCCTATAATATCATGTCAAAACATTAGTGTCAAATGGCTGTGTTTTGCCAAAGAGATAAATTTTACAGTCAAAACAATTAATTAGAAGCTATTAATGACATCTTCCAAGATTTGAGAAGCAACTGAAAGAGAAGTGAGAAACAGAAGGAAAAAAAGTATTCTACAAACCAAGATGCAGGAGGTAACCTAGTTTGTTGATCTCCATTTGCGAATATCGTGTTGAATTCCTTACCTCTTTTGCAATCATTTCACCAACTCTAAATCCCTCAAGTAACGGGCCACAGGGACGCCCCAGATTTATGAAGGACTTAAACCTCCAACACCATTCTTGCTTTGCCTCTTAAAATATTTAACCCTTGTAATATTTTATTCTTATTACAAAAAATAGTTTGGGTGCTGAAAATTATCAGCATGCCAATAGTCCTGGTAGATATATTTTTGGTTTTGTTAGGTACAGACCATCTGGTAACCATTAGGTGAGAAAGGTCTTTGGTAATATACTTAAATCCCTGAGTCATAAATTATTTTAGAAAAAAAAAAAAGGTTCAGCTTCTTTTAAACCATCTCTCTCTCTCTCTCTCTCTCTCTCTCTCTTTCTCTCTCTCTCTCTTTCTACAAGGTAGTACCCATATGTCAACATGGGATTTATGATTTGAGTAGATTAGGGCTAATGAAATTCAGGCCAGACAAGCGAGTATCTGCACAGAACAATCTACATTCCATGGTTACATGATCACAAACTACATCACAAATCCACAGCAGTTGCTCAGCAAATGAATGCTGATCATGAAAAGATCAGGAGACGCAAGATTGCAGTGTTAAAGAGTATATCCCTCATCATGTCCAGAAAAAAATTAAAAGTCATATTCCATTGCTGGTTGTTCCATGATGTCAGCCTCCATGTCATGAAGAGTAGTAGATTAGATTTTGACCTACAAAGACCTCAGACTGAGATAGTCAGGGAATGATAAAAGAGAGATGCCATCTCCGGGCAGATGTTAATGTTATCTTCTGAGAACTTGGAAAGAATCAGCAGCAGTCTCCCCGATACCTTTTAGATACTTTGCTAGAAAACATTCCCTCATCGTACCAGGACATCCCCAGGCCAAAATATATGCATCTAAACGTTATTCACACTCAGCCAGAAGCAAGTAAACAATCAAGAACATTGCATAGATCAATCCAAGCTTTGAATTTCTTACCTTGCGTTTCTTAAAAGCTGGCTGTGTATTTCAATCTCCAGCAAAAGCAAAGGCTTCGATTTGAAGCCTTTGTGACTAAAAGTATCTTTTTTTTAAAAAAATTAACTGCTTAAGAATATATGGGATACATAATTATTTTTTGTACTTGTATATATTTTACAGACTTTCTCAGGTGATCATATTTCTTCTTGCTATTCCACCTGGCTAGTTTCTTATTAATCCATTTTTGGGGCTCAGTTCCTTTGCTATTGTTCCAAAATATTGTTGATTTTCAATTAAAAAAAACACATCATTTTAAACATCAGAGTTATATACCTTTTACATTATTAAGCCTTATGTAATTAATCTTTTTCGAGGCTTCTTGAAAATACTCTTTCCATATGCTCAAATACTCTCAATAGGAATAGGTCATTTAAAAATGGATTGCTATTAAATTTATAAATAGTGCCATGGAGAAACATTTTTTACAGGTATACACAGTCTTTACACCAAGATGTAAATACTGAGGACATCAAGGTGGAGAAAAAAGAAACATGGCAGTTTAGTACCAATAGTTATGAGAAATATGGGGCTCTATGACACAGCCCTGCACTAAGAAAGTAGTGTTTGGCATTAATCTTTGTACAAATATGACCTTTTTGAGTGACATAATACCAGATTCCCATTATGTGCTGTTTTTACTTTACGTCTTAGAGTAATCATCTTTCAGTTTATTTGTTGGACTGACCTCATAAATGGGCAAGCCCATCTCCTAGGGACGGTTGAATGTCGAGGAAGAATTTAAACAAAGGCACAGGAAATAGTCAATGTTTAAAGAAAGCAGTGGAGAAAGACCCCTGGCATTAAAGGTTTAGAGACATTCTCAAGGAAGGGCGCCATGTGTATTCGTGATTTATCTTGCTCATAAGCCCCATGCGATATGCAGCATTGAATTACAAAGCTAATGGATAACAAAAGGAATTCCCTGCCAGGGCCTATACTTTGTATTCATTTTTCTTCCCTAATCCAGTTCTACAGGTGTTAGTGAAGGGTTCTTCCTCCACTACTGAGGAATTTGGCCACTTTTACAAGTGATAAAGAAGAAGAAATGCCAGAAGCCAGTGTCTGAACAGCAGCTTGTCTCTACTTGCAAACCTCATGAAGACTATCACCTTGTGACTTCCTAGAGGATTATAACCTCCGGATGGACTGTTTCATGACTATTTATCATTCTTAAAACTCTCTTCAGGAGTGCCAAGTGGTCTTGGTTACCAGACACCTGTTTCTGCACCATTCCCGATAAAAGCTCCTCTGCTATATCACAGATTAATATTAACACTATGTTCCAAACATGGAATGGATTGAAATCTTATCTCCTCTTATACAAAGCAAAATAAATAAATAAATAAATAAATAAATAATGAATGAATGAATGAATGAATGAATGAATAAAACAGAATTAAACCTTTACATTTATCTGATTACTCTAAGAGTAAGGACCACTGTAAGAGAAACTTCACCTTGAAAAAATTTTTTTTTAGAACAGTGGTTTGAAAAACAGAGCAGAAGAGAAAGACCAATTAGAAAGACAGCAGATTTTCAATTACCTTGGACACTCGGTTTGCAACTTCTCTGCCCACAGTTAGGCCCTGGACAAATGTCCGGGCAGCAATGAAGGCACGGGTGACCTGAATTTTCAATTTCCGGGGTACATCTCCAAACGGCTTCAACTGGTCTGTGTATTTGCTCACACATTCCAGGTAGTCCTCGCTGAAGTGATACTGTGGGTTTATCAGCTGAAACATCCGTTCCAGGAGCCGAGCCCAGAAGTCATTGAGCATCTCCTCCAGGTTTACATTGCCCCCGGTGTAGTATCTTTTCAGCTCCGTGAAAAGATCCTGGAACACTTCCGAATTCTGCATGTACAGCATTCCGTACGTCCGTACGAACATATCATTTAGTGACTTTTCTGCATTCTCCAGGAGCTCTCGGAAAAATTCTGCAAATAAACCAAGAAAACAGTCATGATTAGTAAGATCCAGAATGCTCAAAGCATACAAAAATTTAATCTGTGATTAAGGCATCAATGAATTGATGATAGTATTTTAAGTAACATCTGCCCTACATCTGATCTTCTACCAGTCAAAGGAAACAGAAGACCACATGATTTCTATTTGAAAGAACATCGATTAACATTAGGAGATACCATTTATTACTCCTCCAAAGTAGCTGGCTTCATTTTTCATTTATTGTTAAGTTTTAGAAAATCCTAATTTGATATAAACTCAAATCAAAGTATGTTGCAAAGTACTTCATTAACATAATAACAAAAGCATACTGATAAAAACTTTTGCTCCAGCCTATTTATAAATCTGTTCTAACACTAAATTCAATTAAATTGCTGTTATTTGGAATACTTCATAAATGGGATATTTACATTAATGTAATATTTTGGAGTCTCTGTAGTTGCTATATATAGCAATCAATTATCAGTGTTCAGAGATTCATAATGCAATTAAATTCACTTAATACCAAAGCTATAATGAACATAATTTAGTTTGCCATAATGAGTCAAAAAGTTATGAAGTACTTTGCAGTACCATTATAAATATAAATATAAAATGATATAAATATATCATTTTATAGAACTTGAATAAAATATGGGCTGTTGGGCTTTCTGCCTAAAAAGTCCTAAATGAAAAAAAGTACACCAAGAAATGTACTCTGCTATCCTGCAGCAGAACATGAATAGGCTGCAAAAAATAAGAAATTAACATGCCCGGGTACTGTTAGTCTCTTTAGGCCTCATGTTAGGCTTCCTCAAGACACACTTCATGTATGGGGGGCCCTTATCTGTTTGCACAAGTGAGCCTGGGTAGAGTAAACTCAAGGGTTATCCCACTCGCAGAATGTGAATTAGGGTGGGAAAAAAGGCTAAGAAGAGATAATGGCTCTGAGTTTATGAATCCAAGTTCCCAAGATCTGAGGGATTCTGTTTTACCTCTCAGAGTTCTCGTTATTCTCTGATAGTATGCCCCCTTCTTAGCTAATGCAAGTGCAAGTCAAGTCCAGGATGCCTCAAGGAATCCAAGAAGGAAGGCAAACAAGAACATACAAATTAGCTTCCTTTTTTCTGGAACTCTGGCGTGTTTTTCTCCTGAGACACAGAAGGAAAAATGTCACACATCTCTCTCCAGTGTCCTTGGAAATTACACCTTATTCCTGCTTTATTAGAAGACCTTGGTATTAAATTCTGAATAATGTTAACATTGAACTACTGCTTAATCTTTAAATAGTGCCTGCAATGATAATGATATTTTTTACTTGGTTTCAAATAAAACCAAAGCAACAAACCTTAAAAAGGACTCTAGTCACATGTTTACCTTCTTACTATGAAACGATATACTTTCTTAAATACGGAAATTCTGTGGTGACAGGAGCAGCAATAAATGAGGGATTTCCTAAGTCATGGTTTACAAATCCTGTGTGATCTTACACAAGCCACCAAATGTTTCTTACCTTAATCAAAATGTTTATGCATGCTGTGTCTATGTTATTTTGGATTTTACGAAATCAAGAACAGTTCAGAAGTTTTCAGAAATACTAGTTACCCAGTTTGTCCTAAAATGGAAACTATATTGTATTCTCAATGTTAATACTAAATTATAAAACTATCATAATAAAATCTTTCCTTCTCAAAACCAAGAATGGAAAGAGCTTGGCCTTGTTGATATAGCAGCAGGGTGGAAGGTGTTATAGCTTGTGAACGAAACTAGAAAAGAATGGAAAAATCACTGAATTGAAAAATACGAATATAATGAGACTGGAAAGTGGATTCTAATCATGAGCTCAGGACAGCCTATTCATTTATCTTCTTTTTGAGGTCAATTATTTTGTTGGACTCAGGAATTAAAGCTTAATTTATTGAATACAGAGTAGTGCCTTCAGCAATGAATAGTTAGTAATCAATAGTGTGGTCTGGATTTTCAAAGAGCTTAAAAAAAAGGAAAAAAAAATCTTCTCATTCTCATTGCTCTGCAAAGACTTGAGGTAGAAATCTTCTCGATGGGGATAAAATTTTTATTTTTTTGCTTTTACTGAAAGTGACATTCCTTAGGCTCTTCCCTTCTTGATATGGAGAATAGAAAGGTACACTGGATTTACGCCTGCGTTGAGGCTGAATGGTTAAAAACAAACCGCTCACTTACCGTGTCATGTGATTTGCTTCTATATGCCTAAATTAGTATTTATAATTGAATAATGAAATCAAGTCCTCATATTTCAATGCATAGGGCTCCATAAACATTTCATTCGGTTCCTAGCTTAAATCCTAAGAGTATGTCTTTGTCTTAAAAGTTTGCTATTAGCTTCACTGGTCCTCAAAAGTCAAGTTATTATTCCCTGTTCAAAATCATTACATGGTTTAGTGATCTCATAGTCAAAGTTAATATTTGGTATTGAAAGATGCTAATGTATCAGGCAATTATGACAAATGTTGCTACCTTAAGGCACATTGATCTTAGATCTTATGAAAGATGGGGATCCGAGGTACTGAGGCAAAACTAATGTCCTCCAAAAATAAGTACACTCATTTCATTTTTAGCCTGCCCATGGACTTAGACTTCCACCTTTTGAAGGTTGACTCTTTGAACAAAGTATTTTATGCTTCGCTGAAAATTGTTTCTCACCAAGCCAAACAAGATGGAGTTTTGGAAGACAGTTATCAGACCCACTTTGCTGACAAAGTATTATGCCCAAACAGCACAGAGAATGAAATTGCAGAACAATGTAAGGAAAAACAGCGTCCATCCAACCTTTGTTTCCTCAGTGAGGGCAAACCTCACACTGGCTGAGGCCTTCTGTCAACAAAAATTTTCATCTGCAAGAAACAGTTTGGTAGAAAAAAATGTTTTTGCTTTTTTTTTTTTCCCTCTTCCCCATTCACAAAATACACATCAAAGGTTGTTGCTTAGGGCTCAGTTATACTTCATAGATGCACAAAAGCACTTTTTACCAGCCAGCATTAGCCTCTGGAAGGATCTTATTCATCTAGAAGGGAGATCTGGATACAGACATCTGTTTGCTGCCAGGCAGATTGCTTCAAGTGGGGGAACAATCTTGTAGATAAAAACCACCACTATTCCAAAGGCAAAAAGAAAGTCTGCACACTGCCTGATCACTTGGAGAGGCCTCTTAAGGGGCAAAAATCAACTCTGAGGAGCCAAAAGCTGCCCTAAGGATATCCGAGAAAGGCTTCAAATGAAGCCTCCAAATGAATGGATCAAAATGTAAGGTGCATCCAGGGCTGGAGGGAGGGACCAGTCGGAGGGAAAAGGCAGACGAGAGGCTCTCTACGAATCCGCAGTCCACCGAAACAGCAAAAGCTTTGCCCAAATCAAGCTGGAAAAGTCTCGTTAATGCATCTACAGGCAAACTGTACATAGGGACTGGATTAGGTGCTGAACGGTATTTACCTAGAAACTGTAGCATTTTCCTACTCTCATGCTTTCCAAAATACTTCTCATTGAAAGCTTATTTAAAATGAGTGCTTCAAGATGGTGGTGTAAATTCCTGTGATCACAAAGCCCAGTGAATGTGGCAAGCTTTGGTCCGTAGTCAGTGGACATCATATCTGTACATGGTCACAGATAACACCTGTCCTGGCAGGGGAAGCCAGTATCCTAAATTTGCCTCTTTAATCCCACATGTTAAGTGTATTTCTCTACTAATCTCTGTCTTTCTACCCTTCCCTCCACAAAAGCAGGTTAAATCCAGAGCAGAGACCAAGGTCTGGTTGAGGCCTCAGAGGAGCTGTGGTGGAGGGTAAAATGGTTTGATAACACTGATATACAGTAAGGGTTATGATTCACAGATACAGTAATATTACCACCCTGCCCCCCGCCCCATACTTTTTTCAAGGATAAGTCAATATGGATACCCTTCCTCATTCTGCATAATCTGTTAGCCTTCAGGTGCAGCTTATGAGATGATCTCTCCTTTCAAAAGTCTCCGTCCTTACATAATAACCAGCCAGATATGACCACCAGGAAGATACTGCATTGATGAGGAGCATTTGTGGAGGAACACCGTTTACTCTCTTCTATGTTAGACTCTGAGGGTGAGAATACATGATCCCTAAACGGCCTATCTCTTCCCACTCTCCAGGGGATGAGGCTCTGAGAGAAGAGATAAGCACTGCTGTTGCTCAGAGAGTGCTTGGCACATGAAGTGTCATCCTTGGCCAGGTGTAGCTTTACTGGAAGGGACAGCTGGAGGCTAGTCCTCTGTATCAGGGGTCTCAGTCTTAGTATTGTTGACATTGTGAGCTGCTCAATCTTTGTCATTGTGGGTCTGTCCTGTGCACCCTAGGATATTAAGTAGCATCCCTGGCCCCATGTACTAGATGCAAAATGCACATCCTTTCCCCAGTACTGACAACCAAAAGTGTCTCCAGATATCATCGAAAGTCCCTTAGGGGAGACAAAATCACTCTTAATCCATCCATTGAGAGTTACCTTTCTACTGATAAATTTCAGAGGCCTAAAAACAGGAACAATGAGACAAAACACTGAGAGAAAAGACCCGCACACTGCAGAGCCTGGGTGGCTCAGTCGATTAAGTGACCGAATCTTGATCTCAGCTCAGGTCATGATCTCAGTTTTGTGAGTTCGAGGCCCACATCAGACACTGCTGACAGTGTGGAGCCTGCCTGGGATTTTCTCTCTCCTCTCTCTCTTCCTCTTCCCCACTCGTGCTTTCCCACATACTCTCTCTCTCAACATAAATACACTCGTGCTTTCCCACACACTCTCTCTCTCAACATAAATAAACATTAAAAGAATTTTTTTAAAAAGACCAGCACATTTATAGAAAGAAAGCTCTGCAACTTATTTCTGAGATAAACTCAAGGAGCCATGTTTTCTGTGAAAGGGCTGAAATACACATTATATTCATGGATAAGATGGTTGGTGGCCAATATTACTAGTTCCATGTATGGTGTCCGTCATGTGGCAGGGCCTTAAAAGGTGGTGTACAGTGAGTGTATACATAGATAGATAGATGAACATGAACATGCAATGAAATGCCCTTTGACTCTATCTGGTCTGGGATTCTCTTTGCTAGTGATAACTTCATGGCCCCACCTCACAGGGAGAAAGATGCTACAGTTCATTGTAGAGCAGGAGGTAACTGATACAGCCTCCTGACATCCTTCAATCTCTTGTACAGTAAATACATACTTAAACATTCATATTCTCCCATGCTCCAAGGCCCTGTGCATTTATAGCTAGAAGGCCTCATGGCCCCTGTCCAGTAAGACTGTCTTACCAGACCCTCAATTCCTCTCTGGACAGCCCTATTTGTCCTGAGCTATTCTTTGCTTGGCTTTATTACTGCCTTTCCTGCTGCTGGCCCTGCGGGGCCTTGACCTCATGGCTATGATGTCCCGAGCCGACCGCATTCACACTCATAGGCAATGCCCAGTGAACTTACTTCACTGCAAAGTGAAGTGCTTACCTCACCTTAGCAGTTTTTCCTAAACATCAGTTGTGTTTCTCTGTAAGAAACAGAAACCCTCAGTATACATTTTTAAAATTGATGAGGTTGAAAAATTATATAAAATTATTTTCAAAATAACAGTTTATTCAAAAAGGGGGAAATAATAATCTTTATTACGAGACAATGTTGCTGTCAGCAAAAATTCTTTCATGATTTATGACTTCCTTATCTCTTAATTCATACTCTCTCTTGCTGTGTGTATATATGTATGTTTCTATAGATTAAATTTATTATATTTTAATAAGCACTATGAGTTGCTCAGTCCATTCATCTCATGAATTAATAGCCTATATAATTTCAAAGTGATTCTAATAATAGTAATCTACATCTTTCCTGTTTGAGGGATCATGTAACCAAATTTCTTTCACTCAAGAGCTCCCCACCCTGAAGCAAACTGATTTAAAATGCAATCAATATGGTAACACAACATCTTCATCATTCCCATTTGTCTCTGTTACAGTTTCAGAGGAAAGTCAAGATACCAAACTTCAGTGAAGAGGACAAATGGATTTGAAACAATGGATGATGGTAATTTCAAGCACAGCGAGACAGAGGACCTGAACAGTTGCCTGATGTATAATGGGCATCACACAAAACGTCAGGCATGGTTATTATGGGCTTTACAGGCTCGATATTAGTATACTGAGTTTGCAGATGAGAAAACGGAGGCTCAGAAATAAGCAGAAATCAGTTGCCCTAGACCACTGAACAAGCATGCAACCCAGAGCTCCAAGCCAATAAGGCTTTGTAGTTTTACCTAAGTCAAATTTTCACACTGTGATTTGAAAATTAATGAGAAGTATCATAAACTCCTAGGACACTGGGTAAAACCATATGTAAATATGCAAAGTGCATTCTAAAGTCAAATCTAAATTATTTATTGCAAATAATTTTCAGGTGTGATTACTTTCTCCACTAATACTCATTAGTTCATGCAGATAACAGACTGGAGGGCATTCTGATATCCCTCAGTTTGGTATAGCTTCCTCAAAGAAGTGGCTTCCACTAGAAAAAGTCAGTCACAGATCCTGGGATTATAGCTACAGTACACAGAACAGTGGCACACAAAAGGAGGCTAAAATTACTTGACTACAGATATGCCTCATTTTATGCTCACATATATTGTATATGGCTACAGATATGCCTCATTATATGCTCACATATATTGTATATGACTACAGATACGCCTCATTTTGCTCACATATATTGTATACATTGTTTTAAAATATGTGTGCATTATCAACAAGTACACATATCTGTGAACACCTTCACCTATACGTTTAAATGTCTGACTAAAATCAAGTCAAATACCCAATGCCAACGAAGAGGAAAATGCAATGAAGAATTTATGTAGTTCAAAATATCCTAAATATTTAATATCCATGCCTTTACAGAAAACCTTTGCCCGTGCCTAGCATAAAGGTTCAAAATCATAAGTGAAATGCTTGAAGACAAATTAATTCAACAAAATGTATTATGCCTTTCATTTCTCATAGGTAGGAAGACAACTTAATTATTAGTCTGTTATCTCTAAGTAGTAGAATAAAATTTCCTTTTCTCCATTATTTTTATCTTGTATGTTAAAGTTTGCTTTGACAACTCTGTAGGCCATTCATCTCTTTTTATTCTTTTGCAAGGTAACTAAAATCTGAAAGTAAACTCTTAAATCACTTTAATGATTTAGAGGATTTAGGTGACTTTAGTGATTTTAAAGTAGACACCCCTAAATTTTGCTAACGTTGTGGTCTAATGAGTCCCTGGAGATTATTATGAGGAGAAATCCCACAGTAGACTTGGCATATAAAATAGACAGTATAAAATGAAAAAGGAAAATAAAAACTATTAACACCAATAAAGTTATAAAAAAATTTCATAATTTTCTTTTTCAACTTTCTCTTTATGGTAATTAATAAAAACAGAAATTTAAACTATCTTTTGATATCTTACAAGGCCCTAAAACAAAACACAATACTCACTATAAATTAAAAAATATTTTCAGAAAATAATATATCAGCTATCAACATAATACATAATTCAAAAATTGCTCACTATATTAATCCAAAGGTTATTTTTATTATATTACTCCCACTGTGTGCTGGAAACTCTTATTAATTAGTTCATAAGTAAGTGGAAACATAAGCGTTCTAGGGAAATTCCCCTAACCAATAAGTCAAGAAAACCAAGGATATAACGGTGTCTTTCAAAATGCATTATTCAGATCAATGGGACATCACCACTTTGTATTTCTCCAATGTGTCTAATCTAATCACTAGACTATTCCATGAAGAAAATTTTAATGAAAAGTCATCAGTTTACAATCGTAAGTGTTTGTTAAAAATAATCAATACCTTGCAACAAAGCCCTTCAATTTAATATGATTGAATTAAGTCACCGAAGAGAATAAATTCCAGGAGACTTCTCTGAATCAGGGCTGTGATTCAGATGCAAAAGAAAGTTCCCAGGAAAGCCGCATCTATATAATTGGTTGATATAGGGAGATTTGAAGCAATAAGGCAGTTTATAGAAATTGTTGGCTTGGATGCACATTTCCCAAGGTTAAACTTTTTTTTTCTATACTTAGCAATCCTTTACACATTAGATTGATAAATGGTTTATTTCTTGGTAGCTTATTTCTCCAGAAGATATCTTTTAAAGTAAGAAAGACTGATTAGGCCATTTATGTTCACAAGGTGGTATAGATAAACTATTAATTCTGTGAATCATGAATTAAATGTGAAATCTGCTGACGGTTGCTGCCCAAAGCAAACAACTGTTTGGAGCCTGCAGACGGTATTTCTATTTCACCCTAAGCAATGCATGTGAAATTAAAAACTGAGATGCTTTCAGACTTGACTTGAATCATTGCACAGTTCCTTGGTTTTGGCCTACAGACAATAACTTTAGTCCTTGCCCATGACCCATTTGTCTTTCAGAGACGACATCATCCACAGCGTGCTTAACTCAATAGGCACCAAAATTATAGATTTTAAAGTTATTGCCAAATTTTTGTTTTTCTAAACTGAAAAAAAAAAAAAAAAAAAGCAAGGTTTGTTGTTGCTGTTGTTGTTTTGGTTTTTTTTAGGCTTCAAAATCTGGACTGAGTATTTTCCTGTTTACAAATCCCATTCTTTGTCCAGCTCCCTTTACTTCTTCACTCAGCTACTTCATCCAGGGATGGCAAAAAAGCTGCCAGTACCAAACCACCATGGGTGAACTCTGGGAGGAGGGGCCAAAGCTAACATGTAGGTGAAAAGTCAATGATAAGGACCAGGAGTTCTTGGAAGAAGAGATTGTGTAGGTGCTTAAGAAGAGGCAGGAAGAACAGTTGAATGAAATTCTGTTCTCCTTTTTATAGAATTAGGTGGTTCTCACCCTTGGTTGACCATTAAAATCACTTAAAAGAATCCTGAAGGCCAAGTAGCATTCCAGACTGATTAAACCCATAATCTGTGAGAGTGGGGTCCAAGTATCAGTATATGCTCAAGCTCCCCGAGTAGTCTTCATGTGCAACTCTTCTCTCTTCTCCAGTACTTTCATTTTAGTCCGTGCATGGCGGTGGATACATGGGCAGAGAAGGAAGAATGATGTCAGATGGAGGACACATAGTATAAATCAGCTCCAATTCTCTTCTTCCCTTCCTTTACTTACAACCCCGTTTCTCTTTTCTCAAAGTAGACCTCCACCGATGTTCGGGCCTTGAGACGAGAATGCGCCACTGGTCAAGATGTGAGACTCCCTAGCTGTGGTATTGGGGGATAAGAGTATGTGGGTCTTTTTGCCTTTTCTTTTCCAGCACCTAACACTACCTCCCCGGGCACCTTCTGCCTTCCTTGATGACAGGAAGAGTGAGATCATCCCATGATGGACAAGGAGAGGTAGAGCATGGGGAGAAGAAAGGAATAGGGTCTGATGACACCTGAGCTAATATAGCAGAAGGGAAAGGAGATGTCTACTGAGTAACCAGGATGTCGCTGAAGAACATAACTCAGACAACAGAAGGAAGAAGTGGAGCGCACGGGGAAACTCTGAGCTGTGAAAGCACAGGTAAATATAAAATTTTTAATGAAAGTATTACAGCCTACTTTAACATTAAATTGTTAAGATATATCCTTCTGGGTCCATCAAAAGCCTGCAATGCTGAAAAGAGCTAGGATAACAAGTTTAGTATACTTAAGAAATACCTACATTAAAACAAAAGCAAAAGTCAGTACCAAGTGTAACTTCAAAATAAATAAACAGAATAATAATATATTAATATGTTCTGGTATATGCCCCTTTTGTTTTTTGAGTTGTCTTTAACTACCTATATTTTGTACAAGAAGAATCTTAATTATTTTGCTATTACCAAAGTATTTATTTAAAAAAAAAAAAAAAGGGAAATGAGGATGCTTCAATTCCAAGGTAAAGTATTCCTCTTACTTATATTAGCAAGAAAGGGAAATAATTTATAAATCCACAAAGAAGGATATATTCACACTATAAAATATTATGTTATAGGGGTGCCGGGGTGATTCAGTCAGTTAAGCATCTGATTCTTGGTTTTGTTTTGGCTCAAAAGTCACGATTTCATGGTTTGGGAGTTCAAGTACCACATTAGGCTCTGTGCAGATACTGAGGATCCTGCTTGGGATTCTTTCTGCCCCTCCTCACCTCTCTCTCTCAAAATAAATACATAAATATAACTTTAAAAACGTATGTTAATAAAATCATTTTTTATAAAAATATTTCGAAGCTAACACTTACCAAACACTAAAGTGTTTGGTTCACTACTATTCCAAGGACTTCCTGTATATTAGCCAATTTAATCTTATCAACAAACTTACAATATAGTGATTATTATCATCTGGATTTTGCATTTAGGGAAACAGAGGTGCAGAAGTTAGGTAGCTTCCAAGGTACCTAGCTAACAGGCAATGGAGCTGAGATTTCAAACCCAAGCCATCTGGCTTCTGGAACAGTACCTCTAGATTCTGTGAGGAGTGAAGCTTATACATTTGAGCTATGAGGACACTTTCACGGCTATATTACGAAAATGCTAATACAAAATTAGTTATAGGAGTTTGAAAATGTCTATTAAAATTTTTTAATGTTTATTTATTTTTGAGAGACAGAGCACAAGTTGGGGAGGCGTAGAGAAAGACAGGGAGACACAGAAATTGAAACAGGCTTTAGCTCTGAGCTGTCAGCACAGAGCCCGACACAGGGTTTGAACTCACAAGTTGTGAAAGCATGAACTGAGCCAAAGTCGGATGCTTAACCGACTGAGCCACCCAGGCACCCAGAAGAGGTCTATTAAAGGAAGAGTCTTAAAACATAAATTTAACCAGATTCACAGTAAATCTACTTTCAGTATAAGACATGATGACAGAAAATGCTAAGATAGAAACTGACCCAAAAATATATATCCAGTACAACACCAATTTTGTAAGATAAAAGTATACGCACATTGAGAAAAATAAGAACAATATACATATATAAGAACATAACATATATATATCTTTATATACAGATATATTAAGCAGTTTCCATGCTCAGCACTGAGCCAGATGTGGGGCTTACTCTCAGGATTGTGAGATCATGACCTGAGCCAAAATCAAGAGTTAATTGCTTAACTGACTGAGCCACCCAGGTGCCCCTAAAAAGATCTTTTAAAGACAAAAATGCTGCTTGTTAATGGGGGAAAATACCTATTTAAAAATAGAGACCAAAAACAAGAATAAAAAATATAGAATGAAACTAGTTTATCTAATAAACCCCTAACGGGAAGTCTAAAAATTAAGACAAAGAAAAAAAACATGGAGAGGGCAGAAAATAAACAAGAAATTTCCTCAAAAATCACAAAATTTATCAGTGAAGTAGCAAGGATAGAATTTGAGTCTCTTGACTCTGTATATAATGAATTCATGCTAATCAGTAAGAAGAAATTAATTAATTACGAGAGAGAGAAGTAGCCTCTCAGACAGCATGCTGGCTGTAAAATAATGGTTCCAGTAAAGTTAGCTATTTATTCATAGATAATAAGACCATTTTTGGTATTCACACGAATACTTTTAAACATAGATAATTTATATTTATTTCTAGACAGTAAAAAGATTTCTTAGATTGATGTAATCAGTAGACAATAAATGTCTATTGTTCATTATCAAAAATGTCAGCCCAAACTAAAAAAAGCAACTGTAGTTTCCAATGATTATGCATTTTAAGTCATTGTTTTCTCTACAGAGTTTTCCATGGGGTTTGATGAAGCAGAGGATGATAAATTTCATAAATATAAGAATGTTCTTACAAACATTTCACACACACACACACACACACACACGCACGCACGCACGCACGAAAGCAAAGGAAATTATGGTACCTTCTAGCCGCCTCTGTCATTTACCACATGCCCGAGCTTGTAGGATAAGACGTAGTGATGCATTGCCTCCCCAAATCATGTTGTAGGAATCATTTTATCCCTTAAATTTGTCAAAAGGTAATAAACAGCAGCTCTACTTGGCATCATAGATGTTTAATTCCAAGGTAATTATACACTTTGTTGAATAAATAAGGAGTAGATAGCCCAGTATAGGTAGATAGTAAGACATACAATATCATTGTATAAGGTATAAATGCAAATGAACTAATTAACATTGACTTGAATTTGCTTAGCATTGATTAGCTTACTTTGCCAGTCTTTATCCGATTCTTCTTTAAGAAAAAATATTGAATTCATTAACCTCATGCTATATGATGATGACTATTTTACTGTTATAACATCAATCAGTTTAAATGCAACAAATGAAAACAATCATCATTAAAGATATCATAAAGTATCAATTACTGAGTGCCAATGGCTTTTGTGAAATTGTATGATTGTGAATATATGCATCTTATTTTTCATAGTATTAAAATCAAACTAAATCCTAGATAAGGAACATGCTTATTTTGATTCATTTGCATTTTTAAGTTTACAAGTTACTTTCATATTATTTATATTTCAACTCATTTATGTTGAAATATGTAAGAGTACTCAAAAGAAGATATTCAGTTGAGTAATCTTTAAAAATTTTTATTCATACCACAAACTTATTAGTTTAGATGTTTTATAACATGTGTTTGTTGTTATTAGTCATATGTTATACAGTGGTATGATATCATTCTTATTTTTATTCTGATGTATGTCATAAAATCTTCCCCAAACCAATTAGCAACGGTTTTCAAGAAGGTATCTATCTATGTATTAGAAAGTGGTAATTTCTATAAAGCTTGTCTTAAAATGGCTCTGCTGTTCCCAAACTTTTTTTTAAATGTTTCATTATTCTTGAGAGTGAGAGAGTTCAAGCACGGGAGGGAGCAGAGAGAGAGAGAGAGAGAGAGTGGAGACACAGAAGTCAAAGCAGGCTCCAGGCTCTGAGCTGTCAGCCCAGAGCCAGATATGTGGCTTGAACTCAAGAGCCACAAGATCATGACCTGAGCCAAAGCTGGATGCTAAACCCACTAAGCCAACCAGGTGCCCTTGCTTTTTGCACACTTAAAGCGTTCTGCAAAGCTTCTCCAACATAGCAATCCTTTGTGTTTGGCTTGTTTTTAAATACCCTGACCCAGGAATATGTGGCTTATGTTGGAAATGTGACTCCCTCCATACCATTTCCCCCTTTCATTTTGAACTGCTGATCATAATGAATCTCCTTCTTCCAGCTCCAGCTGCTACATTCAGTTATCACCAAGAGCAGACATCAACCAACACTGTAATCTTGCTCTGATGGACGGAATACTAACCTTTCACAAGATTAGAGACACAAGGTGCTCTAGAGATAATAAAATTCAAATAGGTTTATTTCAAAGTGCAACCCAATCTTGCTTTTGTTCATGGGTCACTTGGCGGATCATTTGCCAATGTAGTTTTTGTGTCTTTCTAAGCTAGGTTCTCATTCGGTGTGCCAAATATGTCAAATTAAGGGAGCCCAAAAGCCAGTTCCAAGATAGAACAGAAAAAGCTGAGAATAACATTATTTTAGTATATGTGACAAAAACTCTATTAGCCAATAATTCTAATTTGCTTATATTATACCCAATATACTAAAACGATAAGCCAGGACTATCCATGTTGACAACTACCTATGACTTAATATAACTGCCAGTATTGTGACCCACGAGTGTAAATTCCCAAAGATTATTCAGATTTCCATTTCAAATAAAAGCCTCATAGAAATCAAAATCAAGAGTTAATATATGGTGCTTTTTGAGTATTATGTAGGTGTCTGTTAAACATTTTCTTAGGAATAAAAGTCAAGGAATATTAATCCAGGAAATAAATCAGGAATAAGAACTACATACATACGAAGAAAAAGACCAGGACTAAAATCTCTTCCTCTAAAGTGCAATGAGTAAAGCTTAGAAAAGCCTTCAAGTATTTCTTCTGTCCACTATCTTCTCATTATTTAAAATTTCCTCTAACTTATTGTTTAAAATAACAAACCCATAGTTGTTGCTAATGAGAAAAGGAGAAAGAAAATCCAAAGCAGTTTCATGTTAAGATGCACCTAAAAGGTATTACTCACTTGTAAGGATAACATCAGCAACTTATCGTGGAAGGTAAAGTATTTAAATTCAGAGAACATTGATAATTTTATACCACAGTACATCACGCTGATGACACATGTATGTCATCACCTTTAGAATTATTTTTGATTCTTAAATAATTGCATATTTTGCAATCAGGTATGAGAGTTTTATTCATTTAAAAATAGTTTTACACATAAACTATCATAAAGTAAGAAAGTTAAAGTTTTACATATATATTTAAATGATAAAAAATTCTTAAAAATCTGCCTGTTCATTAAAAATAATGCTATGATTACTAATATTTTAAATATCATACAAAAACCATTTTCCCTGAGGTATTTTTACAGCAATCATAATTATTCTTACTCTGATTTACTAATTAAATAAGGCTTTTAAAATGAAGCATTTATAACCAATTATATATTTAAAATAAAATATTTAGCTAGGCTGTTTTGCTCCTTTATTTCAATAAGGCTACTAAAGGACATTTCACACAAATTCTTATTAAAAATAAATCTGGAACTACCTTATCTGCAGGGGTAATGGACAATTAGAGAATGTTAATTAGATTATTTTAAAGATGTTGTGTACTTTAAAAAGTTCTTACGGGAGCCTGGGTGGCTCAGTTGGTTAAGTGTCTTTCAACTCAGGTCATGATCTCACAGTTTGTGGTGTTCGAGCCCCGGATCAGGCTCTCTACTGACAGCTCAGAGCCTGGAGCCTGGTTCAGATTGTGTCTCCCCTTCTCTTTCCCCTCCCTTGCTCATGCTCTGTCTCTCTCTGTTTCTAAATAATCAATAAATGTTAAAAAATATTTTTTAAAAAGTTCGTAAATAATCATCGCATAGTTTTTCATTTATTTAGTAATACGAAATTGACGAAGTTACCATTGTTACCATTCTGAGACACAGAAACCCTTAAGTTAGACTGGATATAAATCATGACATAACTGAAAGGCACACTGATGACAATTACTGGGAATCAAAGTTCTCTTGGTTTCACCAGAAGTTGAGAATGTAGGCATATGCCAGGTACCCTTCATGATTCATCTGGAAAACGGAGTAACAGGACCTTCCTCAAAGGATGTTTTGAAGATCACATGATATATGCAAAATAGTTATCAGAGTGTCCAGCCTATTGATACCTTGATGGGTGTCAGTGAAGTGGCTGTCAAAGGTATACCATGACGAGGGAAGGGTATCTTGCTTAGGAATTAGTGATGTCATGTATTCTTAGTACTTTCTTAAAAATGGAAACACTTACTAATAATAACCATGATCATTATCATCCATTTAAAATACATCTTAGCATATAAGAGATGAACATTATTTTTCTCATCACACCAGCTCAATGAGGTCTTATGAAGCATTTTTATTGAGAATGGCTAAAAAATGTATCTAGTGGCAAAAATAGATAAAATATATTAGTTGTGTGATATCCTTGATCAAAAAGATAATTTAATGGAAATTAAATATACTACAGAAAAACATGGTGTATCCCTCATTTTCTCTTGAGTTAAGCAACTGTACTCCTTCTATACTTGGGTATATGTACAGCTTTATTGTCATATCTCTCTTTTTATGGTCTTTCAGTGACTAAAGCTTAGAAGTAACACCACTTAATTGAAATGTATAAGAAGACTCTACCTTCTCAGTAATCGAATGACATTGCTGATATATGTTGGTGACAAGGTTAGCTCAGATGAGCCCTATAACTTTCCCTTGCAACAGGAAGTATGTTCTGGGGCAGAGATGCAGCCTAAGAAGCAGAGCAAGTAGTTGATACTAATGTAAACAGTAGCTTCATTTTCACATTTTGCATATATGGGATTCAGTATTTTTTATTTCTTGGAAATGTATATAGATATATATCTAGCACTAGTCATTTAGTAATTCCTTCCCAATTAATTTAGACCACACTTCTAATTTGTTAAAACTCATTTTGGGGGCGCCTGGGTGGCTCAGTCGGTTAAGCGTCCGACTTCGGCTCAGGTCATGATCTCATGGTTTGTGGGTTCGAGTTCATGTCAGGCCCTGTGCTGCCAGCTCAGAGCCTGGAGCCTGTTTCGGATTCTGTGTCTCCCTCTCTCTCTGACCCTCCCCTGTTCACGTTGTCTCTCTCTCTCTCAGAAATAAATAAAACATTAAAAAAATAAATAAAATACATTTTGGATTCTCCATCTTCTATTCAGGGAGTTTGGCAAAGATGCTCTGACAAAGCTGACTTTGGATCAAATTTCTGATTTTTTTTTTTTTTACATTTTTCATGAAACCATTCATTAAAACAAATAAACAACAAGAAAATTACAATCAAAGCTTTAGGAAACTTCTAATTAACCACAAACTTGTTCTTACACTATTTACTCACCAATCCTAAGATTTTGCCAATTAATTCAATATCTATCCAATTATTCCACCCACACCATTTTTTGTAAGCTTGTCAATGACCATTCTAGGTGAAATAGTATTGATAACTGTGCAGAGGTCAAACTGGGCTGTGTCTGGTGGGTCTTCCAGTCTACAGGATCAGTCACTTTGTCAAAGAAGGAAATTAGTTTTGTTTGACATGATTTGTGTTTGAGCAGTCCATGCTACCTGTCACTTTGTTACACTTTGGATCCTTGCAAATTGATTGCAGAATAAATTGCTACTGACTCTTTCTAAGAATGGACCTTAACCTTACAACTAATTCATTCCCAGATATTTACTTCATTTTCCTTCCCTATAATCATTTGCTGTGATCGTCCTTTCCCTAGTTCTCTGGATTTGTGCCAGTCAGCCATAAATCTGCAAATTCACTTAAATGAATACAAGGTAATTTGATGTTGCATTTGATTTGGCATTAAATGCTACACAGTTGTTGACTTCAAAGTCAAATACATAAATCTTCACAGCTCGTGGAAAGAGGAGGCATTTCTTCTGAATGGGTTTGAATATGACCATGCAGTCAATTTTAGATACAACAGAAACAGCATTAAACAGGTTGGCTATAAACCCTTTTTCTTATCATAAGTATACAGTTGGAAAATATACATATGTATGAAAATAAGACGAATAAAAACTTAAGGCAAATCTTGGCTTTTGTTATATATCCTGCTGTGGTATATTTCATATCACATTAGCTAATGTTCTCCCCAGGAGCAAAATACTTCCACAATACTTAATATTGCACACTTGACTTTGGAATTTTGGTATCAATTTTGAATTTCTTTGGTTTTAAGAGGTTAAATCAGATCCAGCACATTCTTGAATGTCCTTTCTCTGTGTGTGTTTTAATTGTACATTATGCCCTGAAAAGTAGCACAATATCAACTAGTTTTAGCCCTCCCATGAGGGCTAATATGCCACTTCTTATTATCTGAATGTCAAAGCCAGGCATAATGTTAATGGACCAATGGATGTCCAAAACAAAAATGAAAACAAAATCCTAAAAAACAAAACTAAACAAAACAAACAAAATATATACAAAACAATGGTCACATTCAAACAAGCACAAAAACAACCTGAAAGCCAGGACCGAAAACATTCCAAGTAAGTTTCAAGTCATCACAGGCTTGCAACTCTATATCCCATGTGGGTCTGTGTGGAAATCCAGGGCAGCCTGTCACCAAGGGTTGGTGTGCTCCATTTAATTTAGGAAAGTGATACAAAGGTGGCCAGATGAAAATACAGTGAAACTAACTCCACGTAGCTTTCAGGAATCTAGTCCAAGGCTGATTTTACAAAAAAAGTTCTTTTGTCTTTCCTTTTTAAAGACAAAAACAGGCCTGTCCTGTGAGTGCCTGAGGAGCCTAAACAGGGACTCAGAATTGGTGTGTCTGAGTCAAACACTGGCGGGCCACTCTTCAGAAGTGATGAGCTTGGGGAAGGAAGGGAACACTACCTTCTAGAACAGTTTCATGGAGGGGTGTCCGGGAAAGGCCAGGAACTCAGACGCCACGGAGTGTTAATGCTGAGTCTGGCCTCTGGGGAGGGATCTGAGGTTAAGGAACAGAAGGAGATATAAGTACAAGTTATATGGTTCTTTTCTTCCCAGAGACTGTGAGACCCGCTTTGGCCTCTAAGGTAGGGGGTAGGGTGTTATCCCTGCCCAACTAATCACAGCATGGCCCTGGGGCAGTAACACCCAAGGGACTGAAACTCCATTTTTACCAAAAGACTCTACAGCACTGAGAACACTAAAAAGCAAAAATCCAAGCAAGCCCACGATGGGAGGTGACTGCAGTGTGGCTGTAAGCTGTCCCCCACACTAGGCTCAGGAACAGCTGCAGAGCAGCGAGGAGTAATAAGGTGGAAGGGGGCACATGTGTGCCAATCTTCTGGATTCATCCAGAAACACCAGATACCTAGGGGCGCCTAGGTGGCTTAGTCGGTTAAGCGTCTGACTTTCGCTTAGGTTATGATCTCGCGGTTCGTGGGTTCGAGCCCCGCGTCGGGCTCTGTGCTGACTGTCAGCTCAGAGCCTGGAGCCTGTTTCAGTCTGTGACTCCCTCTCTCTCTGACCCTCCCCTGCTCACGCTGTCTCTCTCTCTCTCTCTCTCTCTCTCTCTCCTAGAAATAAATAAAACATTAAAAACAAACAAACAAACAAACACCAGATACCTTGATGGGTGTCAGTGAAGTGGCTATCAAAGGTATACCATGACGAGGGAAGGGTATCTTGCTTAGGAATTAGTGATGTCAATGCTGATGTATTTTTTTTTTTAAGTGTATTTATTTTGAGAAAGACACAGAGTAAGTGGAGGGGCAGAAAGAGAAGGGGAGAGAAAGAATCACAAGCACGACCCCACGCTGGTCTCCCAGAGCCAGATGCAGAGCTCAAACTCACGAACTTTGAGATCATGATCAAAGCTGAAACCGAGAGTAGGCTGCTCAACTGACCAAGCCACTCAGGCACCACCCCGATGCCCATGTATTTTTAATTGTACCCTAAAGTTCATTAAGCCAAAGAGATCCACATTGTACACCACATCCCCTAAAATCTTAAGATTTTCAGTAAGAGCCTTTAATTATGCAAATTGAATTTAAAGGAAGCCTTAGTTAAAATGAAGAAAATTAACCCACTAATTACATCTTAAAAAGTTATTCCTGATTCCTCAAATTAAAAATGATTCTAGCCAAGAACTTTCTCTCTTTCTTTCTTTTCTTTCTCTTTTTTCTTCATTCGTTCATTCGTTCGTTCCCTCCTTCCTTTTCCCCCAGACCAAGGAATGTAACCAGGTGAGTGAGGTAAGGATCCAGCGTATTTAGCTGTGAGGGGTGAGAAGGAGGGAGGGGAATATATATGCAGGGTAGTCAGAAGAGTGATCATTTGTCAGAGTTGCGGGATCTGTAATGAACCAATACAATCCATCTGTTGTGTGTGCGTGTGTGTGTGTGTGTGTGTGTGTGTTTTAAATGGATAAATGTCTACTTCCTTCTGTCTTTGCATACTCTCTATTCTCTTGTGCTCACAGTTTCTGTCCTCCATTGAGAAGTCCCATTGCTGATACTTTCAGGATTTGGATGGAACTCAACCACTCTGCTAGCTCTACAGCTGACACTGTGATGCGCCGCACCCCCCCACCCCCCACTCCCACCTGCCTTACCACAAATGTCTTCTAATTGATCCCTAGCTGCTGGTTTTGGTCCATAGTTATGTTCCTATTACCCAATTATATCCGTACCCTCCCCCAAACAGAAAGCTCAAAAGGGCAGAGATTTTCTTCAGTGTTGTTCACTGTTGCAGCTCAACCCCTAACAAGAGTGTCTGATACACTATAAGTGCTCAAATAGATATTTGTCCAATGAATTTGTGCTCTCTCATAGTTTCTGGCACAAAGCCCCTTCACCAGAGTTCCATGTAATCATATGCACTTCATCATAAACGCACATGAGGTCAAAGCCTGGATAGTGGGGAAGGTACTTCTATTTATTGATAGAAATTAAGATTTTAATTATTAAATGAAAGACATTGGTTCATGTTACAGGGAATTTCACTGTCCAGCAAGTTGCCTGGAGGAGAGCTGTTTGGGATGGAGAACTCTGGCTGAAATCACATCAAACAGAGGAGTTGGCGTCTGCACAGATTAAAGATGAAGCTGACTCTTGCAGTTTACATAACCTTTTTTTCCTCTTCCTTTCTGTGTCTCTGTTAATACTCAGAATCTCCTTTTTTTAACCCCAATGACGAACTGGATACAGCACAAAAGAGTGACTTCTGTATAACATTACAGAAAAGGATGAAAATGTTCTCATTTTTTTAAGTTTCTTCCTCACAACATACAGACAGAACTGTGGCATGCACATTACGACCTCACCCACCTAAAAGAATCTAATCTTTGTTGAATAAATTATTAGCCTTCAAAGCTGAGGTTTTATAGCCAAGAAATAGTCTGGTCCATGTCGTATTATACAGACATAAGGGGAAATTGGGAAAATGGAACTTTGTCTTAATGGTCCATTTAATTTCAAAACTATCTTGCTGTTGGAGTCACCCATCTGTTTTGCATTGGCTGACTTATAATTAAAAAAAAAAATATATATATATATATATGTCAATGGGTCAAAGGGTCAATGTTCTAAAAACTTCCTTTGGCTAAGTACAGATTGCTGAATAGAGGATAGCACTAAACTGCAAGAGAAATACGCTTGGGTTTCCAGTATGGTCCAATTGTGTGGCCTTCGATAAGTCATAAATCTATTTACCCCAAGTGAGTCTATTATCACTTCTGTCAACCATATGCTAGTGTCACTTGTGCATTACCTCGAGAGTGTCTGGTTTTGTTTGTTTGTTTGTTTGTTTTTGTGAGGGGAAGTAGGCAAAGAGAATGCAGAAGTCATTGCTTTCTATTAAACCAGTGATTCTCTAGGTGTGGTCTCTGCACCAGGAAGCCAGTTAAAATGCAAATTATCACTTCATTCCAGTCCTACAGAATCAGGGATGGTAAGGATGGGGCCCATGTGTGTGCATTTACTTAACAAGCTTTCTAGGTGATTCTGATGCTCACTCCAGGGGGAGAATTACTGGCTTAGTAGAGCACTTTCATTTGGCCAGCCTACAAATATGGGTCCTTCCAATAATGATTATTTTATCCGATTCCCTGATATAATCATGCCTCCAGAATCTGTACTTAAATTTCTGAATTTTGTCCACAGGCTTTTAAATCTCGTAACCCCCAAAGAAATCCTACCTTAAACCCCACCTTTCTATAATTCCAGTCATTTTTATTCATTAGTAGAAAACACCTGTAACAGCAAGAGCTCCTTACATTCTAATTGTTTCTTGTTCCTCTAAATTGCTTGTCATTATAAAAGAAATGACAGAAGTGAAATGGGAGAGGAGCAACGTGGCAAGAAGACTCGAGCCCATTTTCAATGTTTAATTGCTATACAATGCTAAGAACAGATTAAAAAGATAAATCAAAAGTTTGCCGAAAAAAGTGAGGCCCCCAGTCAGTTTTATGGTTTCATTTGAGCTGCAAAGATATTATTATACACTCATTTACAAAACAATGAGCTCTTACTGTTTATGAAAGTTTAATCTCTTGGTTTATTGCCTTAATATATTTCACATTGGTAAGGTTTACTTTTAAATGAAATTTCTGACTGTCTTATGTGGATGTTATTTTATACCGAGAATACAGACAGAATGAGTGTAACATCATAATTGTATTCATCTATGAAGCAATTAGAGTCAGGGTAATTGCTTCTAGTTCTCACATATCTGCATACAAAGTAATAGAATTAATATTTTATCATTTGGCAGTATCCCTTGTTAGCTAAGAATTCTAACATTGTATATCTTCTCTGTCTGCAGGAATTTAAACAGACCCTATATTAATATTTGCCTAAATCAAAAACTGTGCCAAGTGTAAGAATTACACTGGTGTCGCTGCAACGGCATACACATCCAGTTGGTGCACAATGGGCCAGGAGCCCTCAGACACATTCTCCGAATGGAACAGATCGATGACAAATGAGCAAAGGCTTAGGAAGTCCACCTCGGTTCCTGGTTATTTTCCAAGCGATCTCCCAGTTGCCAAAGTGAGTCAATTCCACAGAGTTCTAGGAGACTAATTCCAATTAAAAATATGTGGCTGCTCTAATATCAAGATTCCTATAAAAATACCTTCACAAGTTTCCACAAAGACGTGACTGATAGACCCAAAGAAGCATGATGACCTAAAAGCGTTGCTTAGTGAATGACGGACAAGATTCAAATCCTCAGCTAAAATCAACAGGAATAAGAAGGGCTAAATGAAAACTTATAGCCTCATTATTTTCTAAGAAGCTTAGGCTGGAGGGAGTGAAAAGAAGCCATAAATTAAATGGCACTTTGCTTGAATAAAAGGGGAACGAATGAGGGAATTAAGTTAAAACTAGCAGCTCACCACTGGACCAAAATTAATTGATACATAAGCTGCATTTCTGTGTAAATAAATATTATAAAACATGGGGGAAAACCAGCAATTTTGCTCCTTCTCTTCATATAGGCAAACAAATACCCTCTCTGGAGAGAGAGAAAGTCTTGAATTAGCAGTTGTGGTAAGTATGAATGAATTATATTGTATGTATAATGTCAACTACATGCTTACTCATGCATTACACAGTTGAGGTAGTCATCTGTTGTGTAAATGTAGTATATCGTAGTCTAAAATGAAACTGACCCCTGAAATGTTGGTCTACATTTAAAAAAAATTAAATGATTATTTATTTTTGAGAGAGAGAGAGAGAGAGAGAGAAACAGAGCATGCGTGGGAGAGAGGCAGAAAGAGAGCGAGACACAGAATCCAAAGCAGGCTCCAGGCTCTGAGCTGTCAGCACAGAGCCCTAAGTGGGGCTTGAACTCATGAACCCTGAGATCATGACCTGAGCCAAAGCTGGACACTTAACTAACTGACTGAGCCATTCAGGTGTCCCAATGTTGGGCTACATTTTAAAAAATATATTAAAATTTGTAATGATTCTCCTCAAATACTGTTTTCTTGTATGTTCTTTCAAATTATTAACTCATTACTATCCATTCATCATTATGAAATGATGCTATTTCATTTAACTGAAGGATATCCTAGAGATAGGGAGTAAAATGTCAGTAATATATGTAAAGCATTTAGAATACAGGTTGGCACATGGTATGTACTATATGTGTTTATTATTATTATTAACTATAAGTACAAATTTAATCTATGGTTACTTAGAAAATTTTTTCTACCTTTGTCAATGGCATAACAGTGACACATTTGAGCTGTGCTCTCACTACTCATATGGGCTTTATTTTAAATTATTATAAAACCTCATTAGCCCTTAGCTTATCTTAGAAAATCCTGATTCCTTCCTGGTCCTGTTCTCCTTACTAATTTGTGTGGCTGTTATTTGTAATCAAACAAAGAATCATTTATTAAGCACTTACTTGGTAAAAGCATTAAATGTTGCATGTAATAATGGCTGTAAAAAACTCATAATTTTTTTAAAAATGTAAGCCGCAAACTGCAGGTCTATCCATCAGTCCTCATAATAACACCATTACAATGGAAGAGAAGAAATGACTCTATTCTCTAGTTCACTGAGGCTCAGAGAGTTTAAGTGGCATACCAACATCATAAAGCTATTATATGGAAAAGTCCAAACTGGATGGGAGTTCAGACATTGACCGCTGAGACATTCCCACTAGGATAGAGTAGGAAACTGGGACAATTGTCAAAGGGTAGCTCCTGGATCCTGATGAGTGATTTGTACATGATGAGAAAAAGCTGCAGACGCTGAAGACTAGGGGTTTGTAAGACAAGCTTCCCTCATGGGAACGGAGTTACTCTGTAGGTAGCCACTTTGCAGGGTGATAGAATTTGCTTAATTATGGATTATAGTGTAAGTGGGAAAATTCAATCCATAGAACATGTGGCTTTATTTCGTTAAGGAATATAGAATTAAGGTATTCAAGTTCAAATGTTCTGGAGGCAGCTTGTGATGTGGATCTAAATGGCAGATGACAGGTCCATACAAGAAATTCACATCTTGAAAAGAAACTGCAGGGGCGCCTGGGTGGCTCAGTCGGTTAAGCGTCTGACTTCAGTTCAGGTTCATGAGTTCGAGCCCCACATCAGGCTCTGTGCTGACAGCTCAGAAGCTCAGAACCGGGAGCCTGCTTCAGATTCTGTGTGTTCCTCTTTCTCTGCCTCTCCCCCACTCATGCTCTGTCTCTCTCTCTCTCAAAAGTAAATGAATATTAAAAAAATTAAAAAAAAGAAAGATACTGCAGGATTAATGCACTCTTGATGCAATTCAATGAGGGAGATTGCAAGGTTATGTATATATGTATTAATGGATCCTTTCCAGAGTTTTGTCTAATGGCCTTTTTTGATCTGTCCGCCATTTAAAAGATAATTTTGTCAGGTGCGTGGGTGGCTCAGTCTGTTAAACTTCTGACTTTGGCTCAGGTCATGATCTCACAGTGCATGGGTTTGAGCCCCACATTGGGCTCTCAGCTGTCAGCACAGAGCCTGTGTTGAATCCTCTGTCTTCCTCTCTTTCTGCCCCTCCTCTGCTCATTCTCTCTCTCTCTCCCTCTCTCAATATAAATCAATTAACTTTAAAAAAGATAATTTTGCCATTTTGAGTTTCTGTGCTCTGGCTTGCGGTAAATTTAACACCTGTGTTTATAATCCATGCAACTTTACCATCCAACCTATCTTTAGCCTACATAATCTGATAAATAACTTGAAAAGTTTTAAAATAATACAAACTTACAGCAATGGCAGACAGATACATGAATGGGAGAAATGTTCCATAATATTGGGAAATGTTAAAATATGAAATATGGGAAATGACTGAATCCAATTTCTAGGTTGATGTTCATGTCGATGGGATAATTTTTACTGCACACTTTGAATTCAATTTCCTTTATTTTAACAAAACATATTCCACATGCACTGCTTAGGATGGAACACTGTGCACAAACATAGTCAGATTTATAGGCCATGTTCTCAAGGAGATTTACATGATTCCAGTTCACCATAAATGCTTTCCTGACAAGCATACGGTTACATGTTACCCTCCCTACACCCGCTCTCAGTCACCCACTTCGTACGACATACAGATTCATCGTGACACCCATCTCTACTCAAAGGACAACTTCACTCTCTGTTTAGGAAGCTGTCTGAGATGACCCAGAGATCACAGCAAAGACTGAGAAATTCTTCTGCCCCAGCGATGCTGTTCTCTCAAATATGTTCAGTTCAGTCATTGTGAAAAGCCTTGGTTAGATCTCTCTCCATTTTAATATAAGCTGACAGGACACGCTCACTCTATATTCAGTTTTGTCCATGATGAACAACCTCAAGTCCTTCTGGTTTAATTCCACCATAAATTTATCAAATACAGCAATGACACATTCTCCGAGAGGCATTTCTTTTTAAAGGAATATGCAATTAATACAGATATATATTCATGGCAATCTTACTGTAAGTTATTTTGTCAGAGTTCATTTGCACTCTTTAGTAAGAGATGCCTTTCTAACATCTTTGCTGTCAAGATGTAATAAATACATTCTTGAGGGACAGAGCCAACATGACTTGATGCAGCAGTAATCATAGTCAATGTGAATTACAAATCATATTAAGGGACAAGAAATGAAGGAATCAGAATGTTACGTCCCACAAGTTGCACGACCTGGTCCATCTCATTCCCTGGGGAACCACAGCACCCAGGTCACTGCCCACAACATGGGTGTGGCCAGTAAATACAGGGTGAAGTGTACGGAAGTTGAATTTCTCACTAGGTGGTAGTTTCTTTGAGGCAGGCACGATGTCTCATAAATCTACATACCTTGCTCAGTGCCCACTCAGTATATGACACAGAATCATGAATATGAAGACATCTTGATAGAGTGAGCTTGGGCTGATTTACACAGCCAGGTGCTGTCCAAGGTGCAGTGTGTACCTGGTCAGTAATCCTCAGTCCTGATCAGTAGTAGTTATTTCTATCCTCATTTACTGAAGATGAATCTGAGGCACAGAGCAATTTTGGGACTCAGGTTATCTGACCCCAAATCCAAAATGCCTTCTATCACGTCCCTTTACTCAGCTCTCTGTAAACTGGCTTTGCCTAAGAGTATAGACCAACTCATTTATCTTCCTTGCTAATAAATGAAAAGGAAGCAAGTGTTAGATGCACTGATAACTTCATATACCTCAGAACAGCAGTATCTTGTCTTTTTTTTTTTTTTAATGTTTTATTTATTTTTGAGTGGGAGAGAGAGACAGCTTGAGAAGGGGAGGGTCAGAGAGAGAGAGAGGGAGACACAGAATCTGAAACAGGCTCCAGGCCCTGAGCTGGCTGTCAGCACAGAGCCCGACACTGGGGTTGAACCCACAAACTGTGAGATCATGACCTGAACAGAAGTCGGACGCTTAACCGACTGAGCCACCCCTGCGCCCCCAGCAGTATCTAGTCTTAAATGACAAAAATTAATATGTGGATTATTATATATAAGTTTAAATAACTTTATGTAGTTATATATCTTCTTTGTAGCTAGAAGTAAAGTTGGGTATTTTTTTTAAAAAGCAGTGAATAGGGGCGCCTGGGTGGCTTAGTCGGTTAAGCGTCCGACTTTCGCTCAGGTCATGATCTCGCGGTTCGTGGGTTCGAGCCCCGCGTCGGGCTCTGTGCTGACTGCCAGCTCAGAGCCTGGAGCCTGTTTCAGTCTGTGACTCCCTCTCTCTCTGACCCTCCCCTGCTCACGCTGTCTCTCTCTCTCTCCTAGAAATAAATAAAAAAAAAATAAAAATAAAAATAAAAAAAAATAAAAAGCAGTGAATACATTAAATTTAGCCACATACATTTATGTATATAAATATATGTATGTATACACACAGATACATCTCTGTGTGTATATCCCAGAAATAACTGAGATTTAAAAGAGTTTTAAATGAGGGAGAACTGCATCCAAGCAAGTTGTTTTAACAAATAACACCATTAACCATTTTTTTGCTGCTAACTAATGTACCTGAATGATAAACCACTAAACTTGAAGGGATAGAGACAATAAAATGTCTAGGTTAGCAAAGATAGCTGTCTATGCTTCAATACACTGCACCTTTGTAAATGTGAATCATTAATTGACAGACTACTCATCCCCAAGAAAGAATAGATTTTAGTAGCAGATAAAGTGTTCAACGCTTGCACATGAAATGACAAAAGATTACCCTAAGATAGACTATATTGCTCTGTAACTTCCTGCATACAGATCCATAAGTCTTGGTCCTATATCCATGTGAGGAGTAAGGGGCTGTCATGACGGGCTATGGGTGAACATTCGCAATAAGCTTCTCATCTGTCACCATGCATACTTATTTCATGGAAGGTGTAACGTGGCGACAGAAAGAACCCCTTTAGTCCCTCAAGGCACAGCAAGTGCATGATTTGCACCGTCTAGAATTTTTCTGTGTGTGTGCGGCAAAATCTAATAGAGTCGGACAAAGTGGCATCTGCTGCTTATTAAATCTTGTTTTTATATGATTGACTGACCTAATTTCCCAGGGCTTAAAATTCTACTTACTATCACCTTTTCTGGCTGAAACTTCAGAGTTAACTCTGTCAAATGTTGCATGTCATTTACACATGTACAAGTCAAGTAATTGGGTACACAGAAGACCTATGTCACTTTTAAATCTGGTTCCAATTAGAAAATACATCTTCAAAGGGGTTAGGTTCAGCTTCTCTTTCTCACACCTTCATCACTTTCACAATTTCTGGGAGCAGAAAAGTGACATTATGTGACTTTCAGTCGTACCCATATCTTGCCATTGCTAATAACAGTTACCCTATCATAATCTCAATTTCCAGGACTCCACTCTCTGAGCAGCAGCTCTTTCCTTCTGTTACTCCCTCTTGAACAAACTTTTGGGGATGTCTAACCCCCTGTGATATGCAGCACGTTATTCTGTCTTCTTTCCTCTGCCCCTCAGTGCCTCGGGACCTCATTTCTTCCTTGTAAGCCTCGATTCCCGGGCCTAAGTGTACAACCTGGTTAAAGCAAACAAAACTGTGACCTTTGTCAAACTGGAACTTGAGATCCAAACGTTTTCATTTTCGTAAAGTCATTCTCTGTCGTGATTACAGACAAAACAACAATAAAAAAAACCCCACAACTATATATATATCTCCATATCCATCCTTAAGGGCTAGTCTTAATAAGTTCACGGTCTCCAAACTAAAACGAACACTTAAAATGTTGCCTGATTGACCTACTCTATTTTGTCCCCTCCACTCACTCTGTCTACCAAGCTACTGCTTCACACTTTCCCCTCTTTCCCCAAACCTCATGAAATGATTCAAATCTCCCCCACCCTAAGTTCTCTGTAGAAAAAAACTGGAGCAAAATAGGGTACACTTCTTTACAAGTAACCGGTACACTTTTTTTTACAAGTAACCTGGTGACTCACTTTTATTCATTCCCTCACTCATTCATTTGTAGAGTATTTATATAGTGCCTCATGGAATCATAAAGTATTGGTCTAGAAGGAACTTCCAAATTATAGAAGAAACAATGAGGGCCCCAAGCTTTCAGTTTCCTGTTCTACACGTTGCACTGTAATGGGAAAAAAACATCTGCCCTCAGCTGGTTTCTTGTCTTGGCTTCACTTAACCTCTGTGAAGATGGCTTAAAAGGGTACATCTTTATAAAATATCACATTGCTACACAACGTGACAAAACATGCTCACTGGGTCTCCAGCAACTCTTCATCAGGAGCTGGTTAGACATGTAGAAACTCAGGGGTGCCTGGGTAGCTCAGTTAGGTTAAGTGTCTAGCTCTTGGACTTGGCTCATGATCTCATCGTTCTGTGAGTTTAAGCCCCACGTGGGGCTCTGTGTTGACAATGCCGAGCCTACCTGGCATTCTCTTTCTCTCTCCCTCTCTCTCTTCCCCTCCCCAACAGTCTCTCTCTGTCTCTAAATAAATTTTTTTAAAAAAATAAATAAATAAATGCAGAGGTCTCAGGCACCACCCCAGGACCAGGAAATCAGAATCTGCAATTTAACAAAATCCTTACGGGCCTTTATCTCCACACAAAAACTTGAGAATTACCGCTCTATTGAACAACAACAGGAATGATAATTACAGTCCAGGATCTGGGTTACTGCCCGGAGTACCAGAAATAAAACTTCCATCCTTTCTTAGGCAAGGCCACTCTTTTTCTTTCCTGACAGGGCAATCTTGTCTTTTTTTGTTTTGTTGGGATGTTGGCTTATGAAAATTCACCTGGTATTCACAATTCATCCCTTTGTGGATGAGAAAGTTAGGAGCTTTGATTCTGTTGATACCAGAAACCTGATGCAACAGTACATCAGGGCAAACCTCATACATTTTAAATTAAGATGGCACATCACAGTTAAGATGAAAAAGCTTAAGCTCTTCTTGGAATGGCAAAGCCTGAGGCAAATGCAAGCTTGGCACCGGGAAATCAAATATGTGTTGTTTTCTTCATCTAAGTACACACACGCCTTCGTAGCCCTTTTAAAAAGAATAGATTTCACTTTGAGACCAAGAAAAGGTTGAAGCTGATAGGTTTGTATTCTCAAAATAAGGAGAGAAAAGGTTATGTTGTGGGCTGGAAGGTGGAGGGAGGAAGAAGCTCCCCCCATGTTCTCCCTGTGTTTTGAAATTACTTCTGAATCCTTCCACAGAGAAGTATTTCCAGTCTTACTGTTCTTTGAAGTTATTTTTAAATTTGTATCTCTTAATGTGTTCATAATGCCATCTTTTTGGAAAACTCCACGAATAGAATGGCGTTTTCTGTCAAATCGCTCACATTTCAATGAAAATAAACAGATGCAACCACTATTAGTGCTGTGATTCTAGGTCAAAGGCTTATCACATATAATTTCATGCTAAAAACCTCCACTATCTAAAATACTAAAGTACCAAAATAGCATGGTAAAAATGAAGTGATTGTTACCTAAAAACAAAACAAAACACTCCCATTAGCATATAGTAACTTTTTTTTTCCTCTGTTAAATGGAAAAATGTCCATAATTACTAGGCTACTCATATGAGGTTACAATATTTTTTTAAACAAGGTCTCTTGATTTTTGGCTCTGAGAATAATTCAAAACAATTCTCTAGATGCCTTTCCAAATCAAGTTCAATATAGCTTCCACATATAAAAGTTCTAACACGCCCCACAGGTCATCAGTACACACTGTACTGTTCACTGAAGGTGACTGCTTTGTCATTGGCAATGGAGAGCCTTCCTGAACCCAATTAACATGAAAGATACTTACTCACCTGGGAAGTAGAGGTTTTAAATCTATATTAGGTAATAGAGTTTACATGTGTTTTGTTTTTTTTTTTTTTTTTCCCTTTAATAGCTCTGTCTTATTTCTAAAAGTCTGGGCCAAATGTTCATAACAAAACGAATCTACTGACTATAAGACACTGTATGTTTTCAACTATCCTGCTCCTTTGGTTAATTTATTTAATCCTCACTTTCTACTAGATGGGGGGTGCTTTGGTACAGCTTTTATACATGTATATGTATATATATGTATGCTGCATTTTGGTACAGTTTGGTTCAAGTAGAACTCCTATTTCCTAAATAGGGCTTTTCACTGTATGTATGCCGGGAACATCTGTTCTATGGTAGAAGGCATTTTTTGTATAGATAAATCCCAGAGGACCAATGGGAAGGGCTGACAATACTTTTTAAAGTATCTTAAAGAGGGACATGTGGGTGGCTCAGTCAGTTAAGCATACAACTTCAGTTCAGGTCATGATCTCACAGTTCATGGGTGTGAGCCCTGCATCAGGCTCCGTGTGTTGACCGCTTAGAGCCTGGAGTCTGCTTTGGATTTTGTGTCTCCCTCTCTTTCTGTCCCTCCCCCACTCATGCTCTGTCTCTGTCTCTCTCAAAAATAAAAATTAAAAAAAAACAAGTATCTTGCAAAGCATGAATATGAATATATTTTTTAAATAAAATATTGAAGTGAACCTAAAACAATATCAACAACCTCATGCTCAAAGGCACTGAGTGAAGCTCTAGTACTTGGTGCTTAAAACAACATGGGTCATGTCCATTCTGTTAGATCCTTGCATACTGCGAGGCTTGCAAGTTAAGTGACTGTCATAGGCGGCTGCGAATATAGTACCATCCCCACAGGTTGGTTACAAAACCAGTCATGATCCCACCTGCTGGCAATGTGAAAGGTGTCTCGAGCATCTTCCTGCTCCAGAACCCCCTGCCTCCATTACATTACTAATGTCCCAGAAACACAACCTGGATTATTCAGTGTGAACTGGGAGTTCTTCCCCTCCTTTCCAGTGTTAACAAAGAAAATCACAGGTCCAAATCGACTTCACTTAGGTTAAGGCCCCAAGTCAGTAAACTAAGACTTAATACCTAAGGAAACAAAACAAAACAAAACAAAACAAAACAAAACAAAACAAACCTCAAAGCAACCTGGCTATATGCATAGGTGACAACATCCATCATGATCTTGTAACATGAGACCACTTAATCAGACTGCATGTTTGTGTGTTACCATATATGGGAGACAAAGAAGTAAAAAAAATATATATAAATAACTATGCCACGTGGCATTCAGGGACTCAGTTCGTTGGGTGCGAACCCAAGTGAGCGGTGCTGACATGAATAAAGTTGCTCCCTGGAAAGAAAAGCCTCGGTGTCACGACTCTCTTTGTGAGAATCCTGCTAGAAATGTGGTTTCAGCTCCCTGAAAACATAACCTTTTACCAGTCAACATGAGAATTTCCTCATTCATTCCAATTAGGAAGATGGCCTGGCCTAAACAATGGATTCTCTGCCATAATTTCCTTTATCCAAGACCTTTCTACTTTAAAAGCTTTTATTCTTTTTAATGTGTTTTTGTTTGTTTGAGAGAGAGAGAGAGAGAGAGAGAGAGAGAGAGAGTATGTGTGTGCACACACCTGGGAGGGAAAGGGGCAGAGAGAGAATCCCAAGAAGGCTGCTCACTATCAGCACAGAGTCCTACATGGGCCTCGAACTCATGAACTGTGAGATCATGACCTGAGCTGAAATTAAGAGTTGGATGCTTAACAGACTGAGCAACCCACACATCCCTGCCTTTCCTTTTCTTTTTTTAAAAATGTTTTTATCTATTTTTGAGAGAGAGAGAGAGAGTGAGAGAGAGAGAAAGGGAGACACAGAATCTGAAACAGGCTCCAGGCTCTAAGCTTGCTGTCAGCAAAGAGCCCGACGCGGGCTCGAACCCACAAACCGCGAGATTGTGACTTGAGCCAAAGTTGGATGCTCAACTGACTGAGCCACCCAGGCGCCTCCCTGCCTTTCCTTTTCTGTAGCCCTTTGGAACCCCTCTCATTGCTTGATGCGATTCTGCCTATTTCATGAATTGATTAATAAAGCCAGTTAGATTTTACTTGTTTGATTTCTTTGTTGTTTAACACGATATTCCCCTTAGAATGTGGTGTTTCAAGTGCTGATGCATGTGTATTCAACTATAAGGACCAGATTTGGTTTGGATATTTATGTGAGAGGGTGGGCCACTAGGTGCATGCTTCTCAAACCTGAGCATGTAGCAGAGTCACCGGCAGGGCTGGCTACACCGGCTTGCTGGGTCCCACCCCCGAGGGTCTGTGCAAGGCCCTGAAACTGGTTTGTCTAACAAGCTCCCAGGTGAGGCCGCTCCCGGTGACTGGCCACACTTGGAGAACCACGTACGGCAACATCTCTCAGTCCACGGTTGTTCTGAAAAGCATTTCATAAAAATTTTACTTGTCTTTTGTCTGGGCATCTTTTAAATTACTGCTTCTCTTTAAACCTTATACAGTCATAAAATTCATCATAAATTCGAAGTTGGAAGTGAACGTGAAAGGATGTAAGAATAAACGCCAGGGCAAAGTCATGAGCTAAGTTATCCATTGCTTCTGAATTTTAAGGGTTTTTTTTAAATCTCTGGTATTAAAATTATAATCTTTCTGTGAAAACAATGCACATGTGAGTGCATACACTCGCACATGATCTGTGGACAGTATTTAATAAGCACAAGGACATTAATAGATATATACTTTTTTAAGTATTGGCAACCATTTACAGCAAAATGACTTAATAGTCTGAAACTGAATGCCAAACATTTCTTAGCAAAGTAAAAATAAAACGTGGATTCAAATTACAAATATGTGAATCAGTTTATTTGCTCAAATAATTAAGAAAATAATCTGGTGATGCGAAATAACCCTATAGCTTAGATTTATTTTTATTTGATAATTGCTTGTATTTTAGACTCCTGGTCCTCCATCAACTCCACTGCCATCATAAAAGTAGTGAATAGGTATTATTAAAAGTTCTTGGCTCTCTACTAATTACTGCAAGATACATCTTATTAACGTTTGCAATTTCCTTTTCGCCCTAGCCCTCTACACAATACATAGTATACAAAGGGCACAATACTACTGTTTGTCTATATTCTTAGCATAGAAGCCACACACACAAATAGTCAATGGTAACATTCTGAAATATATTCTCAAACATGGGGAAATATAATAAAATATTTGAATCTATCACTTGAGGTTTTTTTTGTTTGTTTTCTTTAACTTGTCCGTTCAGAGAAAAAGAGCAGGTTAATGCCTCGCAGCCTTCTCAGCAGAGAATAGAAAACAGGATTTGAGACACTATTTTCACAATTCTCTCAAGTATGGGACTCAATGAGTACCATTCTAGAATTAATTCATTACATTAAATGGATGACTTAGTGCCCCAGTTGTGAATGGCTGAACAATTCAATCAAAGCATATAGAAACTGGGGCACCTGGGTGGCTCAGTTGGTTAAGCGTTTGACTTTGGCTCAGGTCATGATCTCACAGCTCATTCATGGGCTCAAGCCCCGCATCGGGTTCTGTGCTGACAGCTCAGAGTCTGGAGCCCCCTTTCGATTCTGTCTCTGTCTCTGTCTCTCTCTCTCTCTGCTCTTCTCCCACTTGTGATCTCTCTCTCTCAAAAATAAATAACATATTAAAAAAACATATAGAAACAACCAAGGACATAGACCCCGTAATGGAAAAAGATGTGATCTACAGTAGACATGTTTTTGTGGAGACTCCAGACACTTGGGACATGGTCTCGAGGACAAATATCCTAGACTAGAATGCTGCACATTTTAATAGGCCATTATTTCAAACCGATTTCTCAGACATTATCCTTGCAATAATCTTGCCAAGTCAGTATTATTCCCCGTTTTATAGATTAGCGGTATGAGCCTTAAAAAATTCTGAAGCGGAGTCCCATGTCTGGTAAAGAGCGGAGTCCCATGGCTGGTCATCACTGTGCCAAGTTATGTTCCTGGACTTTGAATCATTTGATTTCCCAATAGGTCTAGTTGTCTGAAGAAGCTCGCCTGCCTCTGTGTCCATGAACCCACTGGAGTGAGTTTCCCTTAATCCAAGTAATTAAGTCTTCCGGATGCACTCTCCTACACATACTGGTGCTGCTTGTGGGCCTGCTGCCCATGAGAAGGAATGTAAGACCAAGGTTGTTGATTAAGGCTCCCCATCATTACGCGTCTGATCCTCCCGCGGCAAGAGGGAAGCAGAGCACTGAAAGTCATGCGGACGTGACCGGCCCAGCTTTAGAGGAGGAAGAAAACCACTGATGTGGCACTCTGCCTTCCATTTAGAAACCAGAGAAAAGGAAGGACGCAGCCACAGGGACAAATGGAAGGTGAGAATGTTACCAGTATTTAGGTGTGGGAGGAGCTCTCCGCCGCACCCACTGCTAGGAAGAAGACCCAGCTAGAGCAGCATCCGGCTTTCTTGTAAATGGTTCAAAAACATGGCTTAGAAAGAGAAGAATTTCATTCAATAGCTAGGTTTACTACATTCCGTTTGCGTAACTCTAATTTGCTGGGCCATTCTTGACAACATTTTCTTTTTAATAACACCCCTAATTCTGCATCATTCCCTGGGAAAAATCATTAGGGACTAACACTGTGGATAGAAAATTCATTTCCAACAACTTCCAGGGAGGGCGAGTGATGTACAGATTCACCGGAGTCCCTCGAAGCGCCATTTCACCCTGTGTCGCTTTCCCTATCACAATGCAAACAAGCTTATGCTCAGTCTGAACTCTCTGCAAAGGTAATGCTGCGGGAGCAGTGTTCTGCACCCTCTGGAAACCAAAACTGTCAACAGAGTGTCAGTGTGTCAACAGTGGTTTTCATATTCTCTTCTAATAAAACAAACAGGAGAGTCACATACCTCAAGATGTTTCAACATTTTAATTAGCGAGCTATGGGGGAAAAAAAAAATCAGTGGGTCCTGAGATGGGACTATTTCTGTCAGTTTCCCATTTAACACTATTTAGTAGTATTTTTAAACACACGCATTGGTGTTAAACGCTGTTGGTATTGAATTTCTCTGGAAATAAGTGTACACTATATATGCCTTTCACCTCAAAACATCAATAGCAATGCTGACTTAAACACTATTTTAATTAATATATCTCAGGATATATCACACCCACCTTGGAAACATTTGAATCTCTTGTAAGGGAACATCTCTTTGGTCCTGACTTAAAAGGGATGAAAAGTAAAGAAAAGGTTTTGTTGTCCTGTAAGCTTCTACAAGACAGAGGTCATCTCTACAATGTAGTAGCAACTCCAGTGCTACTTTTTAAAATTTTTATTTATTTTTGAAAGAGAGAGACAGACAGACAGACAGAATCTGAAGCAGGCTCCAGGTTCTGAGCTGCCAGCACAGAGCCTGATGCGGGGCTTGAACTCACAAACTGTGAGATCATGATCTGAGAGGAAGTCAGATGCATAGCCGACTGAGCCACCTAGGCACCCCAACCCAGTGCTATTTTTAAATGAATGAATGGATGAATAAATGTACACACATGAATCAAGAGGCATTAATGACTCTATAGATCACACACAATAGGTATCAGTACTCACCCACCATCAAATTGATCACAGTGTGCACAGCTAACATTTTATTGGCAACAAGAAAGCAGAGGGTGATATGGAAGTTCCTCACTAGTTTCCTTTTTCAGAAACTATATTTTACAGATGTCCCCTGACACAGCTTTTTCAATGCAAACACTTTAGACTTCTCTCCAATTTGTTGTTCCCTCTGCCTGGATAGGCTTTCTAATCTTTGTTGTTCATATAGAAACCTTTCCACACCTGAAGACCCAACTCAAATGCACTCCTCTGAGCTGACGTTCTCTTTCCCCACTTAAAATCAATTGTTCCAGCCTTTGTACTTAAAACGCTGCATTGTAATTAACATGAATATGCTGTCCCTTCCATTACATTGGCCTTCCCTCTAGTTGCTGAAGTGTCTTATTCATCTTAGTATTTTCTTTTGGCTGGAATAATGCCCTGAATCTCTATTAGGCATGTGCTAAATCTTATGTCATAAAATTAGGTTAAAGGAAGATAAGAGTAGGACCATCTATTGAATAAAAGTTGTAGTCTTGACCAAAAGAGGGAGCTGATTCTATAAGAGTCTTTATTCACTAGCATCTCTACTTGAGATTAGTCATGGATGGGGACGAAAGTGACAGGGTGGGCGTGGATGATACCCTTTACCAGACTGTGATGATGGTAATAAGGTTCAGGATACTTTTCATAATGCTTTAAAAAGTGATTGTTATTCAAGTCACTTGAACTACATTTTATATTTATTACAACCGCAACGGAAGATCTAACACAATTTTCAGAGACATGTTTTTTAAGAGCACCATCCATGATCTGGAACACATTTTTCACAACTTTCCCTATATCACAGATATGAGAGACCCTATAGTACATCTTGGTCTCACTGAGCAAATATCAAGAGGTGCCTATGGTTTAGGTGTATCAGTTTGTTGGGAGAATAATCTGATTCCTCGTCATTAACAAGCTAATGTATCTGCAGAAACTATCAATAAACTTATCATTGTTTTAACAACAAAAATATTTGAAATTTCTCTCCTTCAATTACCTTTATTTTAAATCTATGTACCCAGGTATACTTTATATATAGCATTATGATTCCCCTTAAGTTACTAAGTGAAGAAAACACCTCAAGACACATGCTGTTATTTTAATTCACCAATAAATCACTAATACTTCATAAGTAAAACCTGAATCAACAATAAGACATCTGCTATATCTGTATATTTTTCTGCTATCCTCAAACCTGAGAGTTTCTTTATAGGTTTCCAGTTCTTCTGAATTGGAGTATAGACCTCTTCTACTTAAACATAGACATAACTCTAAAAACACTGGAAGCTGTAGAGTCCACATTGACAGAGACTAACCCCAAAATGTTATGCTCTGTGAATACAGATTTCTTCCCAATGGGAAACAATCTTCTATTTCAAAATTGTGAACTGAGGGCACCTAGGTGGTTCAGTCAGTTAAGCACTTGACTGTGGCTCAGGTCCTGATCTTGTGATTCATGAGTTTGAGCCCCCATCAGGCTCTGTGCTGACAGCTCAGAGCCCGCTTCAGATTCTGTGTCTCCGTCTCTGTCTACCCCTCTGTACTCATGCTCTGTCTGTCTGTCCCTCTCTCAAAAATAATAAGCATTTTTTTTAAATTCTGACCTTAATAGTACTCCTCTATTATCTTGTTTGAAAGGCCTAAGAAGAGCTCCAAGCATGTGACACCTAACTGGGCATAAGTGATATATTTTTAACTTTTGCTTCTATGAGTTTCTTCAGACAAACACCCAGTAATAGACTGAATATGATAATGTCACCTTCATTAACCTAAAGTCTATTTTTGCTCTTACTATTGACATTTAAAGATGGCCTCAAATGTGTTGCTGTGTTCTCAATGACTGATTTTACAAGACATGTTTCTACATCCCAAATATGTTTTGCTGCTTCATAAAAAAGGCCTTAAAATGCCTTGTCCAAGAGTTTTACCTTCTTTCTTTGCAGCTGTGAGCAAATCAAATGGGTCTCTATGGAGAAAAGAGTGTGTGTTTCTCCTAATTCCTAAAATCACGCCCCAAACCCTCACTTGTTCTGGAGCTTACGCCTCTCCTAGCTGCCCCCTTAGCTAACAGAGTAGAAGGGCTGTTGCTTGGACCCAGGTCAATAAATCTCATTTTCCTTGGAGCGACCCATTTCATTTGCAGTCTGTGACACGCCACCAATTCTGTGTAGGTGCTGGTCTGTCACAGCTTTCTCTGAATGCCTCTAGGCATTTTTTTTTTTGCACATATCTGCACTTAACTGTATGCTGTAAGTTGTATATTGAAAGTTGTTCATTCAGATACTTAAGTTCTGTGCTGTACTCCCTTGTACATTTGAAGTTGCTAGCTAGTAGAAGCCATACCATTCTTTTATTTCCTGAAGAGTCACAGTCTAGGATTAGGCATATTAGGAGCGCACAGTAAATTCTCATGGATTAATGACAACTCCAGATGCATTAGAGTGTTAATATCTTCTGCACACATTTCCTAACCCACACTCCTAGAGCCAGTGGTCCACTCAAGATCCTCATCAGTTAGGCATTTTCATTGAAAGAGACAAATCCGAACTTTTCTTTTCTCTCCCAGATATTGGTTCCATCCTTGGTACAAGGTGCCACCAACTTCCCAGGTTAAGCCCAAACCTGGAAGCTATGATTGACTTTTATTCTTTCCTTTTCCTTCTCTCACACGCAAACTTTTGTAAAAATATAGGTGCTACCTCCAAAATAAAATCAGGATCTCAATACTTGTCTCTACATTTTCTGCTAGCCTCCTGGTTCAAATCATTATCATCTTTCCCTGAATCACTCAGTAGTTTCCTCTAGTTCATCTCATCCCTCCATAGTTTGGTTTTTCCGGGGGTCATCTTGCCATCTTCTGAAAGCTCAATCAGATCTCTACCTTTCATGCTTGATTACCCCCATGGCTTCCATTGCTCTTAGATTAATGCACCATCTACCACAGCACAGAAAGTCCCTCAGGACCTGGCCCCTGCTTACCTATTCTCCCACCTAGTCTACAAGAAGGGTTAGAGAAAGACCAGTTTGGAAGAGGACTAAACATTTGTCACAGAGACAAGGGGTGTGTGTGTGTGTGTGTGTGTGTGTGTGTGTGTGAGTGAGTATAAAGAGGGAGAAGGAGTAAACAGGACAGAGTACTTCAGTTAAGTGTTATTTTTCCAAATATTTGTAGTGGTATAATGAATGCACTCTGCTGTTACTTTCTAGAAATGGTAAACTATACCCTGTATTTTAGAGAATTTCTGAGTACATTCCAAATTCCTGCCAGCTTTACATGTCTGCTTTATTTCTTTCATGATGGTCTCAAAACTGGGTACTGTTCATAACTTGAGTTATGATGCATGGCTGTCATGACCTTGCAGTTAAGAGTATGAGACATAACTCTATATATTCACACTATTGACATGTTAGAAAAACAATCTCATGGTCCAGGGGCTAGTGAACTATAGCCCACAGGCCAAATCTGGCTGACTGTCTGATTTTGTAAATAAAGTTTTATTGGAAAACAGACATACCCATTTATTTATATACTATCTATGGCTGCTTTACACTAAATTACAGAGTAGAAATTAGACCGAGTATAATTGGGGCAGAGGTCCTATGCATAGAAAGTAGCATTTTTTAAGGGAGATTTAAAAGAATAGGGCATTCTTCATGGGTTAAATAAACGACATTCTTTCAAAACATGTGTTTTTTTAATGTGGTAATAGAGTAGTTCGTATTTATTACTATTCCTAAGATAGTTTAATTGTTAAAGAAAACATTGTGGTTTATAGAAAGGCCCTGTAAGTGAGGTATCATTGCTGTGGGATCAGCTGATATTTCCAGACATGAAAGTACCTTTCAGTACATCCTTAAAATGTACAACAATGGGAAGTGATTTGCTGAAATAAAAATGTTATATCTGGCTCCAGCCCAAATTGCTCAAGGCCATGTAAAAGTCTGAGGAAATGCAGACATAATAGGCTTGCTAAGTTGGAAGTAAAATCACATTTTTCTAAATGCAAAGACTAATCTTGTGCCACTCACTAAACTGAGTTCAGGTTTCACTGACAATCCCTATTAACCTCTTACTTTCTGTTTGTGTATAATTTTTCATTCAAATATACTCCAGGTTGCTTAGTCACATCATGTAAGGGTTTTTAAACTGTTTCTGAACTGCATGTATTTAAATAATTTCATTAACTTTTATGTTTGACTGAACAAAAGTTTTAGGTCTTCAAATGTTTTATTGCATTTTAATGGTTCACAGAATGATTTTTTTCAGCTTGAAATTTTGCAGCTGACTAGCTGACATTGTATAGTAGTTGTGTATGTGCCTAATAGCTTATGTCATTTCATTAGTGGAAAGGGGAAGAGAATATGGTAATTATGTCCACTCCGACAAGATGCTCATATGAACAATAAGCTATTTTTCTCCTTATTTAATGTACCATATTAATAAGATGATAGTCCTAATCATGAGAAATATTATGGTTATCAGAAGCCTAGAGCTCTTGAATGAGAAACAAACAAGAGTCTAGCCTAAGTTGTGAACCTCTTCTAACTGTGTTGACCAGGTCCATCCCAGAGGCGTCTCAAAATTCTGGTTTAGAGTATTTTGCTCCTTTACCTTCTTCCTCCTGTCTCCGCTTTTGAGGCAATAGTACTGTTTTGTTTTCAGGTCTTTTCTATTCTTACTCTCTATCTTCTTCAGTCTAGTCGTCTGGTTATAACAATAACACCCGGATACACAGTCAGCACCTCACAGTTCTGGGGAAGCATTCCATTCCTCCAGACACCTCCGCAAAAATTATATCACTCAATGTACAGGACAGGAGAGTTTGCCCTCACTCTTCTTCCTTTTCAAAATTTATTGCTGAGGCCTCTGTATTTATTCTACAATATGAACTTAACACATGGCTAGAGAATAAAGTTTGAAATCAGAAAGCAATCAACACACGGGACTGCACAGGATAATTGTCTGACAGTCTCCAGTGCCTCACTTTACCTTCCTTCCTCACACAGATTCAGTTGGTGTGTCTCAAACTGTGGTCTATGGACCACCTGCGTCAGAAGGGATTGAGTCATTCTCTTTAAGTATCAATTCATAAGCCCTACCCCAGACCTTCAGAAACAGCACCATGCCAATGAGCCAGTAAAAATAAAAAAAATCTCCAGATGGTAATTACCCATGCCAGACCTTAAGAACCAATGCAATACATTTTCAAAACTTATAAAATTTTTGGAAAGAATATATCCTTCTTTTCTACTCCATTTATCACATTCTGTACGATATATTTCCTTCCTTTTATTCCAATCCAGGCCCTTATCCCTCATGTCTGGATAATCAAAACCTTTGAAATGATTCCCTTGCCTCTAGTCTTCTGATGCTGCCAGATCTGTCACCTAGAATCATAATTTTAACATCTAGTCATCTGCTTTTTTGTGACTGTACCATTATTTCTACTTGATATTAATGACACCTTGTTAGTTACGGCACCCCTTTAATGCCTACAAAATCCAGTCCCCAAGAAAGTTAGATTACTCTCTGTTGTTAAACACAAATTCTCTTTTATACCTCTGCTCAAGTTTTCCAGGACCCTCCCTCTACTTCAATTCAACTTATTTATTATGCAAAGTTCAGTTGAAGTTTGGATCCTATAGGAAACACCGTCTCACATCTCAGTGGCCTGACCCCCCCCACCCCACCGACCCCTAAGTCCAGCAGGGTTCAGACACATCCCGAATCTTTGCTGTGGCTGTGTGTAAGTGTTTTAAGGCACATGCCACAACCATCCACCCATTCCAGTGGAAAACAGAATGGAGTGGACTATGATTCCAGTTTTCGAGGACTTACAAGCAGGAATTAAAAGCAGCTTTGAGGATGTCTCTTCAAACAGACATATAAATGGCAGACCACTTCTGTTAGGGATACAGCAAAAACAGGGGTTCACAAATGGACAAAGAGGTTTTAGCAGTGGCCTCCTGAAACAGATCAAATGAACCTAAAATAAACCTGCCTTGAGAAATTTCCTTCTGCCTCTGAGAGAAGCTGAAAAGGTATGTGCTTTGGTGGGAAGCCAGTGTGAACAGAACTATGGCTGTGTAACTCCGTATTTTGAGGAAGAGGGCTGCTCAGTATTGAGACATGGTCTAGATGGAAGGAAACAGCCAAAATACCTGCACAGGTGGCTCTAGTCCAGTCCCATAGAAGCAAATATTCAGGTTTCCTTATTCTATGATCTGGACCCGAGGAAACAAGTACTTCTAATAGTTCTCAAACCCAGAAAAAAATCATTCTTTCTAAGTCATGAATAAAGCCTATTATTATATCTGTCAGCCTATTTCACCACCCACCCTCCCTCTGATTATCTCTGTATGATTCCATTAAATAAAGATTCATTTTATAGGTACTACCTTATGCAAATGGCATTGCGTTAGGCAGAGGGGCACTGTCGTAAGCATCGCACAGTACAGGCAAAATCCTGGAAGGTTCACAGCTAATCATTGTGTGAGGTTATAATTTCTACTTAAAATTTTATGGCATAAACCCAAAGCTACTGAGACAAAGAGGCAGAGGCAGGCAACTCTAGCTAGGCAAGGTAGGTGAAAGGTCCTGAGGAATGAATCATTCTCGCATAAGCAGCAATAAGCAGCAAGACTATTCTAAGAAGAGGGAATGGAATCACTCAAAGCACAGAGGCATAAATATGCTTGAGGGACTGGAGAAGAAGCATCTAGAATGGAATGTAGACTGCATGATGAAAGTGTGGTGGGTGGGAGAACATGGAACTTTCCAGTACAGTTTGAGATACTGCATGTGACTTTGGAGGGTATCAGTGATGAATGGTATGGCCTTAGACATTTATTATATGACTCTCTAGAATTTTTCTGTTACTTTAAAAATAAATATTTTATTTTCCAGAGGCAACCTGGCTCAGTTGGTTGAGCATATGACTCTTGATTTTGGTTCAGGTCATGATCCAGGGATCATAGAATTAAGCTCCTCTTTGGGATCTGTGCTGAGCATGGAGCCTCCTTACCATTCTCTTTCTCTCTCTTTCTTCCTCTCCCCTTCCCCACTTTCTCAATCTCTATCTCTCTAAAATTAAAAAAAAAAGATATTTTATTTTTCAAAAGGTGCTGGCCCTAAAAGAAAAAAAAAATACTACATATACAAGATTTTGTTAATGTATTAGCCCTAGATTATCTGTTCAATATCTAATGTTATGCTTCAAACAGGCAACCTCAGATATGCAGAGAAGATTATATCATCTTAATCTGTAGAACCACGTCACAGGGTCATTCCTAATGATACTGATGGCCTTTGCCCCCTCCCCTATGTTCCTCATGGTGATAATTTCAAGTGCTTCTAACACATAAATTTTCAGGACCCAAATTCCAGGGATGGAAATGTAGTCTAAAGGACTCTAGATGTGCACAAAGTAGAGATCATAGCTCTGCCTTTAACCATCCCTTAAAGTGGGTAAGTCAATTAATTGTTTCTGAACCCTGCTTTTCATTCACAAAATAATAATAATTCTTATAGTCTTCACAAGATTAAAGCAATGCACATGAAAGCCATTTGTTAGCAAAGAATAAGGAGCTAAAGAACGTATAATTATATATTTCTTTTAATTGTCTGTAAGATCCTTGGAAATATACATAGTTTTTTAGACCCATTTTTATGCTGTGCCTAAAACAATTCTTCATACACATAGATCATCAAAACAGACATTTTCATGCAATAAGGTCAAAGAGAGATTTTAAAAAATCTATAACATAGCATAGAATCAAGTTATTTTGTGTTAATACATTTTTATGATAATAAGAAGCAGATTAACAAAAATAAAGATGATTCTCTAAATATAGATTCAAAAATAAGGACAAACTGTAGATTATTCAATTGTTCTAAGACTTGTTTAAACATCAACAGTGCTCTGTCTTTAATAGAAGTGGTGTTCAATAAGAGTAGAAGTCATATCTCAAAACTCTATTTTTTTTTTTGAACGTTAAGCCATTAAGGTTAATTTAATGAAATTTCATATAGCAATAGTGCCAGCTGTTAAATAATGAAGAATGCTGTGCACCAGGTTAGAGAAGGCTTCAGGGGTCATTTTATATGCTGTTTTTAACCATTCAACGAAGCCAGAGGTCATCTGGAGATGAAGAGATTGGAAAAAACCCACAATGATGGCCTAGCCAATTATTTACAATAGTGAATGGACTCTGATATGGAGGAATGTAATTTACCATGTGTGTAGCCTATGGTGATATACTCTTGGCAAAAAAATCTGTGTCGTTGGGTTCTTTTTACCTTTTTGTTTTTAAGTTTTCAGTTAACTAACTTGCTACACATACACATAAATACACACATATATATATATTAGTCCTTTTTTAATGTTTATTTATTTTGGGGAGAGAGAGAGAGAGAGAGCATGAGCAGGGGAGCAGCAGAAAGAGAGGGAGACCAAGAATCTAAAGGAGGTTCTGTGCTGTCTGTGCAAGGCCCGATGGGGGGCTTTGAACTCATGAACCATGAGATTGTGACCTGAGCCGAAGTCTGATGTTCAATGGACTAAGCTACCTAGGTGCCCCTATATTTCATTCTGAGCTCCTGATATACATGTTTTCTTTACAGTTTGTGAAAAAAAATCGTTATCAGTATATTTTTAATGTTTATTTATTTTGTAGAGACACATATAGAGCATGAGTGGGGAGGGAGCAGAGAGAGAGGGAGACACAGAATCTGAAGCAGGCTCCAGGGTCTGAGCTGTCAGCACAGAGCCTGACATTGGACTTGAACTCATGAACTGCGAGATCATGACCTAAGCCAAAGTCAGATGCTTAACAGACTGAGCCACCCAGGCACCCCAGCTGTCAGCAGTTTTTTTAAATCTTGAATCCATATTTACTTTTTTCTTCATTATTTCTTGGTGACTATTATGTCCAATTAAGCATCATCAGACTACTTTTACTTTACTTTTACCTAACTTCTCCCAATCTTGGTACTTTTCTCTAAGTGTTTGGGTTTGATTCCCTTTTGTAAGAGAACTTTCATTCCTTAGATTTATTTAAAAAAAAAAAAAAAAAAAAAGGTCCTCAATCCCTTACTACAAACTCTACCACTGGAAAAAGTATAATCTTCCCATTCCAGAGGATCATGCAAGCACATTTGGGGACGCTGAAGAGAAGTCCAGAATAGTCTTTTTCTGTACAGTGAGAGAATCTCACCATCCATCAGATGACCTTGGTTGTCATGTCCTCAGCACTCATCTCTAAGGGAAGTATATGGTGCCTCTGAAGAAATCAGGGGGAGCACGTGGTCTCCAATCTTTGTTTTCACAACTGCAAGGGATTTGTCATCCCCGTTTGGCAAAAGGACAAAGAATTGGGCCACATAGAAAAGAAGATAGAGGGGGCACCTGGGTGGCTTAGTCGGTTAAGTGTCCGACTTCGGCTCAGGTCATGATCTCAAGGTTTGTGGGTTCGAGCCCTGTGTCAGGCTCTGTCTGGCAGCTCAGAGCCTGGAGCCTCCTTCAGATTCTGTGTCTCTCTCTCTCTCTGACCCTCCCCTCCTCACGCTGTCTCTCTCTCTCTCTCTCTCTCTCTTTCAGAAATAAATAAAACATTTAAATAAACAAAAAAGAAAAGGAGACAGAGTCAACACTGGGGCAAAAACACACAGACTATACTAACAAGTCATTTGAGTGTTGTGAGAATAATAAAGCCATCTCTGAACCTGACTGCCACACGCTGAATCTCATCGCACCATGAGAGACACGAGCGAATGCAAGGGCGCTCTATCCGCCATTCAGTCGCAGCATCGCTGGAACTTCAGGCAAGTGATGGGCTCTACAGGTACATGAATACTTCAAGGCTTTGCATTATTTTCCTAAATCATCTCTAGACTTATTATGAATTATCAACATGTGGATATTAATTTTTAACTGTAGACACAAGAGTTGAAGAAGCAAAATTGATTTAGGATGTCATTATGTTAAGATGCTTTTTGGATATAAATAATATTGTTTATAAAAAATACTAACTAGCAGTGATTAAAGCCCAGTAAATTCAACCCAATGTATTTAGCTGCTTTGTTGTATTGTCCACATTAAGCTCTGAGGAGGTTATGAAGAGAGTAGTCTTGGTCTGCTTTCTCAAAGAACACACAAAACTATGCATAGATAGTAATATAAATAACAAACTGGGTTGGAAAACAATATGAGAAAGAAAACTACATTTGGCAGGTAAATATAAAATTTGGGTCTCATTTCTCGTTTGTAAGGTAACTTGTATTCCTTCGACTTATGAGGAAAAGTAAAATGTCCTCAACCCTTTACTACAAACTGTGAGAGTGGAGACCAGGAGGACAGTCTGCCTGTTCCAGGACATCGTTTGCATACATCTGCAAAATCAGAAGAAAAGGGCAGGAAAATCTTTCTTTCTAGGGCAGAGGAGTATCACTGTTTATCTGATGTAAAAACAAACAAAAACCCAAAAACCCAAACAAATAAACAGTAAAATGCTAAGTCTAAACATATGGTGAGGTCAAAATTGGCAAGTGTTTAAGAAAACAAAACAAAAACAACCCAGAAATATTTGTCACTTATCTTTTAGAAGAAAAGTGATTTGTTCAACTTGGATTTGCTATAGACCTCAGAGTTATTTGATAGAAAAAGACAAGAACATAATCCTACTGGCCATCAAGGCAAATGCATCCAGCCAATCCAGAAACCCAAACCACTCATCAATACATATCTTCCTCTGAGGAAGACTTGGCTTAATGGGCTCAATCATTGCCAAGTATGCCATTTCCTTGAAAAGAGATTTATCTGGCCAGGGGTGAGGACCAAGGAAAAGAGCAGTTAGTGAAAGAGGCTGGGGAAAGTGACTTGAGTGACTTGTCCTTGGATAGAAGCTTATAAGAGGAACAGATTCAATAGTAGTGAAAGTGGGCACCCAGGAAAATGACCAGTGATTCCAATGGCCACATCCACATAGATGTGCTAAAGTCACCCCAACTCAACATTGGTCTCGAAGCTGCTTGAAGGCAGGATTAAATTGCCATTCTCACCTCTCCAATACTTAACACAATGACTGTAACCTCTTGGATTCTCAGTCGCCATTTGCTGAGTAAGTCAATGAGTGTATTAGCATGTATTGGAGCACTGATTAATTTGCAACATAGAGCAGACTATCCATGAAGCCATCTTCTCCTTTTGGTCCCCAAAGTGCAAAACTCTGCTGTTGTTTTTGTGCTTGTGTATGTGTATGCCTTCACAGAGATGCCAGCAAAAGAAAAATCAGTCAAAGGAGGACAACATTCTATTAAGAAAAATATTGACATTCACCAAAAAAGGAACAGCGCTCTCGGAGTTCCTCTATCTTTAACATCCCCCTACCAGCAAAGGCAAGCATAGAGGTTAACAGATTTAGCAGGGAAAGCAGGTTGTAGTCCCACTGACAGCTAGGAAATGAAATGACATCAAGTATTCAATGATTGCCCTCAATTAGCCTATGCAAAGCAAGAATTAATTACCAGCATTGAAAAAGCTCACCTTTGACTCCTCTCTCAAGATCTCACTTACACCGAGTGTTCCTCTGGTGTTATAAATGAAAGTCCAGTAGAGTTGATAACTTGCTTTTCCCTTAATATATTTTAATTGAAAGTAGTTTGTTTTTTCCTTTTTCTAGAATATGGCAGCTCAAACTTAATAAAAGAGGACTCCTGGTTGGTGTAAGATTTATATATAAATCTACATAGAGAAGTAGATATAGTTGCAGATATAGATGTACATCCATAGATCTATAGATATAGATACCGACACACGACTGACTAGGATTTACTGACCCAGAATGCAACAGACATTAGCAGTACCATTACACATATTAGCTTCGGAATTCTCAAGGCAGCAATTAAATGTATTAAAGTAAACCTATAAAATAATTTGATTACTATTCAGGGAAATAAATCATAAAAAGTAATGTCTCAATAGGTACAGATCCCATTTTTTGACATACTCTAACAAAAGCTGTATATCTTTTTCCCAAGCCAGTAATAAAATAAAACCAAATGAATCCCTAAAGCCATTCACTTAATGAAATAATTTTGTTAAGCAAACAATAAAAACCTCGTTGGCAACAAAGACATTGTGTCAGAGCACACAGGAACTCTGAATAAAAGGCTAGAATGTGATTCGCTGGGTCTGGGAGAGTTATCTGAGCAAATGGAAAGGCTTAACTTGGCTTAGCCAATATTGCTAGGAGGCATCAATCTTAGGTGAAAGAAGAGTTAGGAAATACAAAGAACTGCCAGAATATATGAGATAAAAGCCCAGAAAAGGGGAGAAAATAAGAAAGCAGGAAAGGGAGCTTGGGAGAGGAAATGAACATTGGCTTGAACACTTAAGTTTCACCCCCTGTGTGAGATCCTTTTATCTATGGTTTTGCGATGATGATAGAGCAAGGTACCAAGTAGGAAGCGAACACTGGGGTCAGAAGGGTGAACAATGAGCGATGTGTCATTTCTGGAAGACCACTGGGTTTAAACTCAGTCAGATGTGGGTTTAAGTCCCAATCTTCATCATTAGAATGTGAATAAGGAAACAAGATAGGAGTTAATGGGCAAATGTGCTTAACCATAACCGTAACTGTATTTACCCTGTGTAGCTGGCTATTATTTGGTAAAAGAATGCCCCAACTCCTACCCACCTCTACAGCCACTTGACATTTCTGAATGCCTACCAAGCAGTCAACAGGGAAGGGGATGGCTATGATGGTTTACCAGGAACAAGGTAAGCCTGAATGAAATGTTTTTAAGTCACGTTTAGTGGTACACACACAAAGACGGCAATGGACCTAGTAACTGTCTACCCTCTGGCAGTCTCTAAAGTTCCTCTAGTGAAGACAAGGGCAGAGGCACACATTCCAATTTCTTCCTGGCCTTCCAGGTGAATATATGTAACTGAACATAACTTGAAAAGATCAACCAATGAAATATACCAATGGATCCAGATTATCTTAGTGCATTACCCCAGTTTGACATCACAGTTCAAAAGGAAATACTTTGCATATTCTTCTGGAGACAGTTTAGTGAGGGCAAGAAAGAGAGTTGGTCTCTCGGTCTCAGCTTCTTCACCTGTAAAATGGAAATGTTCCCCAGGCATCTGGGTGGCTCAGTCGGTTAAATGTCCGACATCAGCTCAGATCATGACCTCAAAATTCATGGGTTCGAGGCCCACATCAGGTTCTGTGCTGACAGCTCGGAGCCTGGAGCCTGCTTCAGATTCTATGTCTTCCCCCTCTCTCTGCCCTTCCCATACTCATGCTCTGTCTCCCTCCATCTCTCAAAAGTGAATAAATGTTAAAAAAAAAAAAAAAAACTTTAACGAAATGTTCTCAGTGTCTATTTCAGGTTGTAGTTCCAGTGCTTTGATCTGTGTCTACAAATAGGGTGCAACACATATGAGCTATTATTGTTTTTATTAATATAATGAAATGCACTGTCCTAAACTGACAGATTACCTAGATTACATTCTTTAAAAATAGTTACCTATAAAAAGATGTTTGGGTGTTTCTCCAGGCCAGTGCTCCTTCAAATGGAGGAAAAAATGTACAAATGGAAAAAAAAAAAAAAAAAAGGTTTTAAGGGCAAGTGAAACTGAACTGTGTGTTTTCCAAAGGGGGTGTATTGTTTCTGGCTTCAGCCCTCCATGGCCAAGGCCCTCCATTTAAAAAAGCCCGATATTTGCCTACAAAAACAGTCAGCAAATAATGAGTCATGTAGCTGAATTCTGTGCCTTTTCAGAGAAATATTTTCTGACAGCAATATATCTCTGAGTAACTTTAAAATTCTGTTGAAACTGGTTTGTTTAGAGAATGTTAGCCAACTTCTGCCTTGGGTGTTAAGAATGAACCACTCCGTTTAAGCAGAGCAAGGCGGAGCTGACTGTTTTCGAATACAGTAATGTTGCAGTCTGCCTCAAAGTAAACAGAAATTGGCAATTTGAAAATGTCATCAACCCAGAGCTTTCAAAGGTGTTAAATATTTAACTGTAGCTAATAGACTGCAAAGTAATGCTTGCCTGGACAAATACATGTGCTTTTTATTTCTCCCCAATCACTCTTGGCATCTTTTTTTTTTTTTTTTTGTTAGCCTCACTCAGCTTTTCAGAAGCAGAGCAAGACCAAAGGCAGTGACAACAATGTGGTTCTAGAAAACTCTAAGTTTGGCTTGAGGACAATGCTTTAGAATCTAGGCCCTGGACCTGGGTTCAAGTCTCAGATATGAAACCTGAAACCTACGTGACTTTAAGCAAGTAGGCCTCTGTAGGCCCAGTGTTCTCCTCCGTAAAGTCTTGTGCATGATTTGAAAAAGTAATGAGAGAATGAACATTAAGTACTTAGCACAGCACCAAGGCACATAGTAAGCCCAGTAATTATTGGACATAAGTACAATAAGTGTCATTATCACAATTTGGCTGCATAGCAATGACTTGTCTATCTTGGGGACTTTGCTCCTTTTTCTCTTGGGATGCTTCTCCCTTGGACTTGGCATGGTGTCTTCTTTTTCAACCCTTCCTGCCTCAACTCAGAGGGCATCCCTCCCTTGGGCCTTGACTGGTCCTGATCTTTCTGGTTAAATCAGCCACTCCTCATTCCTCTGCCACCCTTACTCAACCCACCCCACCCTTACTCACCGCACCCCACCCCTAACCACCCCACCCCACCCCATCCCCTACTCACCCTACCCCACGCCATCCCCTACTCGCCCCACCCCCACCCCACCCCATCCCTTGTCTACCACATTACTCGACTACAACTGAAATCATCATCTTTTAAACCTGTTGAGAGTCTCTCCCCACTGTAGTGCAAGCTCGTTAAGGAAGTTTTTTCTGTCTTTTTCACCATAAATTCCCAGAGCCCACAACAGGGCATGATTCACTGGGGCTTCTAAATAGATGCTTATTGATGAACCAACTCCTCTGATGATTATGATGAGTGTACCTCCGTATTAACTTAGTTAATTTATGCATTAGGCTGTTCCTCAGAATACAACATTATATTATTAAAAAGGGTTCCTGTAAAAGTTAATCCATCATGCAAGTATTATAAATGGCTTTTACTAAATATAGCATCAAGTGTGTCATTACTGTCTGGGATTCTGGTAAAAGTAATATGCTAAGGAGAGCTGGGAGAAAAGTGTGTCCTATTAGCATAACTTATCTCCTGATCAAGTTAAAAGTATAAAGCGCTTTGTGGTAACTTCCCAAAATAATCCAGCACTCTTAACAATGGCTCTGAGAGTACGTGAGCTAGAAGAAAAGGTGGCCACTAACCCAGGAGTATCAGCAAGTGGTTACCAGAAGTCTTCTTCCTTACTCATGAGAAAACTTGAGCTTCAGTGAATGTTGAAGCACTGTCCCCTGGTCGCCTGGTATACACTGACTCTATTACTTAAGAATAGCACCTACAGGAAAAAATGACCCTGACTGGCAAGCTGGGTCTAGACTTGGAGGAACTAGAAATCAAACTGTCAAGATCCAGAGTTCAAACTGTGGTCTTCACAGTTCTGGGTGTCCCTGAATGCGGTGACTTTCCTTTCATGCCTCTGACATTCAATGGCAACCATGCCTACGGCTCTGTCAGAAACACTGGCTGCTATGGGGAAGGAGGCATCTAAGCCACAGCGCATCTGCTGACTCCTTGGTCTGGACTTATTGCCTTGTATTTGTGCTGTCAGCCACATGGCCAAAGGGATCTCTTCAGCACTATGGACTGCATGCTGGAAGGCCTCTGCCTGAAGAGAAGTCTTGAAGCTGATGGCTGACAAGCTGAGCTTCCCATCCTATACGTTTCTAACAAATCTAATGTCAGTATTGGCCAATGGCAGTTGTTACAGACTAAATGTGAGTAACCCTCTCAAATTCCTACGTTGCATCCTTAAGCTTGTGGGGTCATTGGGAGGTAGTTAGACCTAGTTATGGTCATGAAGGTCGGGCCTCTTTGATGGGATTCGTATCCTTGTAAGAAGAAGGGATAGGAAGTCACTCTCTTTGTCTTGTGAGATGACAGTGAGAAGACAGTCATCTGCAGACCATGGAAGGGGGTGATCACCAGGAATTGAGTCTGTGGCACCTTGACCTTTGGTTTTCCAGACTCCAGAACTCTAAGAAATATATTCCTGTTCTTTAAGCCACCCTGTCCTTGGTACTTTGTTATGGAAGCCAGAGCTAAAAGCAGTATTTTGAGACTCAGTCCTTAATAAAGTCTAATAAGAAGACACCCTGGTGAGGGAAACAGGGCAGGTAATGGTCTGATGGCTGTGGAAATCACAGATAATATTCCCCAAAGAGGTTGCCTAGTTCAAGGCCATAGACTGAGCCAATGAAAAGTAGGTGAGAAAATCATGAGAGAGAAGGTACTCTGGCTTCTGATTAGCTAACAAATTTGGCAAAGAGGCCATTTAGCAGTCCCCAGGAACCCTTCAGTCATACAGAAGGAAAGGACACATGGACTATTTTAAATCTGTTGAGAAGTTCTTGGCATATATAAGCTAAATAAAAGAAGTTGAACTGTATACATAAGCTAAGTAAACATACTAACTAGAGTGGTACTTTACTACTTTATCTTAAAATTATCTCCATTTCTTATTCTCTACTGGTTTTTTGGCTAAATTTTTCACACAAGAGCTTTCTTGGCAAGGATAAACAGTGTTCTATCTACCTACTACATATTGGAAGGAATTGAGGAAAAAATGTCCCACAATGTAAGCGATAGAGAATATAATCTCTGAATAGAAACAATTTCTTACATTTGACACGACTCCAACTTTTCCTACTGGTCTATTCATTCCTAAAGGCAGTGTGTCATCATAAAAAAAGTTGGAGGGAGGGAGCCAAGAAGTCCAGACTCTGGGTAAGCAGACCACTCATCAGAATGACACTGTGAATGGGTCACCTGTCTCTCAGCCTTTCAGAGACAGATCCTCATCTGAAGAATGGGTAGAAAAATGGGCCCAGCAAAGCCTGTGCAGGGCTGACATTTTGGAATTTGATTACTCCCTCTTCACACCCAAGCATCATTTTGTTTGCTTTGTCTTTTTTTTTTTTTTTTTGTCAATATAGACTATTACAGAGGTGTTGACCCAGACTTCTTTCTTCTTGTTTCTCTTCCTTCTGCTTCTACTGTCTTTTACTCTCCCCAAAGCACATCTTCTCTTACATCACTGCCCTCTCGAATGGTACCCCACTGCCCACCTCTACAAGTCCAACGTTAGACTTTCCAATTGAAGCCCTTCATTTCTGTACATGAAAATTCCATACTATGCATGTGCTACATATTATCTGAAAGATAGCAATGAAGAAGCAGGAAACATAGGGCTTTAGCTATGGCAAATCCAAAAGAGCCTTTTTAAGTGTATTGTACAACCTAGTCATCAATGACTCTTTTGGAAGATGGCGATAAAATGGGGTTTTCAACGACAGCCCTAAACCTAAGCAACACTGACATTTTTGTAAATAGAGAAAAAGTATCCAGAATAATGAGTCATCCTACAGTTATTCAGTGAGTTGACGTGATTATTTGTCTTTATCATTAGTGACATTTTATTTGTAGTTTAGGTGCTTCATTCTCAAAGTCCCCTAAACAAACACTGTAGAGAAGGAAACGCAATGAGCACCATATGCAAAAAGCATATTGTCAGATGTGTATGAATTACTTTAAAAATACGACTCAAGAGTCACTGCCCCAAGGAGAACTGTGGTTTTGGCAACTTGGATCTACCCACCAGCATCCTCATCTTTATCGCACTAAACAAGGTACAATAAACTCCAAAGTTTTATTATCAAGTCTAATCCAAGTTTGATCCCTGCCCCTCTTTAAAATGCATAAGGGTAGGGAACTTACACCATTTTCCTCAGCTGGTAGTTGAATATTGTGATGGGTTCTCCTCAGTCCTCCACAGCTCTTTCCTATCAACTGTAAATGGCATGTGGTTGACTTGTTAAAGTTATTTGTTTTCGTTGAAAAGGGTAAACAAACAAACAATGGGCTGCAGACCTCAGTGTGAACCAAGACACAGAACCTCTAATTCTGGGACTCCTCAAAGCCCACTAAGTTCTGTTCGACCCCTCATGAAATGAGATTGTAGTGTCCTCCCCATTGCAGGTGAGACATCAGACCTCATAGGAGGCATGAAGCCAAGAACTAGCCCACCCCCGCACCTTCAATTAGCCATGGAGGGAAAATGAGACTGTCATGTATAATTGAGAGGCTTGCTCTCTGGTTCTTCCTGCCATGGGAAGTCTTTCACTGAGGAAGAAAATGTGATCTAGTGCAGCACTCAGAGCTGGGAGTCTGTTGTCTTGGGTTGTGTTTCCAGTTAGTTCACTGACTTACTTCCTGACCTTGTATGTGACTTAATTTCCATCAAAGAGACTGAAACAACTTGCTTGTACGGACAGCAGGTTTGGTTATCAGCAGTCCGTAGGCAGATGCATTCGCGTTCACATAAAAGGACGAACAAAGACCACAGTGTCGGCGATCAAAACAGGTTGCTGAGATGGAGGTTAAGATGGCAAGGAGTACGGGGGGTGAGGTTAAAATGTGCATCATCATCTACCTAGAGGGCTGTGCTGTGGTTTGTGTTTCAACTGGTCAGCAAATTATAAACCCTCCTAATGATGAAAGCTGCTTATGTCAATGCCAAATTAGTCTGTAGCCCTTTTTGACCACGAAAGCACGTGGACAGAAAAGACTTATTTCCTAGAAGTGGGTCTTGGTTTAATAGTAATATCGAGCTTAAGAACTAGTTAAAGAATTTGGAAAGCCGACTTGTGCAGGCGAATTTCGAACAGCTATCGCTGAACCTTCGAACAGATATCTACTCAAAAAAAAAAAAAAAAAAAATCATCAGCATCCACAGAAGAATCCAGAAAGAAATGAGAAGATTCCCTCTCCTGCTGTGGCCGAGTGTGGAGAGAAGCCTTCTCAACCAGATGAACGTACAGAGCAGGCAAATCTCTCCAGGAGCCACTCCCTAAGTAGAGAGGGAGCAAATTCTGGCACGCTGGTCACAGGGCCCAGCTCGAAGAAGATGATATAAAACAGCTCAGTTCCTAAGCCTGAAGAGACGCTGGTATGTATCTGACCAACTGTCAGTGAGACCCCTCCTTCATCAGAGATTAGTATTTTAAGAAGGCAAGAAGGAAATACCTTTGGGCATTCAGGGAATTAATAGCTAATATTTAGTAAGCACTTAGAATTAGGCACTATATTAAGTGCCTTACATATTTTATCTCATGCAATTCTAAAATCAGTGTCATGCGATTACTGCATATATATAAATGTATATATACACACATACATTTACTCATGGAATAACTGAGCATCTCTAAAAATAAAAATAAAAACATCCATAAAGGTATAGATTTGTGAGAATTTTTTAAAGACTAATTAGGACTGAAAAACAGATAGTAGATAGGTGGGCTTGGTTTGGGCTCTGGTCTTTGTCCCTAAAAAGGGCGACCAACTATCCCTATTTGCTCAGGAATGTCCGGTTTTAGCATGCAGCCCATGATGACACAATGGTGGGTTTATCCCCTCTCCCTAAAGTTGAGCAGTTCTCAGCTACTGACTCCATAAATACATAAATCAAAGCCCCAGAAGATCTGGGGTACAGATGAAGCATCTTTTGCTTCTCAGGGGATGCTTAATGCATACCAACGTCGGAAAATACTGACTTCCCCACTTAGAGCACATAGGTGCAGTGCAAATGCGCCTTCCCGGGTCGGCACCGATTTAGAGATTGTGTGTGCATGCCAACTTCTCTGCCTTTAACCCAACTCCTTTCCAGTGGAGGTGCCAAACCACACCCCAAATAACCACAGCATAAGAGCAAAGAAAATAAAAGTGAAAAGGGACAAGAGATAAATGCTAATGGGAAACTAAGAAGGTGTCAGGGTGGAGGCTTAAGGCTGGGAAACAGGTATGAGAGGAAGGGGAGTGAGAGACGAAAAGAATGCCAGAGGTTGGGGAGCAGGAAGTGGCAGAGAAGGGGATCCTCCCTGACCCTGAGCATCCGAGCTCCCTGAGACCACTGCCACACTCCAAGACTCCTGATTCACCAAAGTCAGCACGCTCCTCACAGCTTGCCTTCCTCTCTACCCTGGATCACTTTGCCAGCTATTTCATACGACTAAAGAAACGGGGTTGACTTCAGAAAGCATAGCACATTCCGTTTAGGGAAAATGTACATTCCTTCATACTAGAAAGCTGGGGTCACCTTTGGTAAGAAGTATATATTCCTTTGCTCTGTCTTTTCTGAGAAGAAATTTTCCTTCTGTTCTCACATGGCCATTGAAGAAACAAAGACTACCATATTTAGTGGCAGAAAAAAGGGCAGGCTTTTTGGAAAATATTGACTTAGAAAACCTTATCCTTGAGAAAAAGATTGGAGTGGAACGAGCCAATGAAAAATTCCCACTGAGATTTATAGGATTTAGAAACATTTTTCCTTTTTCGCTGATGTTCACATGTCCCTTTAAGTTGACATAGAGCATTAAATCCATGCTAATTTTAGCTAGCTACTATGTTTTTGGAAATTAGGGTTGAAATCCAACTTTTGTAGTGGGAAACAGTAATCCGATGAAGCTGCCGGGTCTGAATCTGTTAAAAGAGCAGCCTTTCCTTAAAGAAACTGAGAAAGAAGAAAGAAAGAAAGAAAGAAAGAAAAGAAAGAAAGAAAGAAAGAAAGAAAGAAAGAAAAAGAAAGAAAGAAAGAAAGAAAGAAAGAAAGAAAGAAAGAAAGAAAAGAAAAGAAAAGAAAAGAAAAGAAAAGAAAAGAAAAGAAAAGAAAAGAAAGAAAGAAAGGAAAGAAAGGAAAGAAAGGAAAGAAAGAAAGAACGAACGAACGAACGGAAACATTGCAGAGAACAACCCAAAGATGATTGAAGACTGAATACTTTACCATGAATGTGTACTTTTTTCAAATTAAGTTAAAATAAAAAGAATGGATTAAAGAATACAGTTCTTATTAGTAACCTACAGAGCCCAGCTTTTCTCCCGCAAACCAATTCCTCTATGAAGAATGTCTTGATGGCCGTAACTATACATTCCCATTCTTTTCCTATTTCTCTTTCAGCATTTCCTTTACTCTGCTCTGCCTCATTGTCATTTTTTTAAGTTTGTTTATTTATTTATTTATTTACTTATTTACTTATTGAGAGAGAGAGAGAGAGCTCACAAGAGTCAGGCAATGGCAGATACAGAGAGAGAGAAAATGCCAAGCAGGCTCTGTGCTGTCAATGCAGGCCCAATGTGGAGCTCAGTCCTATAAACTGTGAGATCATGACCTGAGCCAAAGTCAAATACTTAACCAACTGAGACACCCAGGTGTCCTGCCTCACTGTAATTTTTACACATACTTTCTTTTCTAGATAAAATTGCTCTGAGGACACAGGAGATATTTCTTTCCTTCATTCATTACTTCATTCAACCGATATTTACCGAGTGCCTGGTATGGCTCAGGCTCAGATCTGGAGCCTGAGATCCAATGGTGAATGAAAATATAGTCACTAGAGTATATTTACAGCTGGGCGGAGAGGACTGAGAAGCAAACAAGAAATCTGGATGACAACTATACATGCCAAGGAACAGATAAGCTTAATTACGGAGCTGCTCTTAAATGGTCAAGGAAGGATTCTCAGGGCATATGACACTAAGCAGAGTCATTTGCTCTGCAGGTTGGTAGCGGTTAGCCAAGCACTAATGGGTGGGAAGACCTGGGCCAGCCACAGACAGGGTGTAAGTCAGAGAAGCAGTGTTGCAGTCAAGGCATGGGTAGGTCCTGAGCTCCTGGTGTCCAGTATGCACAGGATTCTGCTCCTAGAGCAGCATGCACTCAACAACATAAATTGAGTGAAACTAATACAAGTCCACCTAGATCAAAGTATATGTGAAGAAATGTAATATCCTTCAGATATTTTTAAGGGCTCTAATCACTCTTCATTTTATCCCCCCTCCTTTTTTATCTAGTCCTTGTTACTTAAGAGCTTAGGAAGACAAATCAATGAAGAAAAAAGCTTACTCAATTTTTGCTTGAAGATGAGTTACATTTGTTTAACAACAGAAATCCGAAGGACATCAGATGTTTCCTCATCTGTGTTCTGTGCATGCATGAGTTGAAAGTTGGAATAAACATTTTTTAAGCTCAGCAAATTTTCCCCTCTAAGTTGGCCAGATGTTCTGGCTGAACACTAAGCTGGTGGTTAGTAATCAGGCCCTTCTTTGATGGTAATCAGTTTTTACTGATCAGGGAAAGAGTGTTTCCAATAATTCTCCCTTCATTTGTGAAACAGAGGATACACTTAATTTGCATCAGCTATACATTGGAGCAAGCGTTTGCCATTTGCTTGTAAAAATAAAGCCTCAACAGCTATTCCACAAACGAGTGAAATGAGATTATTTTAGCTACAGAATCCAACTAATTTTGATTGATGATGTTTTTCTGACTGATAAGAATTCCAAAAATATTTTTACTCTGAAGCAATATACAAGTACAAACTAAGAAAAAAAAAAGTGACTCAGAACACTGAAAGAAATACACTCCCAAGTTACATTTTCCCTGTTTTAAGATTCCTTAGTATAGAACTGCAGCTCATTTTGCTTTATTTCTTTCAACAAAATATAATTTTCTCGTGGAGTACTTGTTGCTTTTCCACGGTGCATTAAATAGAAACCTTAAGTCCAAATACAGCTGTTGCTGCTCTGATAAGCAGCTAAAATTATCTCAAAACGGACTACCTTCATTATGGCACATCTCTTTTCAGGCAGTAGCTTCTCAGTCATATAATGTTTAGCATACTGATTATTAAAAAAGGAGCAATTATGTCCCAAAGGATTAATGTTCAAAAAAGGATATCAATGCTAGTTCTAGGGAGCTAAGCCCAAGCACTGTCAAACGAGCCCAATGTCACCACCACGGAGTTAAAAATAGTGCATTCTGCAGCACTGCATTTTATTTTTGAATCCATCAGGGGTGTCTCCGGAGCTAAAAATGAGTGACCCAAAGCAAGCTGATCTTTTCCCACCAGTAACAATTATATTTATTTCATCTTAAGCCAAGTTTAAGGAGGTATGTGCTTTACTTCATGAGAATGAAGCCAGTCAAAGGAAACATTGTTTTACAAGACTGTGTTAGCAAGCTGTCCAAAAACAGTGTTTCTTTTGTAAAAAGTCTAATGACAAACACCTCAATATTTTTAATTGTGATTTGGGGAAGTGCCTGGGTAGCTCAGTCAGTTAAGTGTCCGACTGCAGCTCAGATCATGATCTCATGGTTCGTGGGTTCAAGGCCGTCATCAGGCTCTGTGCTGACAGCCAGCTCATAGCCTGGAGCCTGCTTCAGACTGTGTGTCTCCCTCTCTTTCTGACCCTCCCCTACTCACACGGTCTCTCTCTAGCGCTCTCTCTCAGAAATAAATAAAACATTAAAAAAATTTAATTATGATTTGGTGATGAAATGTTTACAGTATCTCCTTGCCTCATCTTTTCTTCTCCTTCCCCAAATTCAAGTTCATTTAAAATAATTTTCCTTGTGCATAATGCAATATACTATAAAATAATTTTTATTTAGTGAAATGGTTTAATCCGACATTTTTAACAAAGGAAATGTTTCAGACCTCCTTGCCAAGCACACATGCAAAATCCATTATCAATAGCACTATGCCCTACACATATGTCCCAATTCTCCGTTTACTGCCACAGATTTCCTTCTATTTTTGTTTAATTTTCACTGAAAAAAAGACAAAATATTTTGATTTGAATGATCCACTTTTGCTAAATGATGGCCTGCAAGCAGTTGTTACAAACTTAAGAGCTCGTAGAAACAGAAATCCTATACAGGAACATAAACAACTTAGAACACAGCCTTTTCACTCTCACAAATTGAACTTGGACCGTGCCAAAATCTTCAAACACCCATGGTATGATTTGAGTGAGTTATCAAAAGTTCACATCAGGTGCCATGTTGCAGTCACTTATGGCTCATTTGTCATTGAGCTGATGCTGTATGTACTCCCAAAGGTGACAGGGTTGCATCTGGGCTGAGAGGCTGAGTTTCACAAATGTCCCCTTTTTTTTCATCATATCAAAAAGTTAACTCGCAGGAAAAGTGATACAACTTAAGAACAGCAAGCACTGCATTATTCTTGGAGGTGCAGGCCCTTTCCATAAACTAAAAATTCTTTCAACAGGGATAATAGTGATGATTTTACATTTAAGAGATCAGCACTAAAATCAGATTAAGACACCTCTGAGATTCATTAATTGTTCTATATGTCTAGATCTCTAGGGTACCTTATAATTGTTAAACGAGACTATAATTACCCCCAAAAGATTAACCTTCACTAAGAAGTAATGCATGTAATCTGAGGCAATATATTAATTCAGTGGTTAAGCTTTGCCTCCTTACTATGATTCTATCTTCTAGAACATGTGAGTTAAAATGTATATTATGCTCATCTCACTTTTGTAAAAAGTATACAACCTAAATAACACACACTAACGTAATGGGAATAAAACTGACATCCTTGTATACACTATTTGAAAAATTCTTAAATGTCTTTAACTGCTTTCAATTCATCTGCAACTGTGATATATGGTTACACGAATTTGTATGCATGGCGATTTCCAATACTTAAAAATGAGTAAGTTGCTCTTCAACAGAACATATGGACTTCATGATACACAATGTTATTTATTTTTTATACAGCTTCATGAAACAGATAATGGTCAATAGCCTATGAAAACATCAATCTTTTCCAACTACATAGACATCAAGATACATCTCATGAGAGTTATGGAACCAACCACTAATCACTCCTTTTTTTTTTTATCTCCAACTAACTTTTTACTAAAGGACTTGATTCTAATCTTCCAAGATTATCTATATCATCTATATCTATATATAAATATATAGATTTTTTTTCTTTTAGTCTTTTGACTTTGGCCTTGAACATCTATTCCTTCTATTAACCCTACACAATCTGTTAACTTACACTTGTCAAAAATCTGTTTATAGCTGGCCTCTATTATGCATGCATGTCTTTCTTCTCACAATTTTTTTCTAAAAACTTATTTTATTTTTATTATTTTTTAAGAGAGAGAGACAGAGAGTGAGAGTGCACAGGGGAAGGGCAGAGAATGAGGGAGAGAGAGAATCCCAAGAAGGTGCCATGCCCAATGCAGAACCCGATGCGGGGCTTGATCTCAAAACTTTGAGATCATGACCTGAACCGAAATCAAGAGTCGGATTTGACTGACAGCCACCCAGGTGCCCCTAGCCATTTTATTTTTAAGTAATTTGTACACCCAACATGGGGCTTGAACTCACAACCCTGAGATCAAGAGTCACATGCTCTACCGACTGAGCCAGTCAGGCACTACTCCTCCCAAACACTATTAACATGTAAAAAAAAAAAAAAAAAATGCTATAACCAACACCTCAGAGAGTCTCAAATTTTGTTGGTTCATCAGTGGTGCTAACTAATATATCCCTAGTAGATGTGAATCAGGTCCTCTACTGTGTTTAGAGCTAGCAAAGTCCATTTTAAAAACTAAGTCACATAAATTATTTAAAAAGGAATATTAAAAACTAGGCAAGATCAAATATAACAAAATATAATAATCATATGACATCTTAAAGCTGCAGTTTATTGTTTCATATAACAAAGGTAGTGTTTTGTAAAACCAAAAGGTTTTGATTTGTTGAGGAGAGGGAGAATATTTGTAGCCAAAGGGTCTGCTATGTATTAAGGCTTGGCAGTTTGGGACTGAAAACCAAATGAGAAGCCATTATGGTTGAAAAGCAAAAGAGGCTCGCTTGCCTTCAGGTGAATAGGTGACTGGCCAGGGGGAAATCTACTAAGATAACTGTAAAGGGAAGAGATACCACCTATGAGGCAAGTACAATAACCCTGATGAACAATGGTATGGTCATTGCTTACTGCCATTACATTTAACTAAACCCTTAGAATGGATGTGGCAGAAGTTCATGGCACAAGATAAAGGAAAAAGTCTTGCAGGATTCAGTAATGGGCTAGATAAGAAAGGGTAAAGGAGATGAAGACTTGGGCAATTATTCCAAAATGTCAAATCTTCTTGGGGAGAAAGCAGGTACTCTGCAAGAATGCTAGCATAGTAACATGGTACTGGGGAAAGGTAGGTAACTGATGGAATTTGTAATTCACAAAATTCATGAATTCTGTTTGCTAGATATTTAATTTTTTTTTAATATTTTTATTTATTTCTAGGAGAGAGAGAGAGAGAGAGGCAGCGTGAGCAGGGGAGGGTCAGAGAGAGAGAGGGAGATACAGACTCCGAAATAGACTCCAGGCTCTGAGCTGGCAGTCAGCACAGAGCCCAACACGGGGCTCGAACCCATGAACCGCGAGATCATTACCTAAGCGAAAGTCGGACGCTTAACCGACTAAGCCACCCAGGCGCCCCACTAGATATTTAATTTTAGAAATCGCAAGATGTCTCATCTGAGATATTCTCTGGGACATTAGGGGACTTTGGAGAAACAGATGCCCAGGATTTCTTTGCACACTTGATTTGAAACCTGTGTCATGTAGAAAACGTTGATTATCGAGAGCTCTTTACACAACATCTGATTGTGGTGGAAATCTCCTCCGTGAAAGAGCAGGTGCAAGATATCAACTGGGGGGTTCCCCAAGGTTCTGCCGTATTGGAAGGCAGTGGCCTCGAATCATTCCTGAACCTCATTGAGATGACTCCATCTTTAAAGAAGAACCACCTCTTAACTTTACTGTTCTATCTTCAGCTGTGTGATGCGTGACTGGTGAAGTCATGCCACTCTTTGAAGAATCCAGGAGTCCAGCTGTCATGATCATAAAGCCTTTGTGCTTCCCAATAAGTGAACTTGCATCACTAGGAAGCAACCTGCTTCTAATGACCTTCAAAGTGCCTAGATCATGTTGGCATTTAGGACCAGTGGCAAATTACAGAAGTAATCAATATCATAGTAAAACTGTCTAGTCCCGGTCTATCAGAGTGACTCTAAATTAATAGTTGTTCTTTATTGATTATCCTATCATGAAAATGGAGAATTTGGGAAATAACTGACTGCCTCAGTTCCAGTCAAGTTATTGAGAAATGAAAAGTATGAAGTACCCCAGCTAACTGGGCCTCCAATATCAATCTGTTCCAAGGTGCAGTCTATTACTCATAGCTTGTCAGTCTTACCTCAGCTGAAGGATTTATGCAATGTCTGCTTGGCACAGGGGCAATCTACCATAATTACCTACACTCAGAATTGCTCTCAAATAGCACAAATGGTGGGTGACAGTTATGAATCACAATTAGTGTGGTCGCCAATCATGCAATGAGTAAATTGATCTGCATTTTATCTGTATACCAGCAGATCAGGACCTGACTCAGAACGAGAATATGGATTTATCCATAAATGCTGGTTAGGTCACTTTCACATTTGCATAATATTTTTGAAAATTCTTGTTTTCTTTCCTTAGAGGTGACAGCTAAGTCAAGCATAACCTTTTATTTTAAAATTCTCTGCCAGTCCATACATTTCCCTCTAGCCTTGGAGGCTTTCTTCTCCTCTGGCTGCATGCTATTCGAGGCCCTTCCACAGGCACGTTCACATCTCCTTTCTGGGCAGATACTTCGTGTCCCCAGAGCCTTGCTGTTACTCTGACCACAGGTCAAGAAGCATTTATCGACTCAGATCATCAGTCGTAACTCTGACCAAAGGTTCCTGAGAGAATAGTCGTTTTGCTTCCAAAAGCAGACACCGGGAAAAATAAGATCAACAAAATTCCCTGGCCTTGAAAGGCTGTAGGATTTCACGAGCGTCTTAGACTGTTTCTAATTTCTAAGGACGACGGGAAAAATCTCAAACTTGTCACTGTTCGGCTACTCTAAGAATAATACACTTTTGTCTTTAATAAGTAGAGCAGGGGAACGGGGGAGGGGAAGGAAGACTGAACTGTCTTAAGCACGACCCAGAGGCCACAGGAATAACCTTTCAGCAAATTGAAGATGTGCCTCTGAGTGCTAGTTTATAATCTGTCTATATTAAAGAATTAACTTTGAAGCTCTTTGCTCATAGACTACATAGCAGAGTGCATGTCCCTCCCAATCAATATTTGTTATATTTTACACTAAAAGAAAATTAAACTGCTTTATAAAATCAGAGTCTATAAACCAGTGTCTAAGATAAAGTTACTTACTGACAATTTTACTGCCGCATGCTTTGCAACTGCCTCCAAACTCATAATTTTCAAAAGAAACAGAGGGAAGAAAACAAGAAGGCAGGAGGAAAGAAAAAAAGAGGTTAATGGATCTGAAATATAAATTCCAAACATTTAAAACAACTTTTTCTTAACTTTACAGAGCGTAGTAACGCTCACATATCGAAGACTGATCCCATGCCATAAACATAAATGCTGTGGACATGAAAGAAATCTTACTTTGTCTTTGAAATGATCATATCCTATGTGAAGAAGCACTTAAGAACAATAGCAACAATTTACATATTTTAGTGCTTTTCATTTCAGTGTTTTTTCATGGTGCTTTGCAAACATTAAAGGATGCCAAGCAATTTAAACTCAAAAGCATATGTAACTAGAGTAACAGAAATGCAGGTCTTAAATCCAGTGAGGAAATGAACATGCAATCATTTGCTGGAATTTCGAGGTGAATGCAGGAGAAAGTCTATCAGAAGTTGACGTATTAATTTACTTCAGTATCCGTCTATACAGCATATTTTACTGAGGAATGAATCTTTGCAGGAGCAGCCTTGTTGAAAATACGACTGATGTGGCCTTTCTTTTTTCAGCTGTTTTGAGGTATAATCAACAAATTAAACTGTAAGATATTTAAAGTGTACAGTGTGAGGACTTGATACACATCCTCTTTGTAGACGGATTCCCATCACCAAGGGAATTAACATATCCACAATTTATGGATATAAATATCCACATATTTAACTTTTGCATGTGTGTGTGAGAGAACACTTATGTTCTACATTTTTACCAAATTTCAATTCTATAATATAGTAGTATGAAGTGTAGTCACCATGTTATAAGTCATACATAATATCTAAAAAAATATGCCACAGCCTTTTTAGGAATTTAGGTCTAGGGGCAAAGCTAGGCCTTCCTCTGCCCACAGTCCACCCCCTGTGCTCTAGGCAGCTCGTGTTCAGAATGACCTTTCAGAACTCCGAAGCTACCAGTTGCCTGAGAACAAGCCAGGTTCACAGAGGATGAATTCCCATAAAGTTTTTTATTTTCCCCCTAGCTTATCACTAAGACAAGTCTTCCCTTGATCAAGAAGGGAGAGAACTTCCATCAGCCTCTTGTTACCTCCTGGTAATCATAGGGTATAATTCACGCTTACGAGATGCCTTTTGAGTCTCCTCCAACCCCAAGAGGAAGTGTAGTATGGTGGTCAAAAGCAAGAACTTTTCAGTCAGTGACTTGGTCCCACTTTTGACCATGCTGCTTCTGGCTATTTGTTACTTGATATCTCTAAGCCTCAGCATTTCATGAATCAAATGGAAGTGATGCCATCTATTTCTAAGGGTTCTGTAAAGTTAATGTGATTAATACCCATGTAATAGTTCTTCCACTGCCTGGGCCATAAAGGATCTGAATAGATGCCTGCCATTATTAAATGTTATCCCAGCCTCTTTCCCCTTGTATCTCTCTGTCAAGCTGGAGGAGGGATTGATACTCAAGGAGGATATTCATCACCTGTAACACTTGTCATCTGTTACTTCTATACTTGAGGCATGTTCCTTGATGATAGAGTCAATATTTTATTAGTGGAGAAATGATCCTGAAATCAGAAAATATGGACTTCTAGATTTGCCCCCCTAGTAACAGCTGACTTGCATGCCACAAAGGAATTTACAGTTGGTTTGGGATGAGTTAGTTGAACTCTATCACTTTATCTAAATGATAACTAAAAATTATGATTTCACTTTTTTAATACCCTTTGTTCAATAGAAGAAAATTCCAGAAATGAGATTTTTTAAAGGAAAATATCAGGTTTAGTTCAAACCAGGATTTTCTTTGTAGGTCTGCCACTGAGATTAAAAGTCAAAGTCATTATTGCTATATTACCAGGTCTGATGTAAGGCAAGTTATAGCCATAGGAAAGCAAGAAGTTACATTGATTTTGTAGCACTGATATAAAGTATTTCTTATAAGTCCACAGCATATCCTAACTGCCTGCTAACATAATCGTTTATTCTGATGCAAACTTTAAGCATTCTTTCCATGTTAACTGAGAGTAACAGTTATTAACGAGAGTTCCCAGAAACATTAGATAATAGGTCCTTCAACAATGACATTGGAACCACCGTGAGATACACTTCACTAGTCAGTTTACTTCAAAACACAGCTACTATGTGCCCCATGTAATTCAACTAGAGATACCCATGGCAACAACAGTGAATAAAACTTGTTCAGTCTAGAAACGGAGACAAGCTTAAAAATGGACCTATGAAATAGCTTGTGAAGTGTTATTTTGGGCATGTGTACAATGTCCAATGTGTACTGAGCATTACTGCAAAGAGGGCATGATCGTTTCTCTGGGAGGTAAGATCAACCTAAAACTTATCTCCCAGAGGAGTAGATACTTGATCTGGATCTTGCAGATCGGTGATAGGAGGTCGTGTAAATTCAGGATGGTGGTTACTGTAGACTGGAGAGACAATAGAGAAAGAAAATGTGACAAAAGAAGAGAAACACTCCATGTTTCAAAAAGTCTGGATTTTAGGGCTCAGAGATAGAAGAAGAAAGAAGTAGAATAGGGCCTGAGACTGGAAAGAAACACAGGACGTAGATCATAGAGAGACCCACATTAAAAATTAAATGCACACACAAGCACACGGGAAATGAGAAAATGATGACACAATTAGGAAATGCCAGTAGGTTAAAAAGAAGTGAAGTCAACATTAGCACTGCACCGACAGCCGACTCAGTGCTTACCTTCCACAGACTTGATGAGCAAGGGCAGGTCTTCTCAGGGAGCCCCTTTCATGCTCGGGGGAAAGGAATAAAATACAATCTTTGGCATTCTTTTTTTTTTAATAATTATTTTTTTTCATGTTTATTTATTTTGAGAGAGAGCATAGGTGTGTGTTCAGAGCATAGGGAGGGACAGAGAGAGAATCTCAAACAATCTCCGTGCCACCAGCGCAAAGCTGGATGAGGGGCTTGATCCCAGGGACCCCAAGCCCAACCCCTGAGCTGAAACCAAGAGTCAGATGCTTAACCAGTTGAACCACTCAGGGACCCAAAATCCTTCGCATTATTAAGATGAAAAGACCTGTATCTGTAGATAAACAACTAATGACATGAGAATGTTCTATTCACATATAGCAGTTAATACATATCTATACATATATAGTTGTGTTTTTAGTATATATTAATTCTCTACATGCATCCCTATCAGAACACTTAGGATAATGTGCATATTTTATAAATACTAATATATAATAATATATGCACATATACATATATATTCTATTCATGCATAGAATGAACCATACAAAATAAACCACAGAATAAATACCTCTAAATCATAGAATGAATTCCTGTACATACATGATCTATTGACATAAAAGTATTTACATATATACCTATATTTATATAGAGATATATACTCAGGAAAGAAGTTAAAATGGGGGAAAATAAGCCTCAAGCCTCAATATATTGGCTTTTCCTCAATATGTCAGTCATGACATTTCCTTCTCAGGGACTTTTTACACCATGCTCTTTCTACTCGGAAGCCTTGCACCTCCCTCAGCTCCTCTGTTGACTCTTTTTGTTAGTTTGTGAGTCCGAGAATCAAAGTCATCTCAAAGTCAGCTTATGTAAAGTCCTGACCACCGAGCCTAAAAATGCACTGTGAGCAGACCAACAATTTCAGAAACAAACTCGGTTACTGTGTGGAACCGCTATAGCCATGAACCCAGTGTTTGGGAATCAGGGGATTAATGCCTAGAAATGAGAAGAGAAATGAGAAAATAGTGTATGAAATCACTTCTTATAAGACCAGAGACTGGATGTAATTTAGATCCACAGAACTTCAGGCCTGAAGGGGGCCTTGGAAATTGCCCAGGCTAATAAGCCCCTGAAGATATTAATAATTCAAAAAGATCTTAATGGTTCATTTCCTTTTTTTCTTTTTCCTAGAAGAAATGACACATTCTGCCTTGCTAAAGACAGCTTATCCAGCCAAACGTGAAATGTTGGGGGGCTACCTGCATGCCAGAATCCACAGCACCCAAATTGCAACAGGAAATCTCACAGCAAAGCTGCCAGCAAAGTTCTGGAGTCACTCTCGCTCCTACTGAACACAGAATGGTCTGGAGCCGGGGGGTTGGCCTACAGGCCTCGGTGAATGCAGTATGGCATCACTGTCACCGAGAAAGAGATCAGCGAGGGAAGATAGAGAAGTAAGCCGTGAAAGCTTGGAAAGAAGAGGCGGCCAAGAAATGTTTGCTGAACTTCAGAACAAAGGAGGATGTTACACCCTGAGTCTCCGAATCTGAACAAGATGAGAAGCGGCGGTGGTCTTTCACTCCAACCATAGATCGAGGCAGCATAAAACTCCAGGTAGCCAGCAGTAATGCTTCCCAACACCTGATTTGTCAGTAACAGACTCCCTGGGCTGCTCCAAACCACGACCTTCCGTGTCATCTCAGAGAAGACGCGAAGGCCCAGACACATCCTTTACAATTTACTGAGAGATTCTGTAGGATCATGCCCCATGACCTAGAATCTCTGATCACTTATCCCCAGGGCGGAGTCACCGAGTCAGCGACCCCCAGGGTCTACAGGAACCAGGTTTCACACAGTTGCTGTTATGTGTGTATTTAGGTAGGCACGTGGACTTATGTGGAGGATCAGAAACGATATGGAAACAGAGTCCTGGCCCCGAGAGCGTGGTCTAGAAGGTTTCATTTCCACATGGGGAATCATGTGGTAGGTTTTCCTTGTTTAGCTAATTAGAGGTATCCGTCATAATATAAACATCTACCTGTAGAACCAGAGAGTCATAAAGGGTTTAAAGTAGAATCTTTGCAATGTAAAAAGTGCCACTGAGCAATTAGACTATATTTTTACAAGCTCTATTAAACCAGTTGTGGAAGCTAAGTCTGGAAAACCAATTTTACATCCCTTCAGAAGTGCTCTCGTTTATTTGCCTAGGGGACAGTGTTACTGCTCACAGTTTGCAGTATTTAATCTCCCTCTCCCTATCAAGCCCCTAAAACAAAATCATCAGCTTATCAGTGGCACTTTGAAAGCCCAAGTACAGCTGGAAAGATTGGAAAGGCTGAATAAGGGAAAAGAACACAGATCCATTTCTCACTGTAGTATCTCGTATGCCCTCGACGGTGGGAAAAACCAGTTCTGTGCACACAATGCTACCACGCCGAACACACATGCACATCCCATGGCCTCAGCATTTGGTGAATCCTCATTAAAGACCAAACAGGCACTCCGGCATCATCTAGCATACGCACACATTCGGAAACTGAAACTAGTCGATGAATGAAGACCCAGGGTGTACAGGATAGGAGTTCTAGAAGGGCTTTGTGGATGGTCACATGCTGATGCCCCAGTGAATGATTCTGCCTCAGGAAAGAGGCTGCCCTGTGATTTTCAACCAGGGAGACCTCTTTGCAGAGAGGTAGGGAACTGGGTGGGGGTGCTTTTGCTTTGTTTCCTAGGGAATGCACCACTTGCAGGTATCAGAATCCCTTCTTTTCCCCTCTTTTAGCAGATAGGCCTCCATTTCAGATGCATAAGGTTCTAAAAGCCACTGTGGGCATCAAGGAATAAACAATGACACAGATGTGAAGTGCTAGCCTTTCCCGAGGGTATCTGTTCCAACGAAGATCAAATTCTTGAGCTAAAGGGAATTTCAGGGAGTGAGAATGGTTTCAAATGACACCAGGGGCCTTTCCAGAGCTCTGAAATTTTTGCCACATAATCAATACTGACTCTGCATTCCTACCGGAGAAGAAATGCCTAACGATGTCTTTTACAGGAGGCAAAAATGAAGCCTTTCTTGCATCAAGGACCATGATGACCTAATAGAAGTGCCTGCAAAGCCCTTCAACTCAAAGAGGTAGCCTCTTCCATGGAAACTCTCCCTCTGTGTGTCAGGGCACACTGCACTACCCCCGGAAGCCTGGATCCAAATGCTGTACATTGCTGCGGTTCTCAATCTTCTGGTATATGAGGATCTCTTCAAATGGAAAAAAAATGGACCCCATGGCTGAACTTTTAGAATCATTTGATTGAGACTATGCACAATGAGAAAACAAATAAAGACCTACTACGTATTTAAGGATAAAATTAAATGATTTTGCATTTCATTGATCACAATAGCACCTGTTTATATAAGAACACTGGTCTATATGTACCAGTGTGAAATAACACTTTCTCATACTCTGAAAAATGCTTGGAACACTCATGGATTTTAAAACATTTCTTGGAATCAACTCTAGAGTTTCTGGAAGTCCGTATTCTGGGACTGAGATAGATTCATGTCAAGCCTTTGTAGCAGCCACGTAGATCCCAGACGCTCTAGGGTGGCCTCAAAAGTTAGTAACATGAAATTAATTGAGGGAACAGAAATTCAAATAAGCTCACAAATACAATTCTTATTAATAAGAGCAATAGTTATCCCAAATGTTTTTTAAAATAAAACACTAGGCCTACTCTATGCCTTTCTAGTTATCCACTTGGTATCATCATAGATTTTGTGCCTATCATGACCTGCTGATACTCTGATTGTAAAAATAGGGGGAAATAGCATTCTTTAACATTTGAGAAGAAAGGGCACCCTTTGACAGCTCTTTTTCTTAATGCCCCCTGCTACTCAGCCATATGTGTCATTTTCTTCCTGTGGGACTAGGTGATTAATTATTCATCTCTTTTAGCTGGGTAAATTGTTTTCATCCTAAAGGCAATACAGAGGAAGGGCTACAGGCATGTGGAAAGTGTCACAATTGAGAGCTATACAGACCAGGATTATAATGGTAAGAAAGGAAAAGGGAACCAAAGACAGCTTATCTGATGGCCAAGATGCTGAATTAGATGGATAACCCCAAAGTAATTTATGTTCTAAGAGTTATTAATACACTCTGACTTCAATATATACATATATTTCAGGCTGACTGGTAGTCTAGGTTAAAACAACAACAACAACACTATCTTCTCCTGCAAAAAAAAAAAAAAAATCTTCATTGGAAATAGTGGAAAATGTGTAAGTATCTTCTTATATGCTTGAATTTGTCACAAGAGTATTAAAGCGAAAAATGCCAGAAGGTTTGCACACATCTTCAGAGTATGCCGGCTTCCAAGAAAGCCCTGAAGCCACCACGTAGGCTGCCAGCCTGTCACTCTTTGTCTTCTATTACGTGTGCTCCATTTCCTTGGATTCCTCCAGCCAGGGATCCTGAAACATATTCCACTTACTGTTGTGTGACTGAAGATAAGCATCGTCAGGAAGATACTTGCAGGGCACCACTTCATTCTCATGGTAAACTGTGTTGATTGTTTAACACACACACACACACACACACACACACACACACACACAGGCATGAAGAAAAATGAACAACGATGTTTGGCAAGTTATGATAGCACCGTGCCAAAAATGGTGCTATATAAACAGTCACCGAGGTGGTACAGATCACATTCTACGAGCACGAAGCAAGGAGGTACAGATCACATTCTACCAGCTCAGCATTGCTCAGCTCCTGAGCAATGAGGTACAGAGTCTCTTACTATTTCAGTCATGAGGAAGTTGAGGCAAGGGATATCCCATCACAGTCTGGATGAGCCATAACCGAAGCTACCTGAATGAAAACAAGAACTTCCAATGTTCCTGCTCCGACTCTTTAAATATAAGGAAGTGAGTGTTTATTCTTCTAAATTCAGACTCAGAATGAAAGAAAAGGTATAAAGGGAAAACTGTCGGACACTCACAGTGAAGCTGACAATTTAAAGTTAATGTTGTACAACCTGCTGAATCCATGTGATCATTAATTCACACACCTCAGCAGTTGGTGTGACAGCCATCGTGCCCAGGGGCTCAGTCATGCCTCAGCACTATCCCAGTAATTGTCTCTCGATGAAAGACACACACCCTGGCCCATAAATGTCGCAGCCATCACTGGCGCGAGGCAGGCCTGTAGGTCCACAGGTCCTGAGGGGATGACAGAAGAGAACACATCTCTGGAGCTCCTCACCCATACTGACGGGTGCCCTTTCAAGACCATAGCACAGCAGCGGATGGACTGTGAAGCTCTCCATCGACAGCATAGCATTTAATCCTTTCCCAAGGATATCGGTGAGATTCCACAGCTCTTCAGCTGCTCAAGTTACAATGGAACCAGTGGTAGGAAGTTACAACTGTTTATTCATAAATGCCATGCTGGGCTTTTCTTTCCTTTTTTTTTTTTAATTTAAAACACATAGAAAAGGAACAGCCCATCTCTTGTGTGGAGAGTACAGCATTTGCCTGACATGAAATCGGAGACTTCTCAGCCTTGACTTGCATAAAGAGGGCCCTGCTGAGCTCCTGAACATGGCATGTCTAATACACTGTGTGAAGTGCAAAGCGCAGATGAACATTAGCCGTGAAAAATCATCAACTCCCGCACTTTGTAAGATGGCTTGTTTGCCATTGAAAGAATCTAGCAGGCTCTTCTGACCCAAGATAGACTGGAAAATGGAAAATCTATGTGCCACTCTACTTATTCAGAACCAACTTACCCATAGAACCCAATTCACAACATTAAAATCAAAACTACAATGAATATGGCATGCTGGACCCCAGTGCTCAGTACGCTCATCAGAAACAATAGAACTGATTAATATTAGATTAGAAATACTGTCAGAGAAAATAGACCCAGAGAGAATTATTAAAGAGTATGTCAAAACCACACTGACATACAGACCACACAAAGTGGAACCATGTGGCTAGAATTTAAGCAAGGGGACAGAATGGGAATGATAGAAAAGGAAGGTGGGGAAGAGAGATGGTCTGGCTCAAAGTGGACAGTCCTGTGGTCGTGAGAACAAAGCCAAAGTTGTTTTTCTCTGCAAAGAAGCAAACCTGAGATATACACGCAGGATCATGGGAGAGAAACTATAAAACTCAATAAAAATCATTTATTCTGTGAACCCTAAACCCAATGACTAACACGGTAAATAGATGCCATCATCTCTGCACAGTTGGTGGTGAAGCCACATACCCCACATCCCTCTGATTTCAGATGCAGAATATTGCAAAAGAGCCCAGGTCTGCCTCACTCGCTCCAGCCTTACATTCCATTACTTCAGTGAAATTTGTACTTCTTTTTTCTTTCTTTCTTTTTTCGTATTACTTGAAACACTGCAACTAGCAAAATAACACTATTCTTATAAGGTAGCCAAATCTGTACCACTTATTCTGCAAGTGAGAACCCAAAGCTTGGGAGTTTCAGTGGCCTAAAAAGAAAAATACACATAGACTTTCCACCTTCCCTCCTTCCTGCATTTGCACATTGACTTTGCCTCCAAAGGAGAAGTCAAGGTGCACAAAGGCCCTTGCATAGTCCTCTAGACACCTAGAGAAACCACTGCAGTATAACCATGAACCAAGGGCCAACAGGTCCAAGTTGGGTTGGACTCTCCTTGCAGTCATCATGGGGCCGGTTCACAGGCAGCAGGCGAGTGAAATTCTCACTGAGTAGCTCCCGTGTGCAGGGCCTGATGCCACCCAACAAACCAGCTAAAATCAGCCAGAGCATCAGGGGGTTGGCTGAAGTGGTTAGGTGGAGTCATTTAAGTCTGACTAGGAAGTACCAAGCTGTTTCTACTTTTGGTTTTACAGCCAATGACATGAACAAATGTGTTGGATTTTAAACTAATCTGTTCAGAACACGTAGGCTGTACTGAGGCATGTCTTTTGTTTGTTTGCTTGCTTGTTAACTCAACTGTGGTATCTTTTACACTGACTGTGTCTTCATCTTCTTCAGAGATAATATGCGTTTTACCACAAATTGGTTTGAAATAGAAAATATCAACCACCACAAAGTAAAATTTTTATTTGTAAAAATATAACTTAAAAAAAAATTGCCTGGGTACCATGGCAATTCTCAGGGTAAAAAAATTCTCAGGGTAGGGTACCATGCTGTATTTATTTATATTCTTTTGAATGAATAGTTATATCTCACTGTCAGTTCTTTTATCATAATGGCAGTTCTAATATTCATATTTACCAACAAAAGAGAGATACGCTATGTTTATTATTTCTTGGCACTAGACCATTTTATTCCAGTTCCCTGGTCAACAAATGATCTCAAAAATATCCTAAGTACTCTTTTAAATTAAAAAAATATATATTTTATGAAAAGTAAGTATATTATCTAAAACGAAAACAATTTGTTGAGAAAAACTACATTGTTTTATATTTTTGCAAAGTTTTATTATCTGTCTTAATGAAAGACAGGTGAATCGTCATACCAGCTGCATTGAAACTGTTCTGATACATTATTTTACTTGAAGTCTATGAAGAAAATGCATATAGGTATGCATTTGGAAGAATGAAAGCTACTTTCTAAAAATTTTTTTAAGGTTTATTTATTTTTGAGAGAGAGAGAGAGAGAAAGAGAGAGAGAGAGAGGCAGACACAGAATCCAAAGCAGGCTCCAGGCTCCCAGCTGTCAGCACAGAGACAAAAGTGAGCTCACAACCTGAGCCCAAGTCAGAGGCCTAATCAACTAAGCCATCCAGGTGCCCCAAGAAAAGCTTTCTTTTTCTTTTTTTTTTTTTTTTTAAACAGTTACTATACTAACTACCTGAAACAGTATCAATGAACTTTTTCTACTCTGCTATGTTAAAATCCATTGGTCTCTCTTTCACTTTGAATGGGTCTTTTAAGTAGTCATGATGTTGTAAAACCGTAAATGCATTGGTCATTTAGAAAACATTAGTGATCTGAGTTATGTCAATCTTCCAAATGATGACACCCTTCATTAAGCAATAACTAAAAATCACATTTGTTAATATCACCACCAATCTGATGGGAAAAGTCTTTATGTATTGATACTGTCCAGGCATAGTGGTAGACCCAGGAATTCTAATTTTCACTTGAAAACTCAAATTTAACATTAGAAACAAATTACTGTCGGTAATTTTCCCTTTTTCTCCTCTCTCTCTTAAGATTTTGCCCATCTGTTTTTTGTCATCCATTTTACTTTCAAAAAAATTCCCAACTTTATTGAGCCATTATTAAGATACAACATATGCAAGATTAAGGTATACAATGTGATGATGAGATGCATGTATATAGTGCAAAATGGTTACCACAATAAGGTTAAACATTTCTATCTCTTCACATAATTACAATTGTGTGTGAACGTGTCTGTAATGTGGTGATGACATTTAAGGTCTACCTTCTTAAACACAGTCAAGTACCCAAGCATTCTTCCTTTCATTCTTTGCTAATCACTTTTTCTTGACCTAAAGTAGCCCTTTGTCTTCCATTGTCTTCATAGATGAATCTCACCAATTCCTAAAGACACTGCTTAAATTCTATTTATTTTAGGATGCATTCCCTAACCATTTCACCAAATGTATTTTTCTCTTCATGATTTATTATCAGGCTTAAGCATACCCTGTATTTTCTTTGTTACAACTTTCTGTTCTTTGTTGTGGAAAATTGGGAAATTTCAAAACAGCTCTCTAAAAAGAATAGAATATTATTACCCAAAGTTGCAATCTAGAAGGTTAGAACATCTCACTAAGCATATTTGTAGGTGCCCATTTTATTGCTAATCTCTCCAAAATGAAGTAATTTTAATCTACCGCAATATTGTAAGGAAATGAACAGTATTTTATCATTTTACTTTACATTTCTTTCATTACTATTGCAGTTGAAGAGCTTCTATGTGACTATTGACTCTTGGCTTTTGGGTGGACAATACTAGTTTAAGGCCTTTGATTTATCCCTGGGAATGTCACTGTTTATTATTAACGTTAGCATTAATATTTGTAGGGCTCTTGGGGCACCTGGGTAGCTCAGTCAGTTAAGCATCTGAGCTCAGGTCATGATCTCAAGGTCATGGGATCAGGCTCCAGTTTGAGCATGTTGAGTTTGGAACCTGCTTGAGATTCTCTCTCATTCCCTCCACTCGTCTGCCCCACATACACTCTCACTTTCTCTCTCTCTCTCTAAATATATAAATATATATATAATTTAAAAATTCTATATTAAAAATATTAAGAGAATGTTTTATGTATTATGGAAATCATCCCTCTTTCTCCCTATCTCCTTCTCTCTCTTTCCATATATATGTGACACGTGTTTATTGAAGTTTTATATGTTTTATAAAATTGTTAATGTTATAAAAATTGCTTTACTGTTGAAGTATGAAATATTTAATATAATATGTTTGAAAATAAATTGAGACTCTTAGTATGATGGTGGGTTGTGTTGCAAGAAATCATTCCTCATAAATCTACTTAGTGAACCTTCTTTTAAAAAGCAGCAAAAGTCAAAGATAAAAAAGAGAGTAAGCAAGCAAGACCAAGAGAAAAAATATCTGAACCACAGCAATGTAGAAGACAGTGAATTTCTTGGAATAAAATCTAAAAAGGACCATCTCCAAGATGACACAATCTATTTATACAAAGAGATAAATAGGTTAGAAAAATATGACTTGCAATATATTATTAACAGGAATTTAAGGTCAAAACAATTAAAAACAACATACACTCTAAAAATCCTGGACTAAAGACAAGAAATAATAAAGGAAACATGCAAGAAGTTGAAACATCTGAAAAGTGGAGATTAAGATTCAATATGCAATAATATTAATTTTGGAAAAATGTATATTGATGTGGTTGATTAAATATTTCATAACTAAGAAAGACGTCAGGCTTGAAATCAAATCTTTGATTCCTATGTATAACAATCAGAAAATGAATCCAATTCAGAGCCTCATTTTAAAAAAACAATACAAAGAAAGAGCAGTATTCTATATGCTTCTAAACAAGTGTAGATACTCTGTTTTGAAATATACATCAGACTTCTTGGAAAAGAAGTCTTCTCTGAAAAAGCAAAAGTATAAAAATAGAAAAGCAACATCTACTTGAATCTACGGTATTATTAGTTTTCTTTCACGTATGAAAACAAGACATTCTTATACTTTGAAAAACTTAGAATATTCAATAAATAAAGATATCTACTCATAATCTGCTGTAGAATCTATACAAGGCATTACACTAATTACCAGAGTAAACACTACTAATTGAAGATATAAGTAAATATGAACTCTGAAAATTAATGCTAATAATATTATTTAATTTAAAGAATTGTTAAGTCCAGATTAATTATGGTTGGAAGCAGATATAGGAGAAAAACGAGAAGACTGTACAGAATTAAGGACATTGTAGAGTATTCTAAAATAGGCACTGATTAAACATTCTGTGATAAACTTTACACTTAGAAAGAGAAGAAAACATGGCAAATTCCACACAAAAATAAAAAGAAGAGCAAAGAGAAATCTTAAATTACAAAAAAAGAATTGGTGCAAATACAAAGCTAGGTAAGTAGGAGACAAAAAATAGAAATTATTACATTAAGCATGAAACTGTCTCCCTCACCTCATTTAAAAGGCAGAGATTCTCAGATTGCATGGAAAAATTCAACAATTGTGTGCTTACAAAGCAATATGTCATTAAATGGCTAAAAATAAAATATTCAACAAAGATCTATCAATCAAATCTGAACAAAAGAAGCATGTGGTTGGTAATATTAGCCAAAGTAGAACTGAAGGCAGTAAGTATGACATTAGATTAAAGAAGATTATCATACCATTATAGAAGACAATCAATCATAAGAAAATCACAACATCATATTTCCATCCACCAAATATGATGGTTTAACAGTTTTCTTTTTGTATTTTTACATTATCAAGTCATATTATAAGCCAGGCACTATACTAAGCACTATGAATACAGATGTGAATAAGACCCATTTGTTCCTCTAAAAATGTCAAAACCTAAGAGAGAAGAAGACTTCTACACAGATAAATGGAGTAACATTTGCTAAGCATAATAATGGAAACATTAAGAAGCTTATGCAAAGTAAAGACCTAGTGTAGAGAAGGCAGTGCTTTAAATCATGACATGAGGACACGAAGGAGCATTAGACAGGATCAGAGATGAGGATGTTGAGAGAGTTCTCTAGAGGATAATAAACACTTTTAAGGTCAAATAGGAGACCAAAGGGGAGACACTGCAGGCAGAGAAAAGAAACGGTGCCAAAGCTCAGAGCATAGAACTCAGAACAGCTCACGGCTAGCAGGCTAAGAAGAAGAATGGTCAAATTGGGGGAGGAAGGCAAAAAGGGACAGAGTATGAACAGACAAATCAGGTAAGCAAGTTTAGGTGGTCTAAAGTCTATTCTGGGAAGAACTGGGAGTCTAGAACTGGCTTTGCCCAGGAAATAATGAGTTGAGTTTGTATGGTGATGGTGAACCCTCTTGTGAATGTTGGGAATGGACTGAGCTTGGGCTGAGATTGGACGTAGGAAGGCCACAGAAGTGAGCGAGGTTCCCAGCAATGGCACAGAAAGGACAATGCAGATTTGAGTGCTACATTGATGTTACAAAACTGACAATACTTGATGTCAGATGAAGGGGCACCATGCTGGTTCTTTTGCTTATAAAAGTGGAGTGACTGACCAGTAGAAAGGAAGAGACTCAGGAAAGCAGGTTTAGGGAAGGCGATGGGGTTAGTCTGGAACATTCTGAATTGAAGGTCCTGATGGGAATCCAGGTAGAGAAGTCCACTAGAGAGATCAGAGGCAGGCACTGGGAAGCGAAATAAAGCCATGCAAGTATAGCAGGGATAACACTGATAGGCATGAGTTAGGAAGGGTAGAGAGTAACTGTGGCTGGAAGGGGTGGGTTGAAGAAGAGACAAAAGGGAAGAAGAAACAATGTTCAGAGAAGTAGGAGGTCAGAAGGAAGACAGGCCATGCAAATCAGGGGGATAGAGACTTTCAGGGAGCAAGAGTCAACAGCATCAAGTTCCACAGGAGGCAAAAAATTGCTACCTATCTATCAGCAAACACATCAGCAAAAACTCAGGATGACACAGAATGGATAAATACCAGTATAAAAGGAATGAAGCTCTCTCAAGAGGGAAACAAGTATATATCCTAAAATATTTTTATATACTTGCAACTCAGCAAATAGAAAAATCAGACATTCCATGCTAATTTCAGTAAAGTCAATTAAAAAAAATGAATGCCATCAAGTATCAGCAAAGCAAACAAACAAAAACCTTAAAATACCTAAGATCCATGCTCCCAAATAATTTGTTCATGATAGAAATAAACTTACGTTAGAAATAATACTAATGGTAAGATTGTATATTACATAATGGTTAAAGTAGTACACAGAGAGACTTTCATAATTTTTAATGTTTCTAGTACTTAAGAAGGAAAAGAAGAAAATAATAAGATAATAGATCTTAAGATCTCTGTTAGGAAGAAAAATAAAAGGAAGGAAATAATAAAGATGAAAGGAGCAGTAAATGTATTAGAAACCAATAAAAAATCAAGATAATGTAAATAAAGAGTTGGCCCATTCAAGAGCATAATAAAACAGACAAATCTCAGGCAAATTTATTTTCTATTTTTTTAAAAGAGCAAAAATCTGTAAACAAGGAAAATTGGAACAGGGAAACAGTGTAAGAGTCACACTAAAAAAATATACTGACAATTATAGAGAAATTTTTTAATCTGATGATGAATAATCAAAGCTAATGAATTAAAAAATGTTTATTTTATTAATGATTTATCATTTTGTCTATCAAAATAAACAGTATTGGCCACATTTTCTAGTTGAGAAAAACTGACACTCAGGACAATTAACTTCAAAAACTAAACTCTAAGTGTTAGAGACCCAATTCCAGCCCCAGTCCTTTGAACATCATATCTTTGCTGTTTCTCCGACACCACTTGGTCTATCATAACTGCATCTATCTGTTCTACCCTGGGATGTGCCACAAACCAGGACCTTAAAGTCCGAAAGCCGTCCACAGTCCACCATTTCCATCACCCTCTGCCGGCATCTAGTTCTACTTTGTTGCACTGATGCCCCCACATTCTGCTCCTGCAGCTTCAGACCCCCAGCCTGCTCGCTGTGGGACCCTGCAAGTGCCCACTAAAGCTTCTCTCTCGGTTTAGACCTGCCCACTCACTTCTCTGCACTGAAGCCCGCTCAGGCCCTTCTTCATGCTGTTGTGCACACCGGTGCTTGAATCGCCAATGTTGAGCACCGATATTTTATTGATGAATTCACGTCATTTGTCTGCACCCATATCTCCAGCCTGTTGAAAGCTCTTGAAGACTGATTCTGTCACTTTTATATTAATTTTCTCCAAGCCTGCTATCATTAGCAAATTTGATAAGCATGCTTCCTGTTGTCATGCAGATCTTTGATTAAAGTGATGAACCAGAAAACATGGCCAAAAACAGCGCCCAGAGGAATGACATTGGACGTCAACCTCTATGCTGATATCAGGGCATTAATCAAACACCGGAGTATAACTGCAGTCAGCCACAAATCCACTTGTCTGTCCTGTCATCTAGCCCACATTTATCTATCTTATTCACAAGGTTATCATGAGATACTTGAAAAATGCTTGCCAAATTCCACTCACACAATGTCTGAAACCTTTCCTGGAAGCACAACACAAACAGAAGAACACAGATTACTTATTAAGAAATCTCTATTTTAGACCCCGTTTTCCCCAACTCTTTACCTGGCAATGAACTACATGAGAGAGCCGCTCATTTGAAAAGACCAAAACAGAAGCAAGTTTAGCATGGTATGAGTTAAACTCAATCTATCTATCTATCTATCTATCTGTCTATCTATCTATCTATCTATCTGTCTATCTATCTATCTATCTATCTATCTATCTATCTATCTAGAGGGAGAGAGTGCACATGCTTGCACAAGCTGGGGAGGGGGAGTGGAAAATGGAGAAAGAAAATCCCAAGCAGGCTTCATATCCAGTGTGGAGTCCAATGTGGGGATCTGGGGCTCGACCTCACGACCCCAAGATCATGACCTGAACCAAAATTGAGAGTCAGACACTTAACAGACTGAGCCCCCGGGTGCCCCAATAACCTTTATATTTAAATGAACCTCACTTGGCGCATTTTGGTGGACATATTATCTCCATATTCCTCCCACATTGAGACATTCACGTTCTAAATTACCAGTTTAAAAACAAATTTCCACAAATAGAGGCACTGACATCACAAAGTATTTATTTATTTCAAATGTCAAAATTAGTACATACTCTTTCTTCTAAAACAGTCAGTAGAATGTAGTGTAGGACTTCTACAGGGTCAATTAATACCAGATATGACTAATCAAGCAGTTCTCAACACAACTGACATCAGTTATATTCTTTTCTACAATTGCATTATATATATAATATTAATAATAAGATAATATATAATATTAATGTTAATAATATAATATATAAGTATATAGTGTTTTATTTTTCTGGCTCTTTTTTATTGGCATTAAAATACCATCATAGCAAATATCATTCTCTGTACCTAGTGGAAATTATAACATGTGGAGGAATCACAACTTAAGAAGATGATATAAGATGAGAGACACATAGCCAGAGAATTTGGAGGACTAGAAAAGTCTGTAATAAAAAACCAATGAGAGGGGCACCTGGGTGGCTCAGTTGGTTGAGCATCCAACTCTTGATTTTGGCTCAGGTCATGATCTCATGGTTCCTAAGATCAAGCCCTGCTTGGGGATCCATGTTGACAGTGCTGACTCTGCTTGGGATTCTCTGCCCCCCTCCCCCTTCCCTGCTTTCTCTCTTTCTCTCCTTCTCTCTCTCTCTCTCTCTCTCAAAATAAATAAACCTTTAAAGAATGAAAGTTCAACATGTGGGTTGTACTCTCTAATACCACACATAGATCAAGCAGAGTAAGAGTGTAAGGAGAGAGCACCAATTAGTTTATGGAGAAAATTAAAACTAGTAGTAAAAAGACACAAAGGGTCCTGGGTCTTATTTCCTTTCTGTATCCACCATTAACATTATTTCCTCAAGAGAGTATAGGCATGGAGAAATTGTAGAAACTAAAGACAGACGTAGGGAGTTAAATACAATACAAATCAAGCTCTGTGGGGCTACACCGTCTATCCTTCAAGGCAGTTCAATGAATCTCAGAGTTTGTAAGAGAAGTAATGACAATGAACATATACAAAATGGGGGTGTGAAGAAGCGGTGGCAGTCTTCTAACAAGGATGAAATAACATACTCTCTGGCTCCATGTCTTGTAGTGGAGATTAAGAACATTCCGGATGAGTATCTATATCCTGTACACATTCAGGCAGAGTGAGAAAAAAAATTTAATAATAAATTGTGTATATTAGGTATTTGGCTTCCTAAATAATTATAAAATAAATAATTTCAAATTCCAGTTCTAAATTTAAAAAAACAACTAATAAAAACCAGTTACCTATTGTTTTCCCAGTACCAGTCATGTTACCAGAAAACATGACTTTCTCTTTTAAAAGAAATAGTTTTTCGGGGCACCTAGGTGGCTCAGTCAGTTAAGTGTCTGACTTTTGCTCAGGTCATGATCCTGTGGTCTATGGGTTTGGCCCCCGTGTTGGGCTCTGTGTTGACAGCTCAGAGCCTAAGGCCTGATTTGAATTCTGTGTCTCCCTCTCTCTCTGCCCCTCCCCAACTTGTGCTTTGTCTCTATCTCTAAAAAATAAACAAAAATTAAAAAAACAAAAATAAGGTAAGAAATTATTTTTCACATAAAATAAATGACATTTTGAAGCTCTGTCTTGAAAGTTGCTACAACATCCCAGATTGTAATTGGAATTGTGAAGTTTTCAGCTCTGCATTAACTAATTTTGGGGCTGAATTTATTTTTCAATCACTTTAAATCTTTGTTCTTTGGAATTATTACTAAATTCATCTAATCTATCTTGCAACCTGAACTGTCATTTGTTTTCTACTAAAAGCTTTGAAATATGATCAGGAGGTTTTATCTCATAAACGATTTGCATTGTTTAGCAAATGTGATACCATCGGAGTACAACAAAGCAATTGTAATATTAAACTGTTTACCAATTTCAGCCCCACTTATCATTCTAAACATGTTATGAATTCCTCCTAGTGAAAAGCTGCCTTACCTCTGGCCTAATTACAGAAGGCTGCTTCTTGACCTTGACTTTTTTTCTGTTTTTATCCTTAATTGCTGCAGTGTTTTAGAAAACACTTGTCTACAGAATTAGACTCTGACATTTGAAATGTTTATAAAGTAAATAATTTAGTTTCAGCTACATGTTTAGTTTAGGTGGCTACTCTTTTTTACATACTCTAATCTGGCATCATTTTCCTGCACAAGTGTCGCTTAGAACATTTCATTTAAAATATACATCAAGAATGAATTATAAATATAACTCAAACTAGACCATGGCAGTATAGAATGATGTCCCATTGCTATAGCATTCTCTAAAAGTTTATACATTTTTTAAATGCTTTATAACTGTCATAGTGATTATTGAACACAACTGAACAACTTATGTCACTTGCAACTTGAAGGACACAGTGAAAGTCCCAAATTGAGGGTAATATTGTAATTCATCTCCTCTCTTTTATGACTTTAGTTCAAATTCAGTGAGGTCTTCCCTGTGGTCCCATAATTGCACATCTCCTCTCCCAACATTCCCCATCTCCCTCCTCATAGTATTTCTCATCATCTACCAAAGCACTTATGTATTTGGTTTCCTCTCTGACGTCACTCACCGCACCTCCATGAGATTATAAAGTGCATGCAGACCACACAGATGGGCACTTCCCTAAGGGTTTCAATCCCTGGTATGTGCCTAGAACCTGGAGGAATGCCTAGGACATAGCAGGGAGTCAATAAATAAACACTTAAAGGACTAATAAATAGACACTAGGAGAAGTCCTTTATGAGCTTTAAGAGATACAATAATAGCTATCAACTAACCCCTTTTCTATAGTTGAGTTGTAATTCTCAAGGGCACATTAGGCAGGGCATATCTGTTATGCTTATGAGGGGAGAAAATTCATCACTTAATTAATTTGCTTCTCTTATCCGTTGTCCATTGTTGAAGTTCCTATCAATATTCCCATTCACTTATGCACATTTCAAATACTAGCAAAGACACCCAACCCTATCTTTCCCACACTTGGTTGTCTACAGGGGATGCTGACAGCAGTCTCTTCTTGTCCCATCTCAGTTTTGACTAGCAGATTGGGCACCTGGCCATAATGTCATCATATCTCTATTGAAAACCACCATTGGTATCCATCTTAGATTCCAGATATAGACATAAGGTGTGTATGTATGTATATAGTTGTAATATATATTTAATATATGTATATAAAATGGGACAGTTGAAAAGTTTAAGGAAGAAAATTCCTAAAGCAGTAATTGTCAAGGTGAAAGATGGGGAGAAAATGAGCATAGACCTTTGTTATGGAGTTACCAGAATCTCCAGAATCTCCAGAGTCCAAATGTGTTTTTCTTTCTTTAAACTGTCCCGTCCATAACTGAGATTTTGATAAGGCCCCTCCCCAGGGATGCTTTATCTTCCCTTCCATCTATCCTTACCTACTTCACCTCTTTATCTTTGAGAATTATTGTATATGATGGGAAGTGATGATAGTAATAATAACTATGAGAATTACATATGGAATAAAAAATGCTGACAACCTTTTTGCTCTGTTTTAAAGTCATTTCTAAGTAACTATGTGGCATGCTGGGGATATGGATTTTACTTCTGTTTTGAAAGTAATATGAGAAAATGTAGTTTCAAAAGACTTAGAAGTCATGGGAAACCAATGTATGGGTAGAAACAGTCATACAATGACCCAAATCACTCTTCGCTAGTCATTATGCTTATAGAAAACTGGGACGACTAATCTGCAAAGTCAGACTAAATAATACTATTCTGAGAGCCTCCATTTACTCTGAACCAAGAATATTCATTTCATTGGTGGTAGCTTGAGAAACTAAGTGGTGATGATGATAATGTACGTATTCACTTAGACATTCCATCAGTCACGAATATTTACCCAAAGACCATTATTTGGCCGGCTTCAAGCCATGTTACACTAACCACTAGTATATCCCTTGTATACTTATATTGTGTTGATATTTTTCAATGATGAAAAGAGGAAATGGTTACCATAGGAGACAGTAAGTTCTTTGTTAGGGTGGTAAAGAGGACTATTGTGTGGCATAAATTATAGACATCTTTGTCTGAAGATACGGGAGGTTGGAGGAGCATGACTTCACGTCCATGGAGGTGTTCAGGGGCATGGGATTTGAAACAAAGAAAAAGTTGATCTCTAGTCACTAATAGATGAAAAAGCTTCACTCATAGATGACTCTTAGCATCATCAAATGCCCTGAGAAGACATCCAGAAATAAGAATAATACTTTGCCATAGCTATTTTCTAGACAGTACATAGTCCTATCAATCAACATTTTTACAGAACAGAAATGTTTCTATTTTGTAATATATTAATCCACTTAATATTTTAAGAAATAATGCCTTCACTAAGTTTTTAAAAATACTTTTTTCTAAAATTTGTCATTCACTTATCTTCTTTTATTAACGAGAGCTTTCTTGAGTCTCTCAAGTCTTAGGAAAATGAGTAAACAGGTAAAATAAATTTAATTAAATTGCATTTGCTAGAATAAAAAAAAAGAGTGCTCTGTGTTCCTTTCACTGTTTTTGATTTTCAACTATTTTCTGAAAAGGAGGCTGTTATTTATTCTAAGTATTTTTGAAAATAGGAGCTATGCTTAAGTACCTTAGAAAATTAGAAAATACGGCACAGACATAGGAAAAATTTCATGCAATTTTATCAAATTCTTATTTAAGCAAGTAATAAGTCTTCATATTTTAAAGGTCCTCTAAGGCCACTAAAAATCTCTTAAGAGACAATTTTAATCTTCTGACTTGAAAGAAATCCATATTGACCAGGATTTTAGTTTCTACAGATAGTTGTTTGTTCAATTTTTGTGTGCCAATCATAGGGCCGTGACCAAAGCAAATGATGCAGGACACTTTGAAAAATGTTCAAAATAAACAGAAAAGGGACAAAAAAAACCCCACAACTAAGGTTTTAGGGAAGAGCAGAAATCAGGTTTATGAAAAAAGCCGCTGACGACACCTTGGAAAATGAAGAATGTTCTATCTGGCTCAGTTCCTCATTTCTTTTACCTTTGCTTTCTCAGAAAACTAGACATATTTCAATAGTAAATGTTGTGCCTTTCTGGGTTTAGCTCACAGAAATGGACATTTCCCAAACTATGAGTCCCTTAAACATGTACCAGAGTAAATAATCTTTTTTAAAAATTTTTTAAAAATGTTTTCTATTTATTTCTGAGAGAGAGACAGTGTGAACAGGGGAGGGCCAGAGAGAGAGAGGGAGACACAGAATCGGAAGCAGGCTCCAGGCTCTGAGTTGGCTGTCAGTACAGAGCCCGACCTGGGGCTTGAACCCACGAACTGTGAGATCATGACCTGGGCTGAATCGGATGCTCAACCGACTGAGCCACCCAGGAGTCCCCTCAAGTAAAAGTAAAGAATTTTAAGGATGCATTTTTGTGAATATCATCATCTCACAAATGCAGGTATCTTCTATCCAAGAAATAAATTGAAAGATTTAAACTTCTTGTTATAAACACTAAACAATATCCTGTATCTCCCTATGCAAACGATACTTTTTTCGTCCACTGGTAAATGCACCGAATTCATTTGCAGTGCCAAATTATAGCATAAGGCTAGGTTTACTTTACGCATCACACGTGTTAGTTAAAAGAATTAATTCATATATTACATTTTCTTGATTATGCCTTATATATATTATTGCAGCTGAGAAATCTGTAGATATTATGTAAAAATGAAGATGGAAAATGCCACATCTCCCTCAACCCTATCAATTACCTGTTATTTAGATTGTTTTCTAATCAATATTCTATTCATCACTATCATTAAAGAGCAGTGGCATGCATTATCTTGAACCGAAAATTATATCGTAGTGTATTAAAAATAGATGCATGTATATGGGGATGAGAATAGTAGCAATCCTATTACTCATGGTTCAAAGATGTCAGTGTTGCTGCCACACATAGTTAGGAGATTACAAATTGCTGAAAAAGTTTCCCACAGATTTAAAGTTTTGATATGTGGTTATTCTGAAATTCCTCACATTTATCTCTAGTTTCAAGGGAGCTTTCAGCCTCCTAAGGGTCTGGTTATAGTCATTTACGTGTGGCTGGGTCCCTGAAAGGCTTCAATAGTTTGGTATGTGTCTTTTCTTGGCATAAAGAGATGATAAAGTCTTCTTAATCCAAATACAGTCTTACAGCAGAGAATGCTGAGAGCTTGGCACTCTCCGTTCCATTTAAATCCATCCATTTCAGAATGCATAGTTTTCCTTTTACTATTCATTTTAAGGTGGCGTTGGAGTTGCAGAGAAGGTACAGGCAGTTGCCGCTATCGGTGAAAGAAACAAGATGCCGGAGCAAGCCATTTAATTTCTGGTAAAAGATTACCTACTTTTCAGAAGCAATTAGCCAAAAAGTACATAGAAATGCCCAGGAGATGTAGAAGTGGATCAGGTGCACCAGGCAAGCAGTAGAGAGTACACACAGTTCTAAGTCCAGCCATCTACGTAAGTGCCAGGGCAGTCCTCGTAATGGTAGTGATTATTATTTTATTTTCAAAAGCCGACCAAGCATTCAACCTGAAAGGGGAAGGGCACAGTGGGAATGTGTCTAGCTTTTCAGGTATATCAATATCATAATGAACCTGGTAAAAGTTAATCACAGTGGAGTTACCTTTCCTTTATCATTCTCTGGGCATCCACGGTGTTCAACCTCCCATGGATCTTTGCTATTCTGGGTGCAGAATCATGCAGCCGTGGATGCTCAGTGTTTGCCCTTGGATTCTTGTGATCAGCTCCTTACTTTTTACTTTATCATAGAAATTATACAACAGTGAATGCTTTTATTAAAGCACAAGTCACTATCGCCCATTGGCATTTGTTGGCAAAAGAAAAATACACATACACTCGTGAATAAAAAACGCCAAGAGAAAGAGGTTATCTATCATCCTAATTCTAGGATAAAAATTTGGGATTACCATTATATATGTTACTGGAAAAATCACTTGAACTTTGGGCTAATGTAATTTAATGCTTTATTTATTGATTATCTGCTATAATCTTGGGAAGATTTCAAATGGCTGATAACCTATTTCAACCACTACTAATTCTCAGGTTGGATGGTTTCAGTTTATAAATTCTATTGCTGTTTGTTTGGATTTCACAGGGGAAGAATAAGAAAGGGAAACAGTGATTTCGATAATCAGGCAAATGGTTACTTTTAAAAATGTTAATTTTATCCACAACTAATTTTCATGTGCCTATTTTGGGATGTATTAATTGGCTCATTATTTTCATGTGTACCATATCACCATGCACATTTTGTCGATTCTAAATACACACAGTCTATCTTTGAAATTAATCAAATCAGTTAATAAAAACATATCAATTTGAATTCTGGACTGATTTAAAAAAAAAAAAATCAAAGAAAATCTTACTCCTAAAAGAAATGTTTCTGAATTTTAAGTGCCCCAGTGATGGAACAGGGAGCAGAATTTCAATCCCTCAAAAGCACAGATGATTGTTAAATGCTATTTACTCAGACAAATGGCAGAATGAGTCAATCCACCCCTCGTGGTGCTCAGGAACTAGCAAGTCTACCACTGTTGCAATTTTTGTTGAAATAATTTGCTAACTTCACTGGGAAACAATAACTCTGTAATTGTTCCCACTTAGGAGATCCTGTGAACATGTTTTAATTATCAACAAAAGTAGTGCACATTCAGAGCGATTTTAACGACTCCAAATTTGAGTTTTGAAGAGCTCTTTATGGTTCATTCATGTTTAACATAATTTGTGACTTATTTGTGGGATTCCAAGTCTTCAGGACACTTTCTGCTTTCTACTAAAATCATAACATTTTCTCATTTTCCAACTTTTTTTGCAGGCTAACACTGTAGAATTCTACATCCACCCCACCCCCCATTTCTGCAGAAGCCAAGGTACATTTTAGCAAAAAATACTTAAACTGGCTAAATTTTGATGTTGGCTAGAGGCCAGTAAACTCCGTGGGTGTTGACATCTTAATATTGCAGACAGGAAAGAAGGGATTTTGATTAACTGTTAACATCAACTAAGAAGGAGAGCCAAGAAAGATGCCCCTTATCATTTCATCAGTTCCTAAAGATAATGGACATGTGTCTTCATCACCTGTTCCCATCCATCCATCTCACTTACGGCCAATGCCACGTAGCAGATTTTCTACTTCAGCCCATCATCCTAGGTGTTCTGCTGCCATTACTTGTCTTTATTTCATTGCTCTGCAAGTGCCCTCAGCAGAAACACTCCTGATTAGGAGAGTCGGTGAGTTCAATGCTACAACGAGATAGCTTCTAAATCTGCCCATCATTTCAAACCAATTCTTTAAGGATAACTGTTTCTTTCCCTCTAAGATGTTTTTTTTGTTTTGTTTTGTTTTTTATTTTTTGGTTTTTTTTTAAACATAAATTCCAGGGGTGATGGGATGATATACCAAATTTCTTCCACATTTTGTGCCCAAGCACACTATAAGGACTACATTAGTTCTCATTCTCCCACGTGTCCTTCATGTCCACTGCTTCATGTCTGTAGGTCTCACTCACAAGTGGAAAGTAGAGTTGAGAGAGTGGATAAGGTAGAGTGGAGAAAAAGAAGGAGACAAGAAGAATTAAGAAGCCAGGAAGTCCTTTCCTACTTAGCTGACATATTTGGCATATTTAAGAACGCAGTTCTTACACACGCCAGTGGCTGTACACACAAGGGAAGGCAGAAATTCCCTTCCCTTCAGCACCCAGCCATTCTCCCTAGTCCCCAAATCTGGTTTTGTGATTGCTGTGAAAAGCTCCAGGCCTTTTGAAAATACTGTGAAAGCAACTATAATCTATAGAAGTTGGAAATAAGCAACTAAATTTAAAAACCTTCTACTTTCAAGTAAGTTCAATAATCTACTTTGGTCGGAGTGGATTTGTGATTTTTCTGTATGTTGGTCTCATACAGTGCAATTTGATACTATTTGGAAAAATGATGTAGGGGTGCCTGAGTGGCTCAGTCAGTTAAACATCTGACTCTTGATTGCGACTCAAGTCATGACCTCACTGTTCATGAGATAGAGCCCCTCGGTGGGCTCTGAGCTCTCAGCTAGGAATTCTCCCTTTCTCTCTCTTTCTGTCCCTCCCCCCACTTATGTGCTTGTGCACTCTCTCTCTCTCTCAAAATAAATAAACTTAAAAATAAAAAGAAAAATGATGTATAGCAAACTGGTAAATGATAAAAATTTTTATAAATGGAATAATTCTAATGTTTTAGTGGACAGTGGTTTCACATGTCCATTGTTGCCAATACAAAAGAGGCTTTTGGAGTGCACAGCAAAATTTTTCTCACGGTGTTCTTGTGAATGGTAGTTGTATGTTTCTTCATTGGGGATTTTTCAATCTGTAACACCTTGTCATGAACTGTATATCCACATGGAATTGTTTCTACTCCGAAATTTAGCCTTGAATGATAATCTGGTGCATGTTCAAAATATAATTAAATAAATTAAATAATTAAATAATATTACTTAAGGAATGGCTTCCTAGAAAACTATGATGTGCTCTTTTTGATGAGGACATTCTTTCAAATATTGGTAGATTCATAGAAATGTTAGAGTAGAAAGAATTTTCCTCCATTGGCAAAGATCAGATCACTAAAAAGGTGCAGTCTTGAAATGTTTCAAGTGTCACAGATGACGTGTATAGTCTAATTTATCTCTTAAAATAGCCACACAGAAAAAGCTATAGCCTGCCCTGTCCAATACGGCAACCACTGGTCATTAAGCCTGGTTTGGCTAGACAAAATTGAGATGTTCTGCAAGTACAGAATACACACTCAATCTCAAAGACTTATTACAGGGGGAAAAAAGGTGCAAAAGATCTCATTAGTGATATTTATACTGAGTACTGTTGAAATAATATTATTTTAGATGTACTGGGTTAAGTGAAAATATTACTAAATGTAATTTCTCCTCTTTCTTTTTACTTTTTCCATAATATGGGCACCAGGAAATTGAAAATTACACATGTGACTTCCACAGCATTTATATTGGACGAACTGCTACAAAAAAGAATTCAAACCGTATGTCTGAGGCTATGATAAATGATACCAAAGAGAGTAATTTCTTAAAATATATTTATTGAATTTGTTTCAGAAACTCCACTTATACCCTTAATAAGTTTCTGTTTTACAGAAAATATACACTCAACTCCGCTGCTTGCTAAAGGCATAATAACTGGTTTGATTGCTCCAATGCTGGGGAATCTAATGACAAAACTCAATGACTCCTGGCAATAAGGCACAGCAATCTTTTTAATCATATCTCAATTAGCTTCAGAAGTTTCTCATTTCAGGGCTCCCAGGGGTCTCATTGCTTGTCTTTTTCACTTGAGATAAACAAAATCATCTGTCTTATTTTCATTTCCAATATTTGTTTTTGTGGTGTGGTGGTGGTGGTGGTGTTAATAAGCTGCGTTGTTGATCGTGCCGTCAGCTGCAAACATCGTTGTCGCAGGAGTCTTACCCAGGCAGGGCACCACTGCATCACTCCTGGGCTGGGAAGTGAGCTGGTTCCCCATCCAGCAAAACCCTAGAAGGACACCTGGGCTTTACTTTGGGAAACCAGAGGACAAGAAAGGTGTTTGTTTGTTCTTTTCCTCAGAGTAGGAAGTTGGATAGGCACCGTCTGTCTTTGATGAGGAAATGCTTAGAGACTGACCATTATTATGATCACTCTTATTATCATCATCCTCATCATTATTATTTTCTTTATTTACAATGGATGAGAGTATAAGCCATTTATTCCTTCTTTCATTTACTCATTCACCAATCATACATTATCTATTTTACAAAAGGTACAGGGAATACGGAGATAGAAAATATGGTATCTTTCCCTTCAAGGATCTCACACTGAGTCGTTTTCATTATTATGTAGATGTAAAGCCCATTTTTCTCAAATACTTAGATTTTTAAAAAATTTTTAACGTTTATATTTGAGAGACAGATGAGAGAGACAGACAGACAGAGCATGAGGCAGGGAAGGGGAAGAAAGAGGGAGACACAGAACTTGAAGCAGGCTCTGAGTTGTCAGCACAGGACCCAATGTGGGGCTTGAACCCACACGCTGTGAGATTCCGACCTGATCTAAAGTTAAAATGCTTAACTAACTGAACCACTCAGGTACCCCACAAATACTCAGAATTTTATAATTGATCTTCAAGATTCGTAAGGAGAGAGATTTGTTTTAAAAACATCAGAATGCCCTAATACAACTCTTTCTTCATTTAATCTCTAGGATTTTTTTACAAGAATATATCATGTATACATATGATATGTATCCATATCTATAAGCCCTGTTCATATACATATCTTTGTGTATGAGTATCTATAACTGAGTATCATAATGGGTAACTAGAACCGATACTCATACTTGTATCTATATCTAGTCCATATTTCAAAGATACCACACACACACACACACACACACACACACACACACACACGACTGAAAAAAGCAATATTCAGTAATGGTTGTCCTAGATATAGGCAATAACATCGATGTAATTAATACTGTTAGAATAGATGCACAGCTAGTAAATTGCTGTAAATGGAAACCAAATGCTGTGCTGGGCTCATGAATGAGAGAGAGAGAGCCACTGAGCTCATTTCCAGCAGTAAAAGAATGCTTCCTGATGACCAGCTTTAGGGCCTTCATTCAAGACTAAGGATCTAGCAGGTTTCTTCCAGATTCTTCCCAGATATGCCATTGCTTTGATGTGCAGTAATCTGACAATATCTGAAAAACTCTCAAGAACTACATGATGTAGGATGGCTGCCGCATTCCTTTTAAACATAAGAATTTGGATCCAGACTCAGTCATAAAAGTTCAGTAGTCCTAGTGCTGAAACTGATTACAGTAAAAATGGCCCTCGTCACGTTCTCCCCTGGAATGTCACGCAGAGAATGAACATCACCACAGTCTTTGGCAAACCCCTCCTTCATGGTGGCCCAGGCTCCTGTGTGACACAGCACTATGGACTGCCCAGTAAAAGCAGAATCTAAACGTGGTTTGCCTCTTTCCCTTCCATTTCGTCCTGACCTTTCATGAAGGAATGTTGTCAACAGATTATAATGGGTCCCTCAAGTTTTACCACAAATTACACATTCCAGCAAGGGGTGAGGTCCTGTTTTCCTTCTTGTGAGGGCCACCTGGATCTAGTAAGTCACTCCCAGGTCATCAGCTTTTTCCCCAGAGAAAGGCCCCAGTTAAAGCCTTTCAAGCTCTTTCAAGTTTTAAGGCTGCCAAAATCAGAAACGGTTTTACTTCCTCTCCAGAATCTCCGTGTTTACTCCTTTCTCTCCTTGACTGTTCAACCTGAAAACCTACTGCACAGTATAATTAACTCAGTGTGCTCTAAAAACTAATGAAAACCTTAGACACTTAGGGAGCTTTCTGAAGCACATATCAACCAGAGGAGCCATCAAATGTTTTGTTAAATGGGATCTCATGCAGTCTAGGCCAATTAGTTACAATAAATGGCACAGAGCGGGAGGGAGGCTCTGGGTGACAGGAGCGGTGACTAACATCTCTGCTGGAAAAGCATGGGGATTAGCATAAATCCATCCAGGATCAAATACGCAATGCAATGGCATCAAGGGCATTTGGATAGTTTTGAAATTTTATGTTGAAAGTAGAAAAGCAAGGGAGAGCTTGAGTGAGATTTACTAAGGTCACACTGTTATTTTTTCATTCAAGTCTACTTATAAGGCAGTTGGAACATTCTTTCATATAACCACCTATCTTGCTCATACTAACGGCATTGTCACTTGCACCTACTAAGCACATGGTCTAGGAGTTCAGGGAGGGAAATCAGAGACAGAAGTGTGATGTGTGTCTCTGAGATGTTGAGGGAAACCACGAAGCAACTTCAGATTGTTTAAGAAAACATGTTATTAGTGTACATATTGCATACAGGAGAGATGACATTCATCCAGATCACAGCATCTGGAGCAGGACATAAACATTATTGCCACAAAACCTCCCTTCTGGATAATCAAGCCTCTTACTCATATGTTGAGTAGTTTTTACCTATATATGTATAAACTCCCACAGAATGGGCCCCTCAGTGTGATTTCCATGTTCACCATTATGCTTATAGGATATATCCACTTTCTTGCATATAGCAACTATTTGCTCATTGTCATTATCCTATAGTATCCTTGGAATGAATACACCACAATTTACTTGGGGTGTTTCCAGTTTGGGCTATTTTGAAAAGTGCCACCATGAATGCTCATTGACACATCTTTTAGGATGCACAGATAACACATTTCTGTTAGATAAACAGCCAAAAGTAAAATTGTTGAATCCTAAGATATGCCTATGTTCAGTTTTAGTAAGTACTGCCCAGCAGTTTTCCAAAATAGCTGTAGTAATTTCATCTTTACTGTAAATTGAGAATTTCAGGTCCTTCTCATCCTTGTCAACTCTTGGTATTATCATTCTCATTTTAGCCATTATAACAAGTATGCAGTGTTACATTCCGTATAAATTTCACCTGAAACTTCTCTGATGAATAATGTATTTGCATACCTTTTGATGAGTTTGTCGGTGTATGGATATTTGAGCTCGTGGTATTTTATAAAGCTATATATCAATATGGAATCCATAGTACCATGAATTTTATCTAGGCTGAACAAGAGAAATTGGGTCAACTCCTCTGAGGATGTGCTCTGATGATGCTTCTCAACCCTGACGGTTCTCTCCTGGACTGGTCCAGAGCCTCAATGTCCTTGTAGAGCATGGCCCACAGAATTTCCCTCTGTGTATGTTAAGTGTATGTTAAGCAGCACAGAGTAAAAGGGAACATGAAGCCCTCAGACAAACCCTCTACTTCGAGTAAGGTTAAGTATAGCAAGATGCAAGATTTTCCACATCATTTTCTTTCTTTGGCTAAATCATGCCTTAAGGGAATTATTCTCTTTCCTCTATTAATACTTAGTACTTGGATTCTGTACTAATATTGAACAAGATATTCTCATTCATTCATTCAGCAAACATTAATTATGTACTAATTATCATTCAAGGATGTCTTTGGATATTAGGGCTCCAGAAAAGCAAGGTCTATGCCTTCCTGGAGCTTATGTTCTAATAGTGCAACAGACAATGAATACACAAAATTACATAATTTGAGATAATGAAGGACTCTGAAGAAAATACATCTGTGAAAGGAATGATGACGCAGTGGTCCAGGGAGTGGGGAGGAATGTTTTTGACAGAATGGTCAGGGAATCCTCTCTGCAGAAATGAACTTGAATTGATACCCAACTGATTAGTAATGAAACCAAGAAAACATCAGCCAAGTGCTGATGGGTGAACAGACTCTCAGGAGGAGGGGGCTAGCCCAGGAGTATGAGTTACAGCAAGTGAGCCAGCATGGTTAGAGCCCAACTGTTAGGAAAGCAGGGAAGGGGAGTGCCTAGTGAGGAGTATTAAAAAGTAAGTCCAGTGGTGCCCGGGTGGCTCAGTCAGTTAAGTGTCCAACTCTGGGTTTTGTCTCAGGTCATGATCTCATAGCTCGTGAGATGGTGTTGTTAGCACGGACCCTGCTTGGGATTCTTTCTTCCTCTCTCTCTCTCTCTCTCTCTCTCTCTCAAAACAGACAAACAAAAAAGTAAACTTTAAAAAATGATTAAAGAAGCAAGTCTAGAAAGGTGAGGTTCCATAAGCCAGGGGGAAGAGTACAGATTTTATCCTTAAGGTGACAAGAGAGGGCCTTGGACAGGACAGTGATGGGTTCAGATACATGTTCTTGTCTTTGTTTTTAGAAAGAGAGAGTGTGAATGGGGGAGAGGGACAGAGGGAGAAAGAATCTTAAGGAGGTTGCACACTCAGTGTGGCGCCCGGCGTGGTGCTCGATCCCATGACCAAGATCATGACCTGAGCTGAAATCAAGCATCAAATGCTTAATGCACTGAGCACCCAGGCAACTCTCAGACTCTTAGTTTTAAAACATGGGCTGGTAAACAGACTCATGGGTCACCCTCGGTTGGTGTAAATAAAATGTATCAGAACCCAGCCCGGCACATTCTTTCATCTATCGTCTATGGCTGGTTCCACGCTTCGTCGTGGCTTCATGCTACACCACCAGAAATGAGTAGCTGTGGCAAAATCAATGTGGCCAGAAAGCCTGAACTATTTTTTATCAGGATCTTTATGAATAAGTGGCTGACCTCTGTGTAAAGACCACACTGGCTGTTCTATGAAGCACGAACGACAGGGAGGGAGTGGAGGTTCAAGCAGGAGATGATGAAGCTGAGATTAGGGCAAATGGGAGTGACGAAATGTGTGTAGTTTCTAGAAAGAGAGTTACAAGGCTTACAGCAGAAGAATTGCAGAGGGAAAAAAGCAACATTCTGCAGTCCCTGGTTAGTTGACACTCTTTTATAATTTGCGGAGTCCATACTTGAAAGGTTTCATCTTTACATGGTAAAAGCAGTATAATTTAGCGGAAATTTTTATTACTATTATTTTCAAAGCCAAACATCCCTGATTATAGTCATTGACTCAGGTGCTCCATAAAATGAAACCACATGCCAGTAGGTGAAACATTTGCCTTCCTTTTTAGTGTTACTGAGTCAGTAAATGTTTGTTCTCTAGAATCTTTTCCCTAGACTGTTTCCAATATTCAATCAAACATAAAGCGAGGAATGAAAGGAGTACCATCTAAGTAAAAACATCAACATATTAGCTCCAGTTTCATTTTGCAAACAAGATTTTTCTCTCATCAGTGTTCATGTGGAGGAAAAGAAACTTCCAGGGACCAAGGCCATCTGGGGATCGTTCACAGTGAGGCACACCAGTGGGGAAACCTCAGACCAGGGCCTCCTCAGATAGAAAGGACTGAATTTAGGTCTGAGAGGGTGGTTGTCCTCTTTAGCGTAGACCACAGCGCCTGATGAATGGAGAGATAGAGGCCATTGAGGAGGGATCACCATCACCCCAGGAATGAAAGGAGTTGGCTAACCCATGGAAAGAATGCAAGCAGGGAGCAGCCATTCCAATTGGCCATGCTTGAAAAGTTGGGAGGAGGGAGGCCACCGGATGGCTCCCAAAGAATTAAAGAAAGTTTGGAAGAAAAAAAAAAAAAAAGAGGGAAAGGGGATGTTAGAGACTTGAACATCTACATGTATGTGACCTTAGAAGGGGTAAGGGATTTTCTTTGACATACCCTGAGGAATGGAAAACAGGACTTTAGATTAGATTTTTATAAACTTCCACTCTGTAAAATGTGGACAAGGTCAACATGTTCCAACATTGTTTGGGTGAACTTTTCCCCATCTGGTTCAGGTTAGGGAGGTTATTGGCCAGGGAGTTTCAACCAAGGTGGAAGCTCAAAGCCAATTTTATGGGTGTGAACTGCAACTGACAAAGCTATTTCAAACAGTCTGGTAGGAATGGGGGAGTACATCCAAAGGGCTTGACACAAAGGAACAGGCATAAATATGTCCCCATCTTCCACGTGGGATTCAGAGGGCTCAAATAGAGCCACCGAGAGGAAAAATAAACAGCCTCCATAAATGGGCATTTGTTTGGTAGGGGGAAATTAGATATGCTTATATATACATATAGTCTTAATTTTGCTTCTGACTACATCTATTATCCTCCTTGAAGTGAATGGCAACCTGGAATATCTAAATCTAAATAAAGCAGACTTTACCCAGGGTCTTCAACTTTCAATGGGACCAAATGATGGGACCACACTCTAATTAATGTGGTGATTTTTAAATTTGGTTATGTTTTCTGTTGCCTCCAGTTTTGCTGATTTGCTTGATTATCTAAAAAAAGGAAATAAAGCATTTTTTAATGAAAGTAATTCTTTCACTATTAATCAAGTTATTGAATAGTGCATCCACGGAAAACTCTGTTGAATTTTTTTTTGTGTTTTATAACATCTGATTTTAAAAATAAATAATTAAACACATCACAATGCTTTGTTGACAAATTGATAAGGACTAAGAGAAACATAAAGTGCAATGACGTGACGACTCTAATCGCAATCATTGGCAACACGCGGCACAGGGTCGTAGTGACACATAAGCCACATCATGATAAAGTGACCAAATCCTTACCAGGCGAAGAGGTCCCCTAACGATGCAGCTCCATGTATGTTCATTTCTCTAGAGTAAACTTTCTCATTCCCTTTCATTTCAAACTCCATAACTAGACATAGCAGGCTAGAAAGAATCTAAGGATTCCTGTGTTTCTTTGGCAATCTTTTCCCCTCCAATTATGCTGCTTTTAGGAGTCCTGGTGTGCAAGTAAAAGGGAGTTTCATAATAAGTGGCTAGCTTGTCATCTTGGCCTTTGAGAAGTCTGTTTAAAGCCAATAGTCAACTTAAAATTCACTAAGATCATGGGATCACAGATTACTCAATCTCTTCTTGACACTTAAAGAGTCTATGACTTCCCACCCAAGGAGGTTAGCTACATTTCAATTCACTGAATATTATTAGACTGTTTCCCAAATGTTTATTGAAATCTCAAAGTTTGATTTCAGTCTTCAAGTTACTTTCATGCTTTAGAGTCAATTGAAAATGACTAAGTCAAGTTTCTTTGGGAAAAATGTTCAATAGCACAGGCCTAAGACTCAGCATTGAACTTCAGAAGTCCAATGCGCTATCCATTGTGCTACAGAGCCACCTTCAGCATTGAACTTTATAGGTGGTTATCTCATTACTGAACAAATCTTACTTTTGAGTGTACCAAAGTCATTTTCTTTTTTTAATGTTAGGTTCCATAGAGGCACAATTAGTCTTTCTTTATGATACCTTCAGTCTGTGGGTGCTAGGAGAGCAAAGGTTTTAGAGAGGGGGTTAAAATCACCTTTATTTATACAGAGGTACATGCTTAAGGGATGGATTTTCATCACACTGCTAAGAAATCAAGATGAAATGCACATCAATGAACGACACACTTTTTTTTTTTAGTGTTTTATTTATTTCTTGGAGAGAGAGAGAGACAGCGTGAACAGGGGAGGGTCAGAGAGAGAGGGAGTCACAGACTCTGAAACAGGCTCCAGGCTCTGAGCTGGCAGTCAGCACAGAGCCCTATGGAGGGCTCGAACCCACGAACAGAGAGATCATGACCTAAGCGAAAGTCGGACGCTCAACCGACTAAGACACCCAGGCGCCCCTGAACGACGCACTTTTAAAGTCATACACCAAGGAAACACGATTTTGTGTAAATAAATCCCAGTGATTCAAAAGTGTATCAGAATATACCAGGGACAAGAAACACAGAAAAATACTAGAAAAATGATTGTTCAATCTTTATATCTGAGATTATCTTTAAATCTGGTAATTAATCATTGGAAAACTATATACTAAATTGAAGTTAAGTGATAACAGAAAATGCTGCCTTTGAGATCATGGCAGGAATATAATTTCTTCCCTATTGCACTGGGAATTTTATTTAGAATCCTCTTGAAGACAAAAAATGTACAAGGTGAAGAATTCACTATTATTTTCTTCCTGAGATAGAATCTTACTAGAAAGTATAAGACATGAGTGACTGAATAGCTTAGCTATATGATTTAACTACAATCCTCGTCAACAGAAAGGATCAACAAATACCTGTTCCCAGAGTGACAGTAAGTTCAGAGGAATAAAATTATATATTTTAATTTTGTTTAAATTATAAATCAGAAAGAACATTTAAGAACACCTTTCCCCTAAAAGCTATATATCTTGAAGGCAAAAGGGTGTATCTGCATCACAAATCGAAATCTACTATAGACAGCTGCTTGGAAAAATCCAGGTGGAGAATCTACAGTCAATAAGGCCACTGCCATTGGCAAAAGCTTATTAAAATAAATTATGATTTACTTATAATGGGAAAATATCCACTAAACCACTATCTCTATAGACCATGGAAGATCTTTTAATATTTCAAGAGGTCTTCTGCCCCCAAATCACATGCTCCACCCATAGGATTTAAACATGAATATGAACCATTCAAACAATTTTCATATCTTTTTAACTGAAAGAGAGTAATCTGAGTTGGCAGGCAAGAGGGAAAAATCTTTATCATCAACATACTGTAAGACTGGATTAATAGCATTTTTATAGCTGATTACTGCATGTTCCTTGCTAATTCCCTTTCTCATTCTCTTACCATTAGTGAATACTAGAAAGGGGTAGAATATGCTTAGAAAACAAAAAGCTGGAAGATAAGATCTTCATATAAAAAAACAAAGGCTTTGGTCAACTGCCAGCAGTTAATGGCCCACAGAAGTGGATGAAGAAATAAACTGGTTACCTATTGCTGTGTATCAACTGACAACCAAAACGTAATGCCTTCAAACAGCAACACTTATTATGCCATCTTTTTTTAAAAATGTATTTATTTTTGAGACAGAGAGAGAGAATGGATGCATGTGGTAGGGCTGGGGAGAGGAGCAGAGAGAGAGTCCCAAGCAGGCTCCAAGCTGTCAATGCAGAGCCCGACGCAGGGCTCAAACTCATGAATTGTGAGACCATGACATGAGCTGAAATGAAGAGTTGAAAACTTAACTGAGTGAGCCACACAGGCATGCCTGTATCATCTTTTCTGTAGGTCAGAAATCTCAGTGTGTCTCAGCTGAGTCCCCTAATTCTGGTTCTCTCAATCATCTGAAGGCTCAGCTGGGAGGGACGGGCTTCTTAGCTCACTCACGTGGTTTTGGTAGAATTCAGTGCCCCGCAGTTTGTTTGACTAATGCCTCAGTGTCTCACAAGCTGTTGGCAGGAGGCCTCTCTCTGGTCCGTGACATTGGTTCCCCAAAGAACATTTCACAACACAGGCAGGGGTTTCTTTCTGAGGAAGTGACAGGGCTTCAGAGGGGAGGGCCTAGAAGCCATGGAGAATACTAGCAGCATAGAAGTCACAGGATTTGTAACTTAATCAGAAATTGCATTTTGTGGCTTTTGTTGTTTTCTTGTCATTAGAAGCTAGTTACAAGGCCGGATCATACTTAAAGTGAAGAGTTTACACAAGGGTGTGAACATGGGGCACAGAATTCATTGGGAGCTGTGTCAGAAACTGTCTATCAAAGCAAAGATGGAAACCAAAACACAAGAAATAGGTTCTGAGTGCTCAGTAGAAAAGGTTGGCTTCTTACAAATCATGATGTCCTCTCATCATCAATAAAATGGTAGCAATATCAATTCTCTCTACTATGAAGGAATGTTGTTAGGTGAGGGATATATGATTTTAAAAAGTAGAGCATCCTTATACCAAGCACGGAATCACCACTCTTATTGCCATTGAGCTAAATGTTGTCAAATATAAATGCATGTTGTAAGTTTCTGCCTCTGAAAAGATACATTAAAGTCTTAATGCCAACATCTATGAATGTGACTATTTTGGAAATAATGTCTTTGTAGATATAATCCAGTTGAGATGGTGTGGGAGGCATTAATCCAATATCACTAATGTTCTTATAAAAAGAGGAAAGAAGTCACAGAGACCCACAGGAAGAGACCATGTAATGAAGGAGACAGAGGTCAGAGTGATGGGTCTACAACTAAGGGCTGCCAGCACCAGTGAAATTATGAGAAGACATAGCATAGAGCCTCTTCTAGAGTCTTCTCTAGAGGGATCATGGCCCTCCCAACACCTCCATTTCAGACTTCCAGCCTCTAATTGTGACAGAATACATTTGTTGTTTTAAGCATCCAGTTTATGCTACTAAACTATGGAAGCCCAAGGATATGAATACCATCGTAATCTTCCTGGCTGGTCTTTTGCATTTCCAATAAACATCTTTATTCCAATTTCAAGGAGAGTGATCAGTAATGGGTAATAATACTGAAGTTACTAAAATGAGAAATAGGTTGTAGGCACCAACAATGCTTAGACTAAGGGCTAGTACATATTATTTTTTTTTCCTTTATATGAAAAGCTAAGTTGGGGGACCTAGTGGGCTCAGTCGGTTAAGCATCCCACTCTGGATCTTGGCTCAGGTCATGATCTCATAGTTCATGAGATCAAGTCCCACGTTGGGCTCTGCACTGACAGTAGGGAGCCTGCTTGGGATTCTCTTTTTCCCTCTCTCTCTGCCTCTTCCCTTCTCGTGCTCCCTCTCTTTCTCTCTCAAAATAAATAAATAAACATAAAAGAAGGAAGACAAAGTTTAAATACTAAAAATCAAGTAAATTATGGAGGTATTTGTTATATCACCCTTGTTTATGTCTGAGGCTAGTTTTGGTAATGATGTCTCAATAATTACTTAGTTGCCTAATAAATAGTGGTGAGTGAACTATAACATTGTACATAAAGTCTGATTGTAAATATGTACAATATGAAAAATTATATATGTAATGTGCTCAGAAATAATTGGCAAAATGTTAAAAATGGCTGTACTTGAAAGATAGGCCTATAAGTGATACTATACCTCAATCTTTTAACTTTTTTTTAAGTATTAATTCTATTAGGGAAAACATAAAATAATTATTTATTTAAGCATTTACCATTTAAATGCAGCTAATTTCAAGTCACCCGTCTCCTGTATGTATTATAAAAACAAGACATTGAATAATGAATACAGCTTAGAGAACGATCTTAAATATTAAAAAAATTAAAACTTTCTTTGAATCTGTGAAAATGAATTGATATCCTTGTATTTTTTTTTTTTCACATTCTCCTTGGGTGGCTTTGCCCATGCAGTGAAAAAAAGAAAAAAAAAATAAAAGTAAGTAGCGAATGATCACCTTGCTATTTGAAAGTCATGATTAAAATTATTGTACCCAAGGGCAAACATACTTGTGCGTATACTATTAAGTTACTTAAAGCTGACTAACTCTGGAAACAATGAGACTGAAAGATGAAGGGATGATTCAACAGCCAAAATAGCAGTAAATAAAAAAACACATTTAATAATATTTTTCCTCCTAGAAAAGTAAACAGGTGTGTTTTCTTGCAACAGAGCTGCCTTAGTAAATACATGGGCAGAATTTCATCAGAATATTTCCAGCTGTGTTAAGACCATCTGTTCATCCTTTTTAATTTTAATTAGTGCTAGAGACTTCCTTTATTTCATTAATCTCATCTGCAAATTCTTGTTTGCATTTGCCCCCTTTATGGATAAAGAAGCAGGTCTGAACAAAGTAGAAATTCTAACAATTCATTTCTTTTCTACTTTTACTTTAATCAGCTATTCTAGAAGTAAATGAAGTTGTTGTTTTTAATAATAATAGCAATTTTCCATAAACTGCATGAAAGCAGCATCATGTTATAAAAGCAGTTCCAGGAGTTATTCAGCATATGTTTAACAGATGATATTTTTAACTACAGATATTCTGTGACTTGTTCCCCCTTCTTTCTAAAGACTAAATGCTAAGGGTTACCCACTGTGAAGTAATTTCTACAGTATCCTAATTATATTTAAGGGCTTTCAGACATACTTCATTTCCATGATTGCATATTTATTTACCTTGTAACCTATTTACACTCAAATGAGAAATAAAAATAAAAAGTTAGAATTTGTTTAAATGAAACAAATAAATATACTTCAGTGTACAGGCAAATTTGACCTTTTATTTATGTGTTAGCTATTGTACTCAGATTCAAATAGAAAAAAGAAAAGACTTGTGTGTACATTCACCTTTCACCTAAATACATATTTACCAAGAACAGTGCTTCTCTTGGGGGCGCCTCCGTGGCTCAGTTGGTTAAGCGACTGACTTCAGCTCAGGTCATGATATACTGACTAGTGGATTCTGGCCCATCGGACTCAGTGCTGACAGCTCGGAGTCTGGAGGCTGCTTTAGATTCTGTATCTCCCTCTTTCTCTCTCTGCCCCTCCCCAGCTCATGCTCTGTCTCTCTGTCTAAAAAAAAGGAACAGTGCTTCTGAAACATGAATGTGAATGGGGATCACCTAGGTGTCTATAGAATGTGGGAGGACTGAGTGGATCTTTAGAATCTGCATTTTAAAAATGTTTATTTATTTATTTTTGAGAGAGTGAGAGCACGGGGAGGGAAAGAGAGAGAGCAGAAAGAGAATCCCAAGCTGGATCCACGCTGTCAGCATGGAGATCAACGTAGGGCTTGATCCCAGGATTGAACGAGATCATGACCTGAGCTAAAACCAAGAGTCAGAGGCTTAACCAACTGAGCCACCCAGGTGTTTCTAGAATGTGAATTTCTAATGCACTCCCAGGTGATGGTAAGGCCGCTGGTCAGAGAAGAGAAGCTGTAGATAGAGTAATTATGTTTGTTCTTTAAAAAAAAGTAAACACCTGTAGTCCCATGAAGTTTATATTAAGCAGTATTAAATTCAACAGCTCATTTTATCTAAAAATTGGCACTTAAATCACTCAATATAAAACTGGCAGTTATTCTTAAATCAATTCCAGAAGGCCTCCCATTTCCTAGCAGTCATGTAAAATCATAAAATATGCACTGGAGAGAAAAAAAACTGTATAACTATTCATAAAACATGCAACAAAGTTTTTTTAACTCTCATACTAAAATTCTATGTTAAAGAAAGGAACAAAGACACACTGACATAATTTCTCTTCTACTTAAATGTATTTGTGTGTGTTCATCTCTCCTTCTTTTGTTCCTAAAATTGTTGTTTCCTGTCTGTATTCTTGATTAGTCTTGCCAGTAATTTCTCTATTTTACTGGCCTTTTAAAAGAACCAGATCTTGGGGCGCCTGGGTGGCTTAGTCGGTTAAACGTCCGACTTTCGCTCAGGTCATGATCTCGCGGTTCGTGGGTTCGAGCCCCGCGTCGGGCTCTGTGCTGACTGCCAGCTCAGAGCCTGGAGCCTGTTTCAGTCTGTGACTCCCTCTCTCTCTGACCCTCCCCTGCTCACGCTGTCTCTCTCTNAGGTGGAATACTGAGCTCACTTACTTTTAGTCCTTAGTTTTTTCTATCACTTGCATGAATTGCTGTTTTTTAAATCTTAATACTTAATTATATACTTTGGATAAATAGTGTTCTTAGAGCTCCACTTTTTAAATGTGACAATTTTTGTTCTAAAATGCTCTTTAATCAAAAAGTCATCTAGATAAGTACTTTAAATCACTAATCATTTGTTCTGCCTAGCTATGCACATACATACATATGTACATATTTATTGGCTAGTCTTTTAAAATGAATATGCACTTTTATTACATTATGATCAAAGAATGCTTCATTATACTTCTGCTTGTAGGAAATTTTTTAAAAATATGCATTTGTGGTTTAATATATAAGTAATTTTTATAAACATCTGAAATATATATTATGGACAGATAATTATTTTAATACTTTTGGAAGCTCAAATGGAATTTATACTTTTTCTTAGACATAAATTGAGAAGACATAATTGAAACAGAAAGACCAACCAGGATAAAATACATTAGGAACACTGGACAGAAAATTGCCCTCACGTCTGAATCCCAAATAAATAATCTTTCTAGGTGATTTTTCATCAACTTTCAATGAACACATTTTCCTATATTATTCAAGGTGCTCACATAAGAAAAACATAGGTAACCTGATAGGCAAAACCACAATTAGATAAAATTACGATCACTTACGAAACTAGGTACTCAGTATTAAAGGAACAATAGGTGCTATGTGCAGTTACCCCAGCAATAAAAAGATCATTCAATTTTAACATCTCTATAAGCAAACTTCACAACATTAGCAGTTTTAAGTAGAATTAACATGTGAACATTTTAATAGATTTGTAAAGAAGGCGTTTTTAGGTTATTTTAAGTTTTTACTTTAACTCCAGTTAGTTAACATACAGGGCTATATTAGTTGCATGTGTACAATATAGCGATTGAATAATTCCATACAATTCCCTGTGCTCATCAAGACAAACACACTCTTTAATCTCCATCACCTGATTAACCCTTCCTCCCCTCAACCCCCAGCTTCTGGTAACTATCAGTTTGTTCTCTTTGTTAAGAGTCTGTTTCTTGGTTTGTCTGTCTTTCTGTCTGTCTTTCTCTCTCCTTATCTCTCTCCCTCTCTGTAAAAGAGGCACTTAACAAAATCTGGCAACTACTGACAAAAATGCTTATAAAACTAGGAATGCCAAGAAATTTATTCAACATGATAAAGAATAGTTATCAGAACTGTCAAAAGATAATATGACAGTGTGGAAACAACAACAAAACAAACAAACAAAAAACCACAACAACACAGAACATTAGGAGAAAAACAAAGACTGGAAAAGACACTATTATCACTGTTATTCACCATTATTCTAGAGGGCTCAGTCAGTAAAATTTAAAAAGAATAAGAAAGAAGAGATCCATATGTTAGAAAAGAAGATGAAATTTACATTAACCTTAAAGCATATAGCTCTCTTACTTAACTATCCCAAAGAATAAACTAAAAGAATGTTAGAACTCTTTCTAGAACGTGGTTGGATATACCATGGAAATCTCTAAAATCATTAGCCTTTCAAAGTTTGACATTAAGTAGTTACAAAATGCTTCAATAAAGTATCTCACTAAACACAAAAAAGGAAATCAAATAGAAATAAAGTTAGCAACTAGTCTGCGAATATGAATAAAATTAATTTGAGGACATATATAACAATACAAGAAATACCAACATACGTGCTATGTTCCTGGTTGAGAAAACACATAATTATTAAGTTCATTTCTCCTCGTATTAATCTATAAATCCACTGTAATCCCACTAAAAATACCTCAAGATTTTCCATGCCTGATACATGATCAATTCCTTCCAAAATCTTATACGGAGAAATTTGCAAATATGACAAGATAATGTTGACAAAAAGCATTTCCTCTCACTTTAAACCATATTATAACATGGCAATTATATAACATGTAAAGTGCTGGGCCCCAAATAGACATCCATTAAGAATGAAGTTGGGAAACAAATTATATAAATTATGGGAATTTATGTATGAGAAAGTGTTGCCATATGCCAGCAGTGAGAGAGTGGACTTGTAATTAAATAATGTGAGTCAAGTTTTTTCCTGTGCCCTTCCCTCTGAAAAGCAGTGCCTGGAACACAGGCTGGCATCAGGGGTTTTACTTTGGAAGTAATGCCAGGAAACCAACGTGAGGAAAAGAGCATCCATAAGTAGAGGGGGAAAATCAGTATGAGGTGTGTTCTTCAGTTAGACAATACAGGGGCAACACAGGACTGCTTGAACCATGACCCTCTGAAGAAGGAATCATGCATGATGTTCTTAAGAATTGGCTGATGGAGTGACCGAAAAAGGGACATTCCTTCATCAGTTCTTGTGCAAGCAGAGACACCGTGGGACAGAAAATTAGAGAGAAACAGTACAGCCAAGGCAAGGTGTATCTTATTTTGCTTTCATCTGGTTGCTGGAATAAAAGGTGGGTTAGGAAGAGATGAAGCAGAGCCCAAGAATGTCCAAAGGAGGAAAACTGAAGAATCACAGGTTTTAAAAAAATTAGATGGAAGACACACTTATAATTGATTTCACTCCTACCGTCTAACATTCTGGATCTCTGTAAGCACATTTAGGTAAACCAGTAATTTAAATATTCCTATAGAAGTCATGAAAAACTCAAGGTTAGCTCTGTCACATGTAAGACCTTGAAAACATTTAGTTAGGATTTTGACGGTATCTCTTCTTTCAGATGTATCATTTTGTCCCCTGCATTTATAAGACTTTACTCCCATTGGTTAGCATATTACTTTTAATTTCACAGCTATCGTGATGTAGCTGAATTTCATTCATGGGCAATGTTGATTTAAGTGCGCGATTGTTTTCAGGTAATTGCAGTAATTTAAAGTAAAGACAGAAAAAATAAAAAGATGAACAAGTTAAGAACAGAAAGGTCTATAGTTTTCTAATGAGTAATTTACCTTTAATATTATCTATCCTAACATGTATTTAATTATGACTTATACCTTTCTGACATCCAAGAGTATTGAATTATCCACAACATCTGATATTCAAGAACATTTGGATTATCCACAATATCTGTCATCTTAGTCACACTTTGGGGAAAACAATTACATTAAATTTCAAATATACAGACTACTGGCAATAAAAAAATAGGGTGATTTAACCTCTTTACGAAGTTCAAAAGTATAAAAAAACTCGGTTTCCTCATGTTGATCAAGTATTTCCTTGGGAAACTTTAAATATGGAATTAATTTACATAATGCAAAAAAATCTAAGGAATAATCAATATTTTTTAAAAAATTAGACATTTAAACACAAACTTAACAGAGCCAATGGACAAATAATGGTCCTAATAGACAGGTGAGCTCTCTCTCATAACTCCTATTTGTATTTCTCTTCTCTACATATCAGTATTGGTTTCTGTATAAATCAAAAAGTCACATTTGCCCAATTCACTAGAAAAAAAAAAAGGTGTGATATCTTTGAAAGCTTGATTACTTACATATTTGGCAGGATAAATTTTCAAAAAATGTATGAACTAAATTCTACATGTCTGTGTGTTCTGTACTATGATACTCTTGTATTATTTAATGTTCTCCAGAGATGTTGTATTTTAAATTAAAGATATATGTACAGTCTCTGTAGTAACCCAGTGTTGATTTCACTAAAAATAATAGAAATACATTTGCTTTTGTTCAAGAGTATTAAAATAACAATTTTCTTTAAATACATTAATTTTAATTGCTTCAAAAATGTTCATGTAAGTCAAAATACAAATTTAAGAAAAGAAGCCCCTTCATAAAAAAATATGCCCTTTCTTTCTTTTCCTAGAATAGTCTGTCATTGAGAATAGTCTTTTCACTTAAGAAGAAATTGAAAACATTTATGTATAATGGTAATTTGTAAGCATGAAGAAGCAAGCTATGTAAACTTTGAGTAATTGATGGATCCTATTTTATAGAATCTTTCTAAGTGTGTTTTCAATTATGCTTGTTCATAGTCCTCAACCGTCCATTTTAATCTCTGCTGTTCATAATTTGAAAATGAGCTACCACCTTATGATGGGAATCTTGTTTTCAACCAGGCAAGTGTTAGTTATATCTCTTCTCTGTTAAATAAACAAAAATGACTCAGATACAAAGTAGGCCTGACATCAGAAGTCACTTTGGTGACTATTTACTTTTAACACTTCACCGTTGAATGAACCCAAAATCACAGTTCGGAAATACATAGTATGTTTGTTCCAATAAAGACCAAACACCTAAGAACATAAATTTGTGTCTGAATTTCCTGTTTTCGTTTTAGGACAAATTATGCTCAGCTGCGCAAACAAAGTAATTGACAACAGAAATTCAGTAAAAATAAGGAATGTTTTCAGAATTATGAAAACCTCTTGAGAGGGAAATGTCTAAGAGCCACAGAAGAAGTGTATATTCAACAGTCATGGAGCAAAAGGAGCTCCAATATAAAAATGTCATTTTCGAAGAATAATGGCGTCTAAGTCTACTTTAAAATCAAGAAAATATGAAAGGTTATTACCAAGAGGGTGTCAACCAGATGTTTTCGATCTCTATAAGGGAAGAATGTCTGTAAGTTAGATATAAGGCAGAGCAGTGACACACTGAAAGTTATTAAGTCTTGGAAAGGTTAAGAAGTAAGGATGTGAATGGTATTTTCAAGATTAATTAAATTTCACCTATCCAAGAATCTTTAGCTTGGAAGAAAAGTAGGCTAGATTGATTGCATACAACTACCTTATAGCTTTATTGTTTATACTTACTTTACTTACTTTAATACTTACTTTAATAATATGGTAATACACTAAATATAGCAAAGAACATTATTCTCTTGATTTTATAATAACTTTCCCACTCAGCCTGTGTATCTGACTTAAGTCTACACTGTCAACAAATGGGCTGGTGCCCCTCAATAGAATGCACAGAATGATTTACTCTGGAGCCAGAAAAGTATAAGTCCTACCTCGCCTTTTCCCTTACAACTGTATGGCCAGGGTAGTACACTTAATCCTGAAGATGTATTCTGAGGATTCACGGCGCACATGTAGTAATGATTCCAGCACGGTGATGGCAAGGTGGCGAGTGTCTATCACTGGTTTATAAGTTGGTTTCCTGCAAAGACTGAATTTCATGAAAGCAAGAGCCTCTTTCATTAAAGTGTCAAGCCTAGTGGACAGGCACGCCATAAATATGCATTGAACTCATGTGAAATAGTTGGCATCGTTATAAAGACATTGGTAAAACTGCATGTCACCAGATGTCTGCCAAAAATACTTGTGAAATATAGATTTGGAGAAAAGAAATCCATATGCACACAGTGAATTAGGTACTTATAAAAAGGAATAATTTAATGTCACTTAAAAAAAGTCTTCGGTAAATGAACACCAGAGGAAAGCAGCAAAGATCCCCAGTGCCTGCAGAGTCCAAAGCCACTGCTGCTAGAACTCCCCAAAGGGCAACACAGGGAAATTGAATAAATTGAGCACAGTGTCATCTGAGACATTTGGAGTGTTTGCTGTCTTTCCTGAGGGTGAAGTAAAGTAAATGTGATTCTCATCCAGCAGATAATTGTCAGAAACAGGCTCTAAAACAGACCATGGAGGAAAGGGAAAGGAAGGGAAGAGAAAGGGAGAGGTGGGAAGGGGAGGGTAAAGGAGGGCAGAGGAAGAGGAAGGAAGAGAGGGGGAGGGGAAGGGAGGGAAAGGAAAGGAAAGGAAAGGGAAAAGAGATATACTGAATATTAAAATTTTAAAAGAAAACTCAAACAAAAAATACGACATTCTTATGCATGGTTCGTACTATGTGTTTAAAATGGGATATCTTGGGGCGCCTGGGTGGCTCAGTCGGTTAAGTGTCCAACTTCGGCTCAGGTCATGATCTCATGGTTCATGGGTTCGAGCCCCGCGTCGGGCTCTGTGCGGACAGCCAGCTCAGAGCCTGGGGCCTGCTTCCAATTCTATATCTCCTCTCTCTCTGACCCTCCCCTGCTCACACTGTCTCTCTCTCTCAGAAAAATAAATAAAACATTAAAAAAAATTTTTTTAATAATATGGGATATTTTATGTATACACAGAGAAGCACTTATTAGTATGTCATCTAATTAAGGAAAAATTTGCAAATAAAGACTTGTTCATAAAATGAATTTTGGGTTGTTTCACACATTCAAAAGAATTATAATGCTTTCTGCTAAATGAGTGATAAAAGTGTTGCTTGATATTTGCTCTTTAACATTCTTTATTAGTAATATTTCTGCTAGTAATATTTCTGCTATGCTTAATATTAGTAATATTAAGCTATGCTAGCTAATGTCAACACTAACAGGGACTGGATGTTAGCCACATCACACACTGCTTCCAAAAAGACTTGCTTCCTCCTTTATGTGCTGTATATTATTTCTTTCTCTACAGACCTCTAATTGTCTTATTAAAAGTATGCCAAAGAGAGACTGCCAAAATGTGCCAGAAGAATCCACTAGATATGAACCTCTCTACACTCAATCATCTAGACTTTTTAAAAATGCACCACTTAATAAAATATAACCCATAAATGTATCACTTTCACATATTAAGGAATGGAAGGAAAGCAAGCTATAGAAGGGAGGTATCTAACTGGAGGTATTTCAGTAGGTAACTACTGTAGGTATTTCAACATCATGCAAACCCTTACTAAGCACAGCAATTCTAACCTGGCTTAGGAACCAGGTGGAGTTGCAATCCAGAGATTGTCTCAGCAGTGGGCAGTTGGCCTAGGCTGTTGCTCAGGAGGTGGAAGCATTATTTTAGATGTGATACCCCTAGAGATGTTTAGGTACGAGCCAATTTTTCCTGAGACACTATCTACATTAATGGGGTTCTGCTGCTCTTAAATCTGTAACGCTCAACCTGTATTTGAAAAGAAACATTATTAGCTAATTCCAACTATCGAAATAATAGATCCTTTTTTAAAAAAATTAAAATACAGGTGGGGCGCCTGGGTGGCTTAGTCGGTTAAGCGTCCGATTTTCACTTAGGTCATGATCTCGCAGTTCGTAGGTTCGAGCCCCACGTTGGGCTCTGTGCTGACTGCCAGCTCAGAGCCTGGAGCCTCTTTCAGATTCTGTGACTCCCTCTCTCTCTGACCCTCCCCTGCTAACGCTGTCTCTCTCTCTCTCTCCCAGAAATAAATAAAACATTAAAAAAAAATTAAAATACAGGTACATACAAAGAAAATTAAAATTCTTTGTAAGCTTATCAGCAGGGGACTAATGTTTAGAGGAAATAAGGAACTACAGCAGGAAAAAGGTTCTTTTTATAGCTCCTGGCCACCTCTTCATTGCTCTCTGTACCTACTTACCTACTTCACTAGAGAAGCAGGACACCACACAGAACAAGTGCACTTCTGCCTTGCTTTCGTGTACTCTCAAAGAATGTTCTAGAGAAACACACTTACATGATATCCTGCCAAAGTGTATTTTATCTAGTCAGTCACCACGACTGTTTCTCCCACGGGACTGTAAGCGTTTCAAGATGAAAAGCTGCCCATTTTTCCCCTTAAGTACGTGAAGCCAATTAGAGTGACTGGCAAGTAGTATGTTCTTGTTTGTTTCACTCCTGAATGGATGAACAATGAGTACCACCTCCTGTGTTCTCTCAATGTGGTAGTCAAGTCAAATTGTTCCCCTGTAAGCCTATTTAGTTGCAGATGACTATAAAATTCCAAAAGTTTAATTGAAGCTTTGGCCTTATCTCAACAAATTGGCTTTCCATGGAAGTGATTAACTGAGCCAAGGAAGAGTTTGTCATTATTTCTACCTAATTCTATTTTGCAACCAATTCAAAAATAAATATTTTATTAAACTCATTAGCAAATAATTATTAATCATTAGGCATGTTGATGAAGGTTTGCATGAAAGTTGTAGAGGCACCTGGTACAATTATAGTATAAGTCTTTTCATCTAGGATAATTGTATATGAACTGGTTAATTAAATGAAGAAGTTGGCTAACTGGCAATATACATATTGCCTAATGTTTTTATGTAGAAAGAGGTCTTTTTAAAAAATCTAAAATAGATGTCTAATAATTGGGACTTTGATTTGTCTTTATGATCCACATTAATTCCACATTGCCTACAAGTTCCAAATTTAATTCTTTTTTTCTAATGTTTATTTTTGAGAGAGAGAGACAGACAGAGCATGAGCAATGGAGGGGAAGAGAGAGGGAGACACAGAATCCGAAGCAGGCTCCAGGCTCCGAGCAGTCAGCACAGAGCCTGACACAGGGCTTGAACCCAGGAACTGTGTGACCTGAGCTGAAGTTGGATACTTAACTGACTGAGCCACCCAGGAGCCCCTCCGATTTCAATTCTTTAAGGTGAAACAGGAACTTAAAGACAAATGAGAAGAAAATCATATACAAAATCCTTATATAGATACCTTTTACCACTTACTTTCAAACTTTTATAGTTATCTAACAGCACCAAGGTCTACAACTTTGGAAGGGAATAGGGTTATGTTTGGTTTGGTTTTTCAATTAGATTTTATTGAGTCTTCCTAAAACATTCAGCTTATTTATCTTGAAAACAACAGCTATCTTCCCTTATGTATTCATCAAGAAAATTACAACTAGTATAAAATCCTTTGGGAATGAAAAAAAAACTTGCTCTTAGTAAGTCAGTCAAAAACTGGTGAGACACAGGGGCATTCGGAAGTGAAGCCCAGTCCTGGAAAATGTTCACTGTGCCATGGCACGGGTGAGTGTAATTTGCAGAGAAAACTGGGGGAGTCAATTACACATATAGCTAACCCATGAACAATTTGGGGATTGGGGAACTGACCCTCACGTAGTCACAAATATGTAACTTTTGACTCCCCCAAAACTTCATAGCCTACCATTGATTGGAAACCTTACTAACATAAATGGTAGATCAACACATGTTTTATATGTTATACATGTTACATACTGTATTCTTACAATAAAGTGACAGAAAAAAGTTATTAAGAAAACCATAAGGAAGATAAAGTATATTTTCAATACGATACTGTATTTATTAGGGAAAAAAACCTGCATGTAAGTGGACCCACACAGTTCAAACCCATATTGTTCAGGATGCAACCATTATTGAATTGTTACCAGAGACGATGCTGGAATTCTCATCCTCACTATACATTACTGTTTGCACCACTGCTTAATTCTATCCTGGCTCCACTACAGCAGAAAACTCCCAGCTTCCCTCTCCTCTCATGTTGGCTCCCTTGAATCCAGCCTACTGCTTTTCAATTTTTCTCTGCTCTAATTCCAATGCTTTCTCCAATCTGTCGCAAACCAATATTACCCTCATAAAATGCAAAAAAAAAAAAAGGGAAAAAAGTTATAAAATACACAGTCATTTAAAATTATTAGTTCAGCAGACATAAAATTGCTCTGTTAAACTACCATAAAAGTTTCTAAACACTTCCTCCCAAATGTCTGTTCTTACCTCTTCATGGACCAGGAACAATTTGGAGAACAACAACACGTGGGTAGCACTTATCTTTTTTCAAACATCTTTTTAATGTTTATTTATTTACCTTTGAGAGAGACAGAGCACAAGTGGGTGGGGGGGGAGAAAAAGAGAGAGAGGGAGTCACAGAATCCAAAGCAGGCTCCAGGCTCTGAGCTGTCAGCACAGAGCCCGATGTGGGACTTAAACTGAGCCAAAGGCTGGAACCGAGATCATGACCTGAACCAGACTCAGATGCTTGACTGACTGAACCACCCAGGGACCACAGTGTAGCATTCATCTAACCCAAACCTAGATTAATTAAATTAATTAATTAAATGTGTAATACCCATTTGTATGGGCATCAGGATCTAGAATACAGCTGAAAAGTAGATACAGATAAATAAGCAAATGCCTTCAAGGAAAATCTGAGTATTTTCTGCTTATGGATAATGTCTTTCATCCAGCATTGAATTCCATGAGTAAAAACAAAAGGATTAAGGGAACATGTAGTTCTAAATTATACTGCAATGATAAATTTTTTTTTTTCAAAATAACCTAGGTATGAGAACTAATGCTGTTAAAATACAATATATTAAAATAAAAGGATTCTTTAAAGCAAGGTAAAAGACAAAGACTACTGAGAGACCATTAAAATTATTTTAGCTCTAATAATTTAACATACTATTTCAGTTACTTACAATATGATCTTCCTCAGCTAGCTTTTTTATTGAATTGTGGCTCAAAAAGAAGTCATGCAGAAGAAATCCTGTCCTTAATTTGGGTTTATTTTCCATAGCTGATTCAAATGTATACAGAAAGATACACTGGAATCCTAGAGAATCTAGATACTTCCATATGTGAATCCATTAAAAGGGGGAAAAAAGAAAACCTGATTTTAACTTAATCATATGGGCACCCAGGACCATTTGTAACCTAGAAAAACAATAAATAGGGGCAATAATGGGGTCAAGGTCAAACCAGCAAGGAGTAACATCTTTTAAAAAACTATACCAAAAGCAGAAAATCCCTAAGTAATTGGCTATTTAAGTATTCTGTTTGGTTGACCATTCATAGACAGTTTAGTGTAATGTTTAAACTGTGCTCTGTCATCATTACAAAGCCAGCTCTCATGCCAAGATAAGACCCAAATACTTTTGTTCTGAATTAAATAAAAGCCTATAATCATGGTTATAACATCTGTCTGACATTAAGCAGTTGGCTGCTAAAAATGGAGATTTTCTTTTCATCTGTTCCATAAAATCACAGACCCAGGGATAAGTCTTCAAAATACCGCTTCCCACCCCCAGCTGCTCAACTTCAAGTCATCAAGCAGATATTTCTAAGAGTGCTGTAGCATTCTCCCCCCGCCCTTTTTTTTACATTGCCATAAGTTTAGTCATCTTTACTACTCATTTGCCATCAAAACAAGACAGAGATATTATTTTGATTAAATTCATTCATGTTTCCAGAATGCATTTCAACCGTTCGAGTATATATTGCTTATTGTAATAACCCACACTCCTCTTTGGTTTTTTGTTCATTCATTAAAATGTTGTGTTTGCAAGTAGAAGAGCCCCTTTTGTGAGCATATTTTACAGGATTTCTTTGTAAGTAAAATTTTCAAAGTTCTTAATTATTTCTTACTATTTATGAACTTCTTAAAATATTCCCTTTTTGGTGTACAATTTCTAACAACTGCATTTGGTTCTCTAATTAATCTAAGTCAAATTGTTTTATATTTGATCTCTGCATCAACTCTTAACTTAAAGAATAAAAATGAATACCATTATTTTATATGTTATAATTACTCAAATTTAGATGAATGTATTAATGGATATTTTGTCCCACCATCTTGCGCTATGAAGCAAATATCATGGTTAGTGATAGAGAAGCTGTAAGCACTTGAAGGCTTTTTTTTTTTTTTTAAGTTTATTCATTTTTGAGAGAAAGAGAAACAGAGAGACAAGGAAACAGAGTGTGAGCAGGGGAGGAACAGAGAGAGAGAGAGGAAGACACAGAATCTGAAGCAGGTTCCAGGCTCTAAGCTGTCAGCACAGACCCGGATGCAGGGCTCGAACCCACAAATTGTGGGATCATGACCTGAACCAAAGTAAGGCGCTTAACCCACAGAGCCACCCAGGTGCCCTCAGTACGTGAAGTCTTGATGACACCTTCTAGTACTTGAAGTCTTGATGATACCTTAGGTAAGATGGAACAATGGTTTAAACACCAAGTACTTCATATCCAGGTTTTTAAATTATCCACTGAACTCTAGATTTCAAAGAGTATGATAAACTGGTAATACACATGAAAAGTGCCAAGATTATATGAACAAGGTTAGGCCAACCCCATGAGCTGTGAGCCTTAGCAAAGAATACATCACCAACAAGGAATGTATTAATTCTGTACTTCAAAAAGAAAAATTCTCAGCCTTCTCATTTGAGAAACACCACACAGGAGCAGCAAGAATCACTTCGGCTCTGTTTTAGGCAACCCAGGAGGTTTCTGTATGTCTTGACGTCAGACTGATCATGGTTAGTGTTTTCCATGAGGCAGAGGAAAAAGCCGAGTTGAGGGACAGAGTGGGTTTATGACAGTGCCAAGGCTTTTCTTGTAGGACACCCTTACATTTCTGTTTTCACTTACTCTGCTTTGAAGACCTGCTGCCTTCACTGGAAACAATTTGCTGTTTCTAAGAAAGATTGGCATTTTCCATGGATGTAAGAGATACAGTAATAATAGTAAGCCATCATAAAGTAATGTAGTGGCACGTGTACTGAGCTAAAGCCTCAATATAAAACACAGAGACTGAAGTGGTTTCATTCTACAGAGAGAGAAGCATGTCTAGTTGGACAGCTTTGTATTTATAACTGTGCCCCACATTATTTCTTGGAGTAACTACAGTGTTAAGTGCATTATAGTCTTTACACACATGGATATAATATTTCCTTTTGTCTTTCTTCTGATTTTTAAGAGCACTGATGTTGTGGACTGGTTGAATAAGGTGTATGCTAATGCCTTCTTTTAGAAGTGCTTTTACCCTCAGGAGTGGCTTCTGCAGGTTTACGTGATAATGATAAAAGACCAAGTTTGAGTTACGATAGAGAAAAATAATTTCGAAAACATAAAGGATATCACTGAGAAAGATTTCTTGAAGCAGAAAACAAGACTGTGCTACATATAAAGCATTTGCTTTTCACTCGGTAATAACATTGAAAAAAGGAACTTTCAGTTGTGGGTATGCTGTCTACATCCACATAGAATAAGAGTTTCTCCATACCTGCTTCAATAATTTCATTCACCACATTTCCTAGAGAAAATGTAGGATCTTGCACTTATGTGGATATGATCCATCACAAAGACTTCTAAGGAAAAATACCTGAAGCTGACAAAAATATTGGTAAAAAAAATCAACAAAATATATTTCCAATACTCTTTATGCACATTTATATGGGGAATGAGAAAGTAGAAACAATTCAGAACATTGGATGCAATGAATTTATACTTTAATTCTGTGTATGAACAGAGACATTTCTGTACACAGCTACTGTGTGGATGAATAAGTGTGTCTGTTCCTTCCCAACTATGTGTGTCTCCCCTACCTTCCTTCCTTTTCCATTCTCTGAAACTCAAGTACACATATTTACATACTGCTTCATATACCTTTGACCTGACCTTTCCTCACAAGCTACTTTTCATATTCTAACCCCTTTCTTGTATATTTTTACTTCTCTCTTTGAATTAAATTTATTATCCATGGGTAAATGTGCCAACTTAAACTTCTCAATCCTGGCTACAAGAAGTTAGGTTTGAAATGTCTGGGTCAGCATTTTCTCATGCACAGGAAAGTGCATGGAGTCCTTCTGGGCTCCTTCTCTTGAGCCAATCTTTCTTAAGTTCTAATTAACTCTTTGACTTTTTTAAGCTCCTGGCTGAACATTCAATTCTCATGGACTGCTGGATGTTCTACTTGGCTCCAATTAAAAGCTGTGCTGAGATGTTTAACTTTTCAGTTCCCCTAGTTCTTGAAGTACCGGACTACTCCCCCTTAGTCAATGCATGATGTAAAATATCAGGAACCCCCTCCCACACTCTGAACGAAATGTTCCAGTAAGGGAGAGCTCTGCTCCAATTGTGAGTCAACATATATAACCACTGCTTTCAAAATTGCATTTAGAAGAGAACGGGGAAAAGTTGGGAAGGGTATAGGAGAGAAGAGAAGGTGAAGAAGAAAAAGAAGAGAGAGGGAAAGGAAGGCTGTGAAAGCTAAATACAGCCACTGAAATTTCTAAGAAATGTAAATAAAGGCATAAATAACAAATAAGAGAACTTCTCTCAGGCAACAGGGCAAAAAAGTTTAATAGAATTATTAAGAGAGGTAGAGGTTCAAGCCAGAAATGTCTGAAGTTACCTCATTCCACAAATGAGAAAAGGCAAAAGGAAGAGGAAATAATTAAAGAAATAAAAGGAAAACATTTTCGAAAAGGAAATAAATACGAGGAGCGGGAGGAGGAAACCACCACATAGTAATAGAGAAAACATGCAAAAACAAACAAGCAAAATACACAGACCCATGCTCAAGAAACATCAAAGATAAAAACAAACAAAAAGTTACAGAATATGGGATAAAAAGTCCTCCACAGGATCATGACTCTGATTGGTGTCTGACTTCTTATTTATGACAAAATTATTTTTATTTATTATTTCTTATTTATCTGACTTCTTATTTATGACAAAAGATGCTTAAAAAATGAATAATATGTCACAAGGAAAAGGATTTCAACATATAATCCACACCTAATCAACCATACACCATGTGTATCAGGCCAAAATAAAGACATTATTAAATGTATTTGTACTCAAAGTACATGGCATGAGCACTCTGGCTAAATAAAACAAAGAAAAAATCCAACAAAGAGAAACTGAGACCCAGAAAGAGGACTTGACTTTGTAATTGCATGGAAGGAACTCAATGATGGCAACTTCAGAGTATGTCTAAAGAAGTTTCCCCACTTCCAGGTATTTGACAAGCAACACAGTCAGGAACCAGCTTATTCTAGAGATATGGTTGAAGATCACACTCACCACATCTGTCAAGATGAATGAAATCTAGTTGGAAATTCAGTGGGAAATAAAAATTGACAAAATAATCCATGAAAGAAATACAAAGTATGTTATTGTTTTGACCAATTGATGGGTTATTTAAAAAGGGACATCTGACCTTGATGCTTAAAACATTTTCCTTTGGGGTTGGGGGTGGCTCAGTCGGTTGTGTCCAGCTCTTGATTTCAGCTTAGGTCATGATCTCACAGTATGTGAGACTGAGTTCTGCTTTGGGCTCTGCACTGGGAGCCTCCTTGGAATTCTCTCTTTCTCTCTCAAAACACATAAACAAACATAAAAAACAAGAACATTCTCCTTTGAGTGGCATGCACTTAGCTCCTAAGTGTTCTTCTCTGTAGATACAGTCACACTGAGGGATCCTACAACGCATGCTATTTATATATTCATAATGTTATGAGCAATACTTGTTGTTTTTAAATTTTTGGAAGCAACTTACAGACAAAATATGAGACACTTAATATACAACAGCATGCAAGTTTTATAAAGCATACAAATTAATTCTTCCAACAGATATCTAAGTGTTTGCTCTGTGTGTCACAAACTAATAATAGTGGATTCAACAGTAAAAATAGAAAAAAATAAAAGGTATGACCTCCTAAAACTCACAACATAGGAAGAAAAATATCAAGGTAGTAATACATATACAGTATAAACTGAAATAGGGTTATTGCAAAATAAACAGAATAGATAACAAAGAGAAATGAGGATGCATACCTACGTTTTAAAAGTTTATTTATTTATTTATTTAGGGGCACCTGGGTTGCTCAGTCAGTTGAGCATCTGACTCAGGTCTGACTCAGGTCAGCTCAGTTCATGGTCTCACCATTTGTGAGTTCGAGCCCCAGGTCAGGCTCTGTGCTGACAGCGCAGAGCCTGGAGCCTGCTTTGGATTCTATGTCTCCCTCTCTCTGTCCCTCCTCTGCTCATGCTCCATCTCTCTCTATCTCTCAAAAATGAATAAACATAAATAAGTAAGTAAGTAAGTAAGTATGTAAGTTGATTTATTTATGTTGAGAGACAGAGACAGAGAGCCTGAACAGGCACTTGCGTATGTGAGTGGGGGAGAGGCTGAGCAAAAGGGAGAGCAAGAATCCTAAGCAGGCATTGTGCTATCAGTACAGAGCCTGATGTGGGGCTTGAACCCATGAACCGTGAGATCATGACCTGAGCCAAAACCAAGAGTCAGACCCTTAACTGACTAAGCTACCCAGGCGCCCCAATGTGTAGGTATTTTTAAAAGGGATGTAGAGCAAGTGCTCTCAAGGAGAAAACAAGCATGCATCAGTTCATAGGAAGAACTCTACAGTGAGTGCATCCAATGACCACTGCTTCTGGTATTGCTTGGTCATGTCTGAATTCCAGCAAGAAGCCTGAAGCTCGAGAAGAGAGAATGGGTAAGAAGTAGGAGCTGAGTTCTGAAAGAAAGGCTGGGGTCAGATATTGTACCTAAGACTTTGTGGGTCATGGTAAGCACCTTGGATCTCCTTTTGAATATGATGAAGAAATCCTGCCATTTGAGGGCGAGAAGGGGAAGAAGCAGCATTAGAAAGGAATTCGTTATGGTACATGGCACAGAGGCAAGACACACTGTTAGAAGTTGATTACTCAGGAAATACAGCTTCAAATACGTCATTTAAAGCTATGAAGGCAACCAATGTAAGAAGAAACATAACACAAGTTAAAAAAAAAATGAAAGAAGTAAGAGGAAGGGGAAAGTGGTTCATGCAAATGAGTTCATTGCTTATCTTTCATAGTTGCTGCTAAAAATAGATGAAACAAGAAAATGGGGTATTAAAATAGTCAAAATAGTAGGCAGACTAGGAATGAGGAGAGATTCTTAAGTTTCATTTTCTATCTTTATTTAGTGTGTGAATTTATTATGTCCTTTTCATGCTTTTTGTTAAACTTTTAACTTTTGTTCAAACCAATACCAAAACTCTAAATATTCAAAGTTCCTGAAGTCAGGAAAAAGAACTTTGTATCAGTGGAAAATGATCTTTCTGCCTTATCAAGTACATTTATCGCAACTTACCAGTCAAAAAGCCATATTGAGAGATCATAAGGGTAGAAATATAGCATTTTCTTGGGTTACATACTCATTACAATATGTTCTGAAAGATTTTTATCTCAAACTTAGAAATGCATATTTTCATGTATCTGCATATATTTTCAAAGGAAAAAGTATCAAAACTTTTTCTACTTGGCATTAGTGTCTTCAATGTTTATGAATACTCTGCATTCAATTGAATTTCAAGATATTTTCCAGTACAGCTTTTTCGTATGAAAACTGGATGAGATTCATGATTACATAAGGTTTCATTAACATGTTTATTTGTTCCTGATTGACCTTTTAACTCTCAGAACAGAAATAAGTGGAAAACAAGATCAAAATCTGCAGAGCATAATAAAAATAAAGATAAAACACCAATTAACATCAGCAGTGTCACAATCACCTCAATTTCTTTGTGCTCATCTTTTTTTTTATTTTAAAGTTTTTTTTTAAATTTTTTAATGTTTATTTATTTTTGAGAGAGAAAGAGAGAGAGCATGAGTGGGGGAGGGGGAGAGAGAGAGACAGGGAGGCACATAGTCTGAAGCAGGCTTTAGGCTCGGAGCTGTCAGCACAAAGCCTGATGTGGGGCTTGAACCCACAAACCGTGAGAACATGACTGAGCCAGCCAGGCGCCCCTATTTAGGCACTCTTAAAGCTATCACAAGTGTCTAACTGAAGAGCTTGATTATTATTTTAATGCTGATTTTTAACTGAACGTGTATTATTCTCGAACATTTGGAAAATACCTTTAATATCATGGGATTTCATTTTCAGTATAATTTCATGAGAAAAAATTTAAGAATGACATGTTTTCATTTGCCAGAAGGAGATGTGAAAAAAACACTTTTTTAAGGTTTTTTTTTTTATGTTTTATTTATTTCTGAGAGAGAGAGAGAGAGAGACAGCGTGAGCAGGGGAGGGTCAGAGAGAGAGGGAGACACAGAATCTGAAACAGGCTCCAGGCTCCGAGCTGGCTGTCAGCACAGAGCCCGATGCGGGGCTCGAACCCACAAACTGTGAGATCTGACCTGAACTGAAGTTGGATGCTTAACTGACTGAGCCACCCAGGCGCCCCTTTTGGCAATGTAACAGAGAACAACTGAGATCTTGGCAAAGGGCCCAATGAGAATGACAAAGTGGGATGAGTGTCCTTAAGGCTGAAATCTGGGAATCAAGTGTGACATCAGAGAAATGAACACAACTCTAGCTTAAGTAATGCCATCCGCCGCTTTTGTCACAGTTAGTACCTGAAGGCGCTTATCCTGCTGTGACTGTAGGAAAGTTGTGCGGTAAAATGAATACAACTCAATTTCTTTTCCAAAAGTTTGTATCTGGTACAAGGCCGCCTTTGATGTTCAATTTGGCTTAATCGCATCGGGCAGCCTTGGCTTATGCTGTCTTGCCAGAATAACACACTTTGTGAGTCTTACAATTTTCTACAGCTGGTGTAACAGGTAAATATCAAGTGCAATGGCTGCCTTTCAATTTGCGCTCATGCTGAATGAACAAATTTAAAAGTTATTTTTGTAGAAAGAGATATGAAACTTATGAATAACATGTAATAAGCTATATAGGAAAATATATTTTGAGATAGGCAATGAACTACAAGGAAAGCCTTATTTTTCAGAAACCAATTTCTCACTCAGATAAATGTCTCAACCAGAAAATGTATGAACTACAGGCTTGTGGGCGCTATTCACCACCTCACTTTCCATTTCAAGGTACTGTCTATGAAAATCAAGAAAAACACAGTATAGTAAGTAAAAGGAATCCAGGAATAATTTGGAAAGCCCTTAGCAGGGAATATTGCATGCTTTACTTCCAAAAGATTATAAGGAAAGAAAGAGAGAGAGAGAGAGAGAGAGGAAATAGGAAAAATCAGACAGGCACTGCTATTTCTCACCCATAAATGATGTAAAATTATATCAGGCATGCTGAACACCTAATGGATATTAAAATGAGAGTTGTGGCAGAATGGCTTATTCAATTACTTAACATAATACACTGAATTTTTGTATGTGTAGTGAAGTTTACTAAAATCTAAAGACGGTGGGAAAAAAAACAATTTGTTTCTTTAGCTAATTTGTACTAAAATAGGCATAATTCTCAGAACCACCAAGCTCTAATTCTTCAGTTATAAGAAAAATTGTTCTTTTTAAAGGTAATACATTCAGAAAAACTGCAGATTGGCCTAAGAGGGCGTATCCAAATATTTATCAACAACTTCTCACAGACCTTGATGACTATCTGGGAAAAAGAGAGCTGAGGGGAACTTTTTAAAGTACCATACTGTTTTTAAACACATCCATTACCTTAATTGTTATTTATGTGAAAGCACTAAGTACAGAATTATGTAAATGTAAGTTAATGATGGAAATGTAATTCTTAACAATTATTTAAAACTACTTGAGAGCTTTGAACTAGTATATCGTTCTTTCCACTGCTGAATATCTCAGCAATGTAAGCCTGACTTTGAAGGCACTACTCATCAAGAAGGAAAGAGAACCCAGAAAGTTTTCCTCTACTCGCTTGCTCTTTATATCATATGTCTTTATTATTTTATCCCAAGTCTACTCTTTAGTGAGAAAAGCTTCATCATTGTTCAGCAGAATTTATGGAAACGAGGCTAGAAGGAAGAACTAGACTCATAACTTTCTTTTAAAATTAAGTAATGTGTGCAAAATCATTTTTAGTAAAAACAAATTATACAGATTTTTACCTAATTGCTAAAGAATTAAAATTAAGACAGATGTAAGAAAAAAATCATATGTACTACAGATAACATAAATATAGAGAAAACTAGCATCTGGGGCACAGTATCCACACATCCAACAGGATACAAATTTTCAAGTATTTCCTCCAATCTGATCTCCCTATATTCTATTGAACAATGAAAAAGTTTGCTCACTAAAAGGTGATGTGAAAAAAGAATAAGAAGAAAAGTACTGAAGAAAGAGATAGCAGAGGGAGAGTTTCTATTTCTTCTATCCAACTTGAATTATAAAGGACATGTAACATCTAACAGAGGGACCAATGAACAATTTAAACAATTCCCAATATTATAGTGTCATTAATGTATATCGATTGGTTGAATAGTAAGGGATAGGTATTCAGGCCATTCACTATAAATACTGCTTCAACCCATTGTCAACTTAACTGCAGTCAAACAAGCATTAGTGTCAAACTGCCCTCGATCCACCATGCAGCAACTTTATTAATTATGTTTGTGACCACAGACACATGATTTAACCTCCCTGAGTGGGACCTAGATTGGCCTTAAGTGCAATTTCAGCACTTTATATAAATGACAATAGCAATTAGAAATCATAATTAAGTAAGAATACTGAATTTTCAAGGATGTAATTAACTATTATATATACACCAACCTCTGCAATAATGGATATACAGTAGGTACTCAAAAGTAGGTGGAGTCTACGGGTTGCTCAGTCAGTTAAGGGGCCAACTCTTGACTTTGGCTCAGATCATGACCTGGTGGTTTGTGAGTTTGAGCCATGCATTGGGCTCTGTGCTGACAGTGCACAGCCCACTTGGGATCCTCTGTCTCTCCCTTCTCTCTCCCCCCTCCCCCATTCTCTCCGTCTCTCTCTCAAAATCAATAAATAAACTTTAAAAAATTAGCTAGTTTCTTTCCAAATATGAAACTTTTAAATTTCAAGTATTGGATATGAAACATGCCCAATAATAATTATTTTGTTTATCTAAAACAAAATACGTATTTTTTTTTTCTGTTACAGTGGCTACTGGAACAATTTAAATTTCTTGACAGTTACTGCATATAACATCCCTATTCAATGTCTTTATAGATAACTTATAATACTATAGTCAGTTGCAACTTCCAAGCCCATAGAGGATAGCAACAACTAAGCTGTTGGCCTTATGTGAAGAAAATCAAGAGTTATTCACTATAATGCCCATTCAGTCAGGAAACCCTCAGAAACACGGATGTGTGAAAAGAATAAGTTTTTCATTTGAAACAGTAGTTTGAATCTGAAAAATACTTCCGGAAAAACAAGAAGTCATCATTTCTTAAACGTTTTTCTTCAGATTAGTGCCAAAACAGATTTGTCTTGACTATTATAAGAGAAAAAACATGGCCATTCTTTAATCCCATTGAAGAAACTCAATTATCCTCCCATAAATACAGAAATGTTTAGAGAGAAATATGTTTTATTGTCCTTGTTATTTTATTGACATATAATGGACATATTATATTTCACGTATGATTAAAATATGTGTGTACCACATATTCAATACTGTATCTATTGTATAAAATCATCAACACAATAAGTCTAGTTAACTTCATCACCACACACAGTTACAAATTTTTTTTTCTCTTTCAATGAGAACTATTAAGATCTTCACTTGGGAACTTCCCAGTATGCAAATGTATTGTTATTAATGAAGAATATTTTTTCAAATATGAATAGGCATACGTGTAAAGCAAAAGTGGTTTGAGACTGTGGTCACTATGGGCATAACCAACCAATGATTTCTCAATTGCTGAAAGGTTTCTGCACAAAGCTATCTTAGGAGATAACTTTTCTATTGCATGCCTGAAAGCTACAAGTTACTGGTTTAAAGCAGATGTTGACTTGGGTGTAGAGACAGGAGACAGAAGAAAAAATAAGGTCTTTAATTTTGTTATCTTGCACTTTAGGAAGTAAATTACTTGTGCCCTTCTCATTGAAAGAAGAGGATATTTAGGATTTAAAATCCTCTGATGTCAGCGTGCTTGGGTGGCTCAGTCTGCTGAACATCCGACTTCAGCTCAAGTCATGATCTCAGGGTTCCTGAATTCCAGCCCTGCTCTGCTGTCAGTGCAGAGCCTGCTTCAGAGCCTCTGTCCTTCTCTCTCCCCCTACCCCGCCCACACTTTCTCTCTCAAAACTGAATAAACATTTTTAAAAAATGTCTTATGTCTGTTTTGTTTTGTTAAAAGAGGCAAAATAATATTGAGGATACAATACAGAAAACTGTTCTGGACAGTAAGGCTGAAAAAGATGGATTACAAAAAGACTGCACAGAAGAAATAACATTTCAGTAAAGCACAGTTTTAGGCACTCAACATAATGAGGATTGGCTGGGGGACAACCAGATGATTAAAAGGAAATCCAGTATTATTTTTCTTGTGATCATCATTATAAAAAGGAAAAAAAAATATATGTACCCTTGCTCCAAACAGGAAATGGTAAACTAAACTAAAATATTGACTTCATAAACAAAACAAACAAATAAACAAATCATGAGAATTTTAGTTTCATAGAAGAAAGACTGGTTGCAATCCCAAAATGAGATCTTGCTTCAGCAGAAGAAAAGAAGCATTACCAGAAGTTTATAAATTTAACACAGAGTATTAAATTCTATCTGCTACTTTCCGTGTCTCCTTTAGGGTGTGTCCTCAGGTTGAGAGCCAAGCCAGAATGTGGAATGGTTTTACAAAAGACATAGAATGAATGTTCTTGAGAAAATGAGTATAGTTTTCTGATCTTACATGAGACATTCAAAAAGCTAAGCATTAAAAACGAAAAAAAGCATCATAAAATTTCAGTGTGAAAATAGAAAAAAAAATACATGAACGAGTAGGATTAGGACTTGTCTTGCCATTTTACTCAGATTATCAGAGTAGCCAGTCTGACGGGAGCTGACCATGGTGCTGAATCTTCGTGCAACAATTTAGGTAATAGTCCACTTTGAATCCATCTTGGCCTCTTGGCTTGAAGGATCACTCGCAGCAGTTATTTATTGAAAATGCAATGTTATATGACTTAAGTTACTGTATAAGTCAATTATATGCCCAGATCCACATCAAAAGTGACTTCAACCTCAACTTTACTAAGCTTCTTACCCAGACAAGAAACTTATCCAGATTACCACCACTTAGTTTATCTTGTTTAAGGTGAGTTAAAAGCAAAAACTTTCCCAACGAATTAAGTAAAACATTAATCTCGAGTTATATCACTTACAAAAAAAACAAAAGTAATGCTTCCTTATCGAAGGAAGTAAGCTATACTTACAAATACCCTTACATTTTCCAGTCTTCAATACACATAGGGAAAATGTCTACTTGTGCTCTTCAGAAAAGCTTTGTAAAAGTAATGGTTTTTAGCCACTTTATTAGCTCAAAAAAGAAGTGGAGAAGGAACAACAGGAAGAAAGATTTGAGGCTATGGTGTAAGGTTTGTCTATATCACTTATTAGACTTGGGGATATCACTTAAAGATTCTAAACCTTGGGGTCTCCATTGACTAAATTAATGAGATATAGATAGATGATAGATGATAGATAGATAGATAGATAGATATGATAAGATATTATTTGTGACAGTGATTTTATTTACATTTGTAAAGGCTCAGGAACAGTAAGGCTAAAGTTAAAATAATTTCTGAGTGCCTCTACATCTGTTAAAGTAGAATGCTGCCTGGAAGCTAAGGTTCTAGCTCAAAGACAGAAAACAAGATCTAAATGATCGAAAATTTTAAATAATGAGTTGTCAAAAAAATCTGAGGGAGGGGCGCCTGGGTGGCTTAGTCGGTTAAGCGTCTGACTTTCGCTTAGGTCATGATCTCAAGGTTCGTGGGTTTGAGCCCCGCGTCGGGCTCTGTGCTGACTGCCAGCTCAGAGCCTGGAGCCTGTTTCGGAGTCTGTGTCTCCCTATCTCTCTGACCCTCCCCTGCTCACTCTGTCTCTCTCTCTCTTTCCTAGAAATAAATAAAAATTAAAAAAAAAAAAAATCTGAGGGAAGGCCAGCACTGAAAGAAGAAGGCAAACACTAAATCCAACTGTTTTTGTAGGTTCAAGGTAAAACTATATGGCATGATGTTATTTCATGTACCCAAAGAAATTTAGTAATGCTTTTTCCCCCCTAATCAACTGAACAAACAGATAATAGCTATAGTAGAAAGTCCACTGAACTAGTAGACAGATACTTCAGGTTTTTGAAGTTTATAGATTGGTTGGCAAATCATTAGAAAGAAGTATTCACAAATGCACTTTCTTCCAAACTCACTGAATAGAGGCAATCTGACTAGGAATAACTTATATCCTTTAAAATGTTTTGGAGAATCTTGGCAAACCATACAGAGTTGTAGAAAAGTAAATATGCAATGGTTATGTATAATTTGGTTAATCAATCTTATAGACAGTAAAAAATAATTTATGAAAGATAGTATGGTAAAGATCTAGTGTCAAAAAAAGGAATTATGATTTTCAAAGAAATTAGACGGTCATGGTACTCAAGAGGAAAGATCAATTGGTGTTATTCTAACAGAAATGCTTAAGCAATTTCCAAAATGCCATTTTTAATACAAATGAGGTCTGCTTAGGCTGGGTTGGCAGCAAGCCACTGATTCAAGACAAACTGGAATTATAGTTAAACACATTTATAATCAATATCCATTCTACTTCCAAAATAATTGTAGGTGATTTAAAATAAGAGGCACATATGCAACATAGGTTTGAATTAGAATGAGGAAAAAATATTTAATAAAAAGCAAGAAGAAAATCTATTAAGCACCAAGGAAATAATCACTATGACTTTAGCTTTAAGCTCTGACCTTCTTGATAGGGAGAGAAAAACAGAAAAAAGGACTATATGCCATTTCCAAACATGCCACAGATTTCTTTTTATTCTGACCTTTGCCTATGCTATTCCCATGAACTGAAATACCTTTCAGATGTTGCTTTGTTTACTGAAATTACATATATTCCCCAATTCCTACTTTGTGTACACTTGCTCCTATTAAAACATTCTTGGGACTCCCTAATATGATTTGTATTGCATGTTTTACACTCACAGAAGACTTTGCTTATATATCTTTGGGCATGCATTTAATCACTTAAGTTCCATGTCTGTCTTTTTGCCCAGATTCTAAGTTAATGAAGGACACAAACCATATCTTAATTCTGGTACATCAGGGTCATTCATAAAGGTTTTGGCAATTATTTGTAATGGATTCCTTCAACAACCTATTTATATAAAAATAATAATTTTCATTTCTTTTCGACAATGATCTTAGGTATCATTAAATAGCAACCTGAGAGCTCAGTGAGCAAGACTAGCCTTAGAAAAAGTTTTAAAGAAAAGGAACCTTTGAGGAGAACGGAAAGATGGTAGCTGAACAGGAGGACCCTCAGTTCATCTTGTCCCATGAATACAGCTAGACAATTAAAAGCAGCCTAAATACCCCCGAAATAAACCTGAAGACTAGCAGAGCAAACTCCACCACTAAAAGTAGAGGCAGGGCACATCAAAGAAGGTAGAAAGTGCAGGGACAAAGTTTGGAAGAGAAATAGATCATGGGCGCTATGGTGGGGAGGGAGCTGCAGTCATATAGAAAGGCAAAAAAGAAACTAACACACATGGGAACCCTTACAAGGAAGACGAATAGCCATAGCAATTGGCTTGGAAGGCAAGTAAGGACAAATTCTGTGAGTTCTTGCAACAGCAGATCTTGAAGCTTAGAGTTCTAAAGGTCAGTAAATTTAGCTCCTGGAGAGCCTAGAAGGCACCGCACTGCTCTTAGAGAGGAGGCAGGGCAAACAGCCTGCAAATATATAGCATGGAAACAGTGACCTGAAGACTGCCTGGGGCATAGAGAAGCAGGTAAATTACTTGCTCATTTTCGAGCATGTCACAGAGAGGCAGCATTATTGGAGAGATCCCTCAAGGAACAAAGGAAATGGCTGGTGCCATTTCCTTCCCCAGCCTCTGAGCATAAGCAAAACACCACCTGCAGGAAGCAGCAAAACTGGATACTTATTGTCTAACTGGCTTACAGCAAGCTCCATTTCCCCTCAGGCTCTAGTGGAACCACCCTTCCCAGCACACCTGCCTGAGTACCACTGCGGTGGGTCCCCTTCCATCAGTAGACTAGCTGAAATGTTTGACAACAACATGACTCTGGACCTAAGAATTTTGCAAGGTCTGAGCTCTGGTGTTAGTGGTGACAGGTGTCAAATCACAAGCAAACCAGAGCACATCTAGTTAAAATGTGCCACATTCAGGCAAGGGACCAAACAATGCCCATAACAGGCAAAAAGAGCCTTTGGAAATGACTGGTGACCAGGGCACAACATACATTGGAGATACTCCCTGAAGTGCCAGGACCTGAGGAACAGGAGACTACACTGCCTTAGACTGCAAGGCACTATAGAACCTGTTCTTCATAAGGTCATTACCCTCAAGAACAGGAGAGGTAACTGACGTTACTAACACAAAGAAGGCATGGAGATTTTGATAAAATGAGAAGACAGAGGAATTTCTCCCAAATGACAGCACAGGGCTAGCGCATGGACACAGATCTAAGTGAAACAAATATAAATAATAAGCCTGATAGAAAATTTAAAGTAATGATCATAAAGGTCCTCACTGGACTTGAGATAAGAGTGACAGACATGAGTGAGACCTTTAATACAACAGTAATGAAGAATATAGCAGAAATAAAAGGCGTACTAAATGAGAAACACATTTAATGGAATGAACATGGGGCTAGAAGAAGCAGAGGAACAAATTAGTGACCTAGAAGACAGACTGATGGAAAGTAATCAAGCTGAACAAAAGAAGAGAAAAAAGATAGGCAAACTGAGAATAGACTTAGGGAACTCAGTGTCTCCCTAAGTAATGTAATAACATTCACATTATAAGAGTCCCAGAAGAAAAAGAGAGAGAAAGCGGTCCAGAAAATTTATCTGAAGAAGTAATAGCTGTATACTTCCCTATTCTAGAGAAGGAAACAGATATCCAGATCCAGAAGGCACAGAGAATCTCCCAACGAAATCAAACAAAGCAGAACCATACCAAGATACACTGCAATTAAAATGGCAAAATATAGGGATAAAAAAAAATTTAAGGCAGCAATACAAAAGAAGACAGTTACATCCAAGGGAAAGCCCATAAAGCCCTCATGGGAATTTTCAGCATAAAATTTTCCAAGTCAGAAGGGAGTGGAATTATATATTCAAAGTGATAAATGTGAAAACTTTGCAGCCAAGAATATTCTACCTACCAAGCTAGCATTCAAAATAGAAGGAGAAATAAAGAATCTCCCAAACCATTAAAACATCTGTGCAAGAAGTATTAAAGAGGACACCTTGAGTAAAAAGGAAAGTCAAAAGTGACAATGTGGAGGTAGGAACCACAAAAGCAGGAAAAATGAAATTTTTGTAAAATATCAAAGAACTCATAAAATAAAGACATCAAGTGTGACACTATCTACCTAAAATGTGAGAAGGAGAAGAGTAAATAATGGGTTCAAAGTTAAATAACCATTAATTTAATATGCAGAAGATGCTATATATTCAAACCTAATGGTCACCACAAATTAAAAACCACTAATAAATATGCAAAGAATAAAGAAGAAATCCAAATAAACCACTAAAAAAAAAGCAAACTCTGAAAGAAAGGCAAGAAAGAACCAGAGAAAATCTTCAGAAAAACAAACAAACAAACAAAACAAACAGGTAATAAAATGGCAAAATACAAAATAGATATCTATCAATAATCTCTTTTAATGTAAATGGACTAAACACTCTAATCAAAAGACATAGGGTGACAGTATGGATAAAAAATAATAATAAGAGCCATCTATCTGCTGCTTAGAAGAGACTTATTTTAGACCTAAAGAAACCTGTAGATTAAAACTGTAGTGGAGAAATATTTTGCCATGTAAATGGATGTTAAAAGAAAGCTGGAATAGCAATAATTATATTGGACAAAATACAATTTGAAACAAAGACTCTAACAAGAGACAAAGAAGGACACCACATAATAATAAAGGGACGAAACCATCAAGAAGATATAACAATTGTAAATATTTATACACCAAACAGAGAAGCAACCAAATGGATGAAAGAGTAAATAACAAACATAAAGGAACTATCTGATAGTAGTACAATAATAACACCCCATTTATATCAATAGATCATCTAAACAGAAAATAGCAAGGAAATAATGGTTTTAAATGGACCAGATAGACTTAACAGATATATTCAGAAAAACTGAGAACCATTCGAAAACATCCAAACATAAATTCCTTTCAATCGCACATGGAAGATTCTCCAGATGGGATCACATAATTAGGCCACAAAATAAACTTACACAAATTCAAAAATAATGAAATTATATCATGCATTTTTTTTTCTGACCATAATGCTATGAAACTAGAAGTCAACCACAAGAAAAATTCTGGAAAGATCACAAATCCGTGGAGGTTAAATAGCATGCTACTAAACAATGAATGGGTCAACCATGAAGTAAGAGATTAAAAAGTACATGGAAACAAATGAAAATGAAAATAATGATTCACAACCTTTAAGATGGAGGCAAAAGCAAGTCTAAGAGGAAAGCTTATAGCAATACAGTTCTACTTTAAGAAGCCAAGAATGATCTCAAATAAAGCACCTAACCTTATACCTAAAGAAGCTAGAAAAAGAAAAACAATCTTAAAACCAATAGATGGAAGGGTATAATAAAAACAAATGATATAGAAACTAAAACAAAACACACACACACACACACACACACACACACACACACACACCCCACACACAGATCAGTAAAAACAGGATCTAGTTCTTGAAAAAATAATCAATGAAATTGATAAATCTCTAGCCAGACTTCTAAAGAAAAAAAATATATAAAGGACTCAAATAAATAAAATCTCAATTAGACAGGAAAAATAACAACCAACACCACAGGAATACAAACAATCAGAGAGAATATTATGAAAAATCAGATGCCAGTAAATCGGACAATCCAGAAGAAACTGATAGATTCCTAGAAACATATAGCCTCCTAAAGCTGAAACAGAATGAACTAGAAAATTTGAACAGACCAATTACCAGCAAAGGAATTGAATCAGTAATCAAAAAACTCTTAACAAACAAATGTCTAGGACTGGGTGGCTTCACAGGCAAATTCTACTAAATATTTAAAGAAGAATTAATACCTATTCTTCTCAAACTATTCCAAAAAATAGAAAAAGGAAAATTTCCAAATTCATTCTATGAGGCCAACATTACCCTGATACTAAAACCAGAAAAAGGCCCACACATACAAAAAAAGAGAATTACAGGCCAATATCTCTGATTAACATAGACGCAAAAATCCTCAACAAAATACCATAAAACTGAATCCAACAATACATTAAAAAGAATCATTTACCAAGATCAACCCGTTTGTTCCTGGGTTGCGAGGGTGGTTCAATATTTGTAAATCCATCAATGTGATATGATACATCACATCAGTAAGTAAAATAATTAGAATCAGATGTATCACTTCAATAGACACAGAAAAAGCATTTTACAAAGTACAACATACCATCATGATAAAACAAAAAAAAACTCTCAACAAAGTAAACCTAGAGGGAACAGACCTCAACAAAATATAGGCCATATATGAAAACTCACAGATAATAGCATACTCAATGGGAAAAAAAAAAAAAAAAACTGAGAACCTTCTCCATAAAGTCAGGAATAAGACAAGAATATCCACTCTCATGCTATTATAGAACAAAGTACTGGAAGTCCTAGCCACAGATATCACACAAGAGAAAGAAATAAAAGGCATCCCAATTGGTAAAAAAAAGAAGTAAATTTTTCACTGTTTGCAAAGAACATGATACTATATATAGAAAACCCAAAGGACTCCACCAAAAAACTGTTAAAACTGATAAATTCAGTTAAGTCTCAGGATACAAAAACAATCTATAGAAATCTGATGCATTTCTGTATTTACAAATAATGAAACAGCAGGACTATAAATTAAGGGGAAAAATCCCATTTACAATCGCACTCGAATAAGATACTTAGGAACAAATCTAATGAAAGTGGTGAAAGACCTGTACTCTGAAAGCTATAAAATACTGATGAAATGAATTAAAGATGACATAAAGAAATGAAAAGATATTCCATGCTCATGGATTTGAAGAACAGATACTGTAAAAATGTCTATTCTACCCAAAGAAATCTACATATTCAATGCAATTTCTATCAAAATACCAGCAGCATTTTTCACCAAACTAGAACAAATAATCCTAAAATTTGTATGGAACCACAAAAAGATCATGAACGGATAAAACAATGTTGAAAAAGAAAAGTAAAGCTGGAGGTATCATCACAATTTCAGACTTCCATTATACTAGAAAGCTGTAGTCATCAAAGCAGGATACTAACGGCACAGAAATAGACACATAGATCAATGGAACAGAATTTTTAAAAACCCAGAAATGAACCCACAACTATATGGTCAACTAATCTTTGACAGAGCAGGAAAAAAATATCCAATGGGAAAAAGAAATTCTCTCCCACAAATGCTGTTGGGAAAACTGGAGAGCAACATACCAAAAAATGAAACTGGACCACTTTCTTACATCACACACTAAAATAAATTCAAAGTAGATTAAAACCTAAATGTGAGACTTGAAACATAAAAATCCTAGAAGAGAGCACAGGCAGTAACTTATCTGACACTGGCCATAGAACCATTTTTCAAAATAGGTCCCCTGAGGCAAGGGAAACAAAAACAGAAATAAACTATTGGGACAAAAGAAAAAAAAAAAAAAAACTTTTGCACAATGAAGGAAACAATCATCAAAACCAAAGAGCAACCTATGGAATGGAAGAAGATATTTGCAAATAACACACTCAATAAAGGGTTAGTATCCAAGATATATAGGAACTTACAAAACTCAACAGACACACAAAAAAGCAATATACTCCCATTAAAAATGGGCAGAAGATGTGAACAGGTATTTTTTCCAAAAAGGACAACCAACCAACAGACAAATGAAAAGATGCTTTTCATTCATGATTAGGGAAATGAAAATCAAAAGTACAATAAGATATCTCCTCACACTTGCCAGAATGGTTAAAATCAGCAACACAAGAAACAACAGGTGTTGGGGAGGGTGTGGGCGAAAACGAACCCTCTTATACTGTCTGTGGGAATAAAACTGGCACAGCCTTGTGGAAGACTGTATGAAGATTCCTCAAAATTTTAAAATAAAATGACCCTATGATCCAGCAATCACACTACTGGGGATTTACCCAAAGAATACAAAAACACTAATTCAAAGGGATACATGCACCACTATGTCTATAGATATGGAAGCAGCCCAAGTGTCCACTGACTGATGAATGGATAAAGATGAGGTGCTATATACATACAATGGAATATTATTCAGCCACAAAATGGAATTAAATCTTACCTTCTGTGATGACATGGATGGAGCTACAGAGTATAAGTGACAGAAATACAAATACCATATGATTTCACCCATATGTGGAATTTAAGAAATAAAACAAATTCGGAAAGGGAAAACAAAAGAGAGAAAGACAAACCAAGAAGCAGACTCAACTCTAGAGAACAAACTGATGGTTACCAGTGGGGAGGCAGGTGAGGAAATGGGTGATGGGGATTAAGGAAGACACTTATTGTGATGAGCACTGTGTGATGTATAGAAATGGTGAGTCACTATATTGTACATCTGAAACCAATATAACACTGTATGTTCACTAACTGGAATTAAAACTTTAAAAACTTGAGACAAAGAAAAGAAGCTTTGAAATGACTCTGACAGTCGTTTTAAAATGACTTTTGAATAGAAGCTCACTGTCTAGCAGAAATGGAAATGAGCCAGGTTCCCTTGGGCCAGTCCCATACACTCCTGCACAGTGGAGAAAAAGCAAATCTCATTGGATTTCTTTTTTCACTGTAGTAAAATATATGTAACATTAAATACAGTACAGTAACCATTTTTAAGCCTATTAATTCGGTGGCAGTAAGTGCAGTGTTTTGCAGCCCATCATCGCTATTTCTAGAACTTTTTCTTCCGTCAAAACTGAAACTGTGTATCTATTGATCAATAACTGACCAACATCGCTGCACCTGGTAACCTCTTTTACTTTCTGTCTCTATGAATTTGCTCATTCTCGGTACTTCCGACAAATGAAATGATACGATATTTGTCCTCTGTGCCTGGCTATCTCTGTATCATAGCACAGATAGCTGCACATGCATCTGTATTGTAGTGTGTATCAGAACTTAATATCATTTAATGGCTGAATAATATTTCATTGAATATATATATATTTATATATATATATATATACACAGTGTAGTTTGTTTACCTAGTCACCTATTGACAAACACTTGTTTTTCTCCCTGACCTTTTATCTTGTATGAGTACTGCTAGTATGATGACTGGTATATACACATCTGTTCAAGTCTTGTTTTTAATTCTTCTGGATAAATACCTAGTATTCAAATTGTTGCATCCTATGGTAATTCTTTGTGTAACCTGTTGCCAAACTGCCAAATTCATTGGTTTTTATAATGATGAAATGAGAGAGGCCCTTCTATGCACTAGTAACATCCATACGTTTCTCTCATTTTTGGCATGTCTCTGGTCTCTCTTCTCCCTTGTCCCCATTGCTGGATTCAGTTCTTTCTTCTGGCCACTCAGGAGAGACTGCTCTATTCTCTATCCGAGGTCTCCTCACTCTTCTCAAAACAAAGTTGTCTCCTAATCTTGATTGCTTGATAAATGATACTATACTATGAGCAGTGAATGACTTTCAGGGAATGGATTTTTAGCCCATCCAAAAGAACATATATTATTAAGGACTTCCTTAAGAAAATGAGTTAATCTAGAAAACAAAGGCAAAAACAAAACAATTAAGGAAACAAAAATGTTAAGATTTTGAAATGTTCCACAGTGTATGGAAGGAATAAAAAGGGCAAGTGGGTCTCTGAAGCCTACCCTGTGTATCTGTAGGGCCAAGCTCTTCTGCTGATGCACTGTAGCCCTGGGCCTTCCGGACAGGTTTAGGAAAGCTACCTTGTACAACAACAACAACGAGCACTATTAATACTTTAGAATTGCTTAGGTGCATTTTAACTACTTTACATACATTAACTGTTCAAGCCTTAAAAAAACTGTTTCAGGGATTAAGTAAATTAGTCAAGACCACATGACCCATAATGAGAAAGAATGATATCTGGCCATTTGTAGCAACATGGATGGACCTTGAGGGTGTTATGCTGAGCAAAATAAGTCAGGCAGAGAAGGACAGATACCATATGTTCGCACATATAGGTGGATTAGGAGGAAGTTAGCAGAGGACCATGAGGGAGAAGAAGGGGAAAAATAGTTGGGGAGAGGGAGGGAGGCAAACCATGAGAGACTCTTGAATGTTGAGAACAAACTGACGGCTGATGGGTATGGGGGGGGAGGGGGGTGATGGGCATGAAGGAGGGCACTTGTTGGGATAAGCACTGGGTGTTAAATGGAAACCAACTTGACAATAAACTTTTTAAGGGGGGAAAAATCATATGGTCAATAAGCAATGGCACCAGCACTTAAACTCAACCAATCCTGCCACACAGACCATTGATAACCACTACTTGATACAGTTCAAAAAATTTCAGGCAACCAATTAGTCTGAACATTCAATTCCAGATATAGGTGCTTTAAGTGCTGGGACTCCTTCATCCGCAGTCCTCAACCATGAGCTGAATCCTGTCAAATATTTCTTGGATGTCTATTAAAGACCAGACAATGAAGGATAAAGAAAACAGTATGAGTCCTTAGGTGAGGAGGGCAGAGCAAATAAGGGATAATTACAATTCTCTAAGAAAACAAATTTAAACCAAGCAGGAAAGCATTTCAGTGCCTACACTTAGCAATCATTACCTCCTTATTGAAATAAATTTATTTTCCACAATATAGCAAGAAATTGAAATTTAAGAAATGATAGTTTCAGAAAAAAATTCCAGATTAACCAAAATTATTTTGATTAGTTATGTAATCACTTTGTAGCTTGAATTATCCAGATATTTGCAACACTTTTTTTTTTATTTTTTAAATGTTTATTTATTTATTTATTTTAATGTTTACTTATTTTTGAGAGAGAGAAAGGGAAGGGGCAGAGAGAGAGGGAGACACAGAATCTGAAGCACGCTCCAGGCTCCAAGCTGTCAGCACAGAGCCTGATGCAGGTCTTCAACCCACAAACCAGGACATCATGACCTGAGCTGACTTCAGACACTTAACTGACTGAGCCACCCAAGTGCCCCAAAAGTCTTTTCATTTACTGTATGTGACCTCAGAGAAATAAAATGTTATACATGCTGTAAAATCAGCAATGGCATCGGATGCTCAGTTCTTCTCCATACAAAATGTTTCAATCACTATGTTAGTGACTATACAAGATTGACTGTTGCAAGCAGAAGTTATTTATCAAAAGTATCATCTTCATTTAGTTGGAGAGAGAGGGAGACAGAGTGAGTGAGTGAGTGAGAGAGAGAGAGAGAGATGACTTTCTAAAGTGTCTTTTGTTAAACATGCAAATTCTGTTAATATCCATTACTTTAAAAGAAAATGAAGGATGCAACAGTTGAATAAAATATTTAAAAACTCAAGTTTTTACCCATGTGTGACTATTTTAACAATTCCTAACAAAAAAACATGATTTACAAGGTAGGTACTCATTTTGACAAAATTGAAAATGTTGGACATAGTTTATGGTAGCAGAGGAAATAGTATTCTTTCTCACCAAATCTCATGCACACGCTTATATTTCACGTAAAACCATTTCCCTTTCATGCAGTTTCATTTATGCTGAACAAATATTACCTGCCTGAAACAGCTTCAAACATGTTTTGATCCCATGAGACTGTTATCAGGGAAGCACAGGCCACAAGGAAGCCTACTGTGGCCCTCACTCATCTCCCATCTCCCCTAGGGGAGTAGGGGAAATGTAAGCACCCTTCAGTTCAAGCTAGACAAAGAACATCATCACGACAATTTAACATTTATTTTATTTTGATGTTAAAAAAAAATCTATAACGTGATTCAACTGTTAAGTCTAGATTCTCTTGATTCAGAATCATTTTCTTTAGCAATATCAGAACTTTGATTCTTTAAAAAAATTGTTTTAATGTTTATTTATTTTTGAAAGAGAGAGAGACAAGAATGAGCGCAGAGGAGGGGCTGAGAGAGAGGGAGACGAAGCACCCACAGCAGGCCCCCGGACAGAGCCCGATGCGGGGGCTCAAACCCACAAACTGTCAGATCTTGATCTGAATTCGGAAGCTTAACTAACTGAGCCATCCAGGTGCCTCAGAACTTTGACTCTTAGTCTTGGTTACGTGCCAAAACTAAAGATAGCGAAGAAACTTAGTTGCATTATTTAAACCAATACAATGTAAGACTACCAAGAGGGAGGGGTTAAAAAGTATTGCAATTCTCTGGGATGCAGTGTAAGACCCACAACAACTTAGCAAACCGCTATTCAAATCGGCCAGCAATGAGCACAAAGTAAGCAGTGTCTGCCACTTGTTGGACAAATAAATAGTGTGAGAATAAGACCGCAGTTTTGAGTTGCTGTGTAGTAGAATAGGGAAGAAAGAGAATACGATTTAAAGTCAGAGAACCCGGTCTAGCAAATTCTCGACTGTGTCAAGTCAATCAATCTCATTAAGTATCGATGTCCTCATCTGTAACGGGAGACTAGAAATGAAAATACTTCTCAATCTTCTCTTTTGGGCTTGTTGAGACGCTCAAGGAAGAGAGTCTGAGAAAATATTTTTCATAACATATAAAACGTCACTTAATTGGAAAATGTATAAAAAGCATAGAAAAAAGTTGATTTTTTTTTAAGTCTATGGGGAACCAATTTGACCTTATGGAAATCGACGAGCGACTCCAGGCTCATCAGCACCAGAGTCTAACCAATTAAGCTAAGTGGCAGAGGACACCCACATTTCAAAATAAAATTTCAAGCACATGAAACAGAGTAACGTGTTTATAATGTTAAATGAGGTGTTTCATAATTAATTTTAAATGGCAGGTGAAGCTTATACATTCTGGGGCACTTCATGCTCCATAGTGCCAATATGAAATTAGAAATAACACAATTACAATAAAAAAAAAAAAAAAAAAGGCTGGCACTCCATGTGGAGAATGGTAAGGGCAAAATTGAAATGCGTCCACCTTGATTATTTGGAACAGTGTTGGGCACCGCCTGGATCGAAGTCCGTTGGCAGGCAGACTGCAGTAGGCATGCTTACCGGGGGCAGGGCATTCACAACAGCGTATCCAAGCTCTTGGCACCTGACACCAGGGGCAGCCACGGCATGCAAGCTCTGAACCAGGCCCCCCCACCCCCCGCCAGGTCACAAGACAGCCTGCAGTTAGGCTGCTGTCTCCCAGGGAACATTTTCAAAAGGCATATACAGCACATGGGTAGGTTCAAATGAAGGAGAAAATACACTTTTGTGATTCAAATAGTTCACTTGAATGACTTGTAAATGGATGGCTGTCACTTAGAAAGATAAGGCATCTCAGGGCACCTGGTGGCTCAGTCAGTTAAGTGTAGACTTCAGCTCAGTTCATGATCTCAGGGGCAGATCACAGGTTCGAGCCCCGCATCGGGCTCTGTGCTGCCAGCTTGGAGCCTGGAGCCTGCTTCAGCCTCTGTGTCTCCCTCTCTCTCTGCCCTCCCCCTGCTCGCACTCAGTTTCTCAAAAATAAATGAACATTAAAAAAATTAAAAAGATAAGGCATCTTACAACCCATATTCATTATAACACGTGTTTTTCAAAACACATAATTATTTGCTACCAGATATATGATACATTTTCAATTAAGATAAATTGATGGTTTGGGGCGCCTGGGTGGCTCAGTCAGTTAAGCTTCTGACTTCAGCTCAGGTCATGATCTCACAGTTTGTAAGTTCAAGCCCTGCACTGGGCTCCATGTTGACAGCTCAGAGTCCGGAGTCTGGTTCAAATTTTGTGTCTCCCTCTCTCTCTCTGCTCCCACACACTCATGCTCTGTCTCCCTCTCTATCTCTCAAAAATAAAAATAGTTTTAAAAAGTTTTAAAAAAGATAAATTGATAATGTGACATGCTAAAAAAGACTTTGTCATCATTTATGGCTCCTTATTGAATGGGAGAAATGATAAAATATTTCATGATTTACTTTGTCCTTCATGTATACAATCTATGGCTCCTTCAATTTAGGCATACTTGATATTTTCAGATTGAATAACTCAGTTGGAAGTTTTAAATGTCACTCTTTTTTAACATATAAAATATTCTATTACACTGCAATAAAATTTTTATTTAGAATACATATATTTACGAAGTTCTTATTACCAGGCACTGTTGTAGGAGTGGGAGATAGATCAGTGAAGAAAACAAAGTCCCCTAAAAGGCTCAGTGACATTATAAAGAACTTACATCCTTTCTCTTTTCTGTCCTGCCATTCCCAGATGACACGTAAGTGACCAGAAAATGTCATCCATTTTAATCTTTATAAAAATCCTTTGGGGTCACCTGGGTGGCTCAGTCAGTTGAGCGTCCGACTTCAGCTCAGGGCATGATCTCATGGTTTGTGGGTTCGAGCTCCAGATCGGGCTCTGTGCTGACAGCCAGCTCAGAGCCTGGAGCCTGCTTTGGATTTTGTGTCTCCCTCTCTCTGTGACCCTTTCCTGCTCTCTCTCTCTCTCTCTCTCAGAAATAAATTATTAAAAAATTTAAAAACCCTTTGAAGTAGTATACAACACATTTAAAAATTTTGAGGTAGAAAACTGAGATTAAAGAGGTCTGAAGTAATAGACCCCAAAACCCTCCAACAATAATTATGGAGTATCCAAGATTAAAATATAATTTTCCTACAAAGAAGACACAATTTTCCTCAAAAGGAGTATATAGCTTAACTGGGTTAATAAAACATGCATGTAGGAAATATAAATAACACTTCAAGGCACAATATAAATAGTAATTCCAATAGTTAAAGAAACTGAAAATAGAATATGGACAGAACTCAGGCCTTTTGATAACTGATGTTTTAGGTACCCCACCAGTGGACTCCATGAAGAATGAAGACGTAAGCCTTGCTCCACACCAAAGGTAATTCCTACACACAGATGAAGTCCCAATTAAAGCGATTCATCCTTTTAAATATTCATACACCTAAAATATAAATTCTTCATCATGATGAGGTACATAAAGAACTTCTTTGACAAGACTAATTTTGGAAAGAAAAGCGTTTAGGGGAGATTATTCAATATTCAAGAGCAATATTAAAGAGGAAATACCCAAAATTTGATCTTGTGTTATTTCCTATATTTACTTTCTTAACTACCAATAACCTTTTCATGATGAACAGAGGTGGATACTTTCTCTTGGCTGCCAGAAAGAGAACTAAATCCCACAGACACTTACCCTGATATACTACTATGGACCACTAATAAAGGTAAATGTGATTTCTCAGGGTGCCTGAGTGGCTCAATCAGTTAAGCATCTGACTCCTGATTTCAGCTTGAGTCATGATTTCACAGTTCTGGGTGTGAGCCCTGCATTGTTCTCCGCACTGGCAGTGCAAAGCCTGCTTCAGCTTTTCTGTCTCCCTCTTTCTCTCTCTCTGTCTCTCTCTCCCTCCTCTGCTTAAACTTTCTTTCACGCAAAATAAATAAATAAACATTCAAAACTAGTGACTTCTCAGAGCTATATGGCAGTGAAAACTTTAATATATAGACGATGCCTTTTCCTATCATTTTCAAAGGTAAGTTTTTAACAAAGGAAACTTGCAAATTCTGCCAACGAATGGATACCTAAGTATCAAATGTTTCAAATACTAAGGAATATTTAATACCTAAAATTGAATATACTTTCTGAAAGAAGTTGGGTTTTTTTAGACATACGTAACTCTGAATATAGGGGATGCTGTGGCAGGCCACCCAGACACAGGTGTTTATTACTCCCCGTTGCAGGGAATGCCAGCAGCTGAAATCCAACTGGAAGGTGAATGTTCAAGGCCAGGCCCCCATCCTAGAGGCAGCCAGGTGTACAATGACTGATTGACGTGAAGGTATGAAGACTCAGCCCTCTTACCTCAAGTCTAGGAAGGATCATTCCAGCTCAGAGCACTCAAGGGGATCACCTGAAGGCAACCGCAGGTCAACCTCACCCCTGCAACCAAGCCTTCACCACTTCCAATGGGATTGATTCTGAAAACACTGCCCAGTAAACTTACTGCAAACATGTTTTCAACCTCTGAGTCTTTTTCCTGGGGACACCCTCCTAAAATAATGAGTTTGGAATAATCCTTTTAATCCTTTCTATCCATTACTCGGGGTATCTGCTCACTTAATTAGCAACATTTGTAGCTAAACTTTTCCGAGTATTGCCAGTTATAAGCCAATAAAGCCAACATTTTCTAAACAAAATATACTAAAATATTCTTCTCTAAATTATAACTGACTCAGGAAAAATCAATACAATTAAGTGGCTGTCAAAAAGGGTACTAAAAGTTAAAGTCAAAAGAAAATAGAAAAATGCATCTAGCAGGAGAGCACAGTTAAAAATCAATGAGATCTGTAGTATATATCAACAGATAAAGGCAATAAACTACTCTGGTTAGCGGCACAAGGCATCATATCTTTGGGTACCAGTAAGTTAAAAGTTCAAGAAAATTAAGCAGTGTCTATAATTCCCAATAATTCAGCTCATGCTCTGAACACTTCTTGCCTTATGAAATATTTTTAAAGCAGACTGCTTTCATAAAACCCCCTGAAGAAACATTGAAATTGCTGTGATAAATTACCAAATATCAATTTCTCATTGATTCCATGAGCATGTTTTACCACTCTAGGTAACATATATAGATATATGAATTTACTTCTTCCAGTCACGTAATATAATGAAGTTTTATTTACTACCACAGGACATCCAAATTGATTTTTGTATATTATTGCCTCCAGTTTTTATTGATGGCTCTCCCCATATCTTCCTTAATCACTTCGACAAGCTTTCACAGACTTGTACACAAAAATCCCATGTTATGCAATTAAACTGCATACATCAGCAGTAAATACTTCTCAAAGAGCAGAAATAACGTAAGTTACCAAATGTCCTCCATCTATTCATGTAAGTTCTGTAAGTTGTCAAGTATCTATTAGAATTATCTGTAACCAAATTAGCTTCAGTTTTTTAAGAACATCTGCTTCTGGGGTTTTGGTGTAAAATACATTGCAGTATCATTTAAAAAAATAGGGACTCAGATTTCTTCTCTACCATCTCACCCCACACTCATCAGAAAGGAAAAGATGGGCGAAAAACACCTTGACAGTCAAGGAAACAAAGCCACCAAAGATCAGTGAATGAAATAAGGTGGAGATAAGACACAGCCTTACCCTTCTCTTGTATCAAGGCCACTGCCCAAATTCAAAACCTCATTATTTCTTACCCCCCATTATTGCAACTGTCAGTCTGGCACCATTTCAATCCCTTCAAGTCAATCATGCTCAAGGGCAGCTCTTACTGTGCCACGTCACTGGTCCAGAAGCATTCAATGGCTCCCTGCTGCCACAACGAAACTTCCAAAAGGGTAACCACACAGGGAAAATAGATACTTGGAGATATTGATCACCCCGGTTCTTGTAGATCTGGGGAATCCAGGAAAGGCGTAGATCAGGTGTCTTCAATTGGGAGCAGCCTCTTTCAAGGACCTCCGTGAACCTCATAAAGACGATCACTGTTATCTGTGACCTATGCGTGGAGACCACTCTGCATCCTCCATGCTGAAGCACTGGCTTGCCAGATCTTCCACGAGCTCACTCTGCACCCCTTTTCCTCAACAGGTTTATTGGTTCCCTTCCAGCACTGCCCATGCCAGCCAAGCTTCTCTTCTCTTACCCTGTTCCGACTTCCCGAATTCTGTTCCCTCTGTTCAGATTGCCTCTGCACTAGTCTGCAGGGCTGCTAAAACAAAATGCTGTAGACAGGTGACTTTAATAGGAATTTATTATCTCACTGTTCGGTAGGACAGAAGTTCAAAATCAAAGTTTCGGCAGACTTGCCTTCAAAGGGCTGTAAGGGAAAGGTCTCTAGGCCCCTCTCCTTGGCTCATCCATGGTTACCTTCCTGTGTCTCTTCATCATCGTCATTACGCATCTCTTTGTGTCCACGTTTCTCCTTTTTATAAGAATACCATTCTGCATTAATGCCCACCTTAATGACCTCATGTTAACTTGATTATCTCAGTAAGTGCCCAAGGTCACATTCCAAGGTACTGGAGATTAGTTCTTCAACATAGGAATGGGGGGGGGGGTAGGATTCACCCCATCACAGCCCTTATTTCCATTTCTCCATATCTGCATCCTACCTAGCCTTCCAGGGCCAATCCATAACACTTTTCTTGACCCTTCATCCGGAAGCTACATTCTATTCCTTGAGATGTCTGTACCGGTGGCATGAATCACCTTTTCACCTATCCTTAAAGACACTCACTATCTTGTGCAATATTTTCTACCACAACACTTAGCACAAGGTGTATACAATGCATACTCAACATCTGTGGAATTAACAAATCACCATCCATTTAAGTAATGGCTTTGATCACAAAACAAACTGTTGAGGTAAGGACAATGTCAAATATTCAGAGAGATCAGAAACTTTTAGACTTCAGGGTTTCTGACTGCATATGCCTTTTGTGATTAGATCATGAAGGCCATTTGTAACTGGAAGAAAGAATTTGCTATCTGCTCTGCTTTAGGATACTAATATGTCTATATACCAAGATGACCTTCAGACATAATCCAGGTTTAAACCAACATGAACAAACATCATAGTTATTTCATTATAAAAATAAAGTCTCTTCTTATGGCATGTCTTCGTAGGGACTCTGTAGCAAATTTTTCACTCTTTCAGAATAGTACACATTTAGTTACACTAAGTTCCCTATAAATCAGCTTAACACTGGCCATCACTCCATGGTCTACTGGCTATCATTTCTCCTGATGGATCTAAACTCCTGAATTTCCCATTATTGGCCCACAGGTCACTAGGCTGAATCGAGTATTTATCTACCATTAAAGAGGAATTTTCTCCTGGCTCCATTTAACAAAAGAGAGCCTCATAATATGTAACATTTTCAAATTCTTCTTATTAATATCTACCCATACAGATACTGCCCACTCCATCTGTACGCCATGAAACACTAGTTACAAAATTGTTTTCTCAATTTCTTCCCAACAGATACACTGTATTTTCTATGAATCAAACATAGAAATTGCAAACAGAGCCCTCCTGGTGAGACATGGAGAAATTTTGCCAGGTGTGAGCACTAATGCAGCTTCCTGCTGGAATGAAGCAAAAGTCAGAAGACAGGGGAGAGATGACATCACTGAAATTGTCCAGTCAAGCCCCTCTTCATCTGGAGACAATAGACGGACCCCTATGAACCCTGACGGGGTCCAGGTCACCCATTCCCTTCTGGTTCTGATATGTTCAGCAGCTCAAAATGCTTCTAAAAATATATAAGCCGCCGCACCACTGAGCTCTGTTCCACCTCAAATCTGGTGTGCGGGACAGTTGACATATGTAACCAGAGAAAACTATCATGTCAGAGTGCTGGCACAGTTTCCCAAAGGACTGATGGGGAAGGGGAAGGATCTAGCCAATGACAGAGGCCAGATGACCGGGAAATCTGCAAGATGGAAGGGCTGCTGGGCTCCGATTACAGGGGGCAGTCTCTGCTGATAATGTCTAATTGTCCGAGTGTAAGTGTCATGGGATATACCAGTATTAATCATAGCTCAAACTGCAGACTTACAGTTAAATGCTGCCCTGACACAGACTAAGTCAGACACGTCAAGATTATTTCACACACATGGCAGGTGTTATAGCTACTCAAAATGAATTTGGAATTTCTCCTACCACTATGGTCACACATAGTCATCACGGTGTATAACAGCAAACTGCTGGGAACAGCCATGTCTGCATCTCTAGTGCTAAGATATATTTACAGAATGCATGTTTAAACAGGCATGAGAAAGACTTCTAGGTACCATTGTGCCGCCACATTAAAACAATCGAACAAACAAAACAACCAGGTGGTGAAAGAGTGTGCATGTTATGCTGTTTTTTGGTAAAATCAGAAAAAAAGGCAGCAAGCGAGCACATATGTTTTTAGATTTGTCTATGCATAACGGAACTCGGAAAGACACATAAACAGTGTGGCCACCTTTTTGGAGAAGTGGGAGGAGGCAATGTGGGAACAGGACAATTTTGGGTCAGAGGTGGGAAAGTCTTTTCCCCTTACAACTCTGACGTTTATTTTTAACTTTTGATACACGTAGATACACTATTTAATAAAAATATAAAATTGAAAAATTGAAAAATTAAAATGCAGTTGGCTGTACCAGATTCTACATTTTCTTTTTTGAGTCTCCTAGAGTTCAGATACCTTTTAACAGATTGATATATTTTAAACAAATTATCTTACCCCAAGAAATAAGTTATCCTAGACTCCAAAGTTTTAAACCTTGGATAGTATTATACATTTCTTTCTTTAGTTATTATGACCAGTCCTGTGTTTTGCAATTAATCACAGATGTTTTATTTGGGAGACTAAAAGTAATTTATGTCGCTCCCCTGACCCTCTTTTGCTACTGCTAATGACTTATTTATACAGTTTAAGGGTAGGTTAGTCTCAACTGATTATTTCATGCTTAACCAATGTTATGCTATTTCCAGATTACCAATATCTTCAGTTAGTGTACAGCCTTTGAAAAATTACAATGTATTATTAGAAACTTTATAAAGTTTTAGTCTTAGTAGTACAAACTATGATCTTCTTTAGTCATTAATATTCATATATAACTTGAATAACTGTTTTACCCCCTATAATCCACTTATAAATGGCTAAGAATATACCATGCAGTCATTAATGTCCACCATCACCTAAATTTTCCCCTATGTGGATACCTATACTTTTATGACAAAAAATATAAAATTTAAATTTTACAAGTATAGAAACACAAGAGACAAGAGTTAAAGAACATGTTTTATGCAATGACTTGGCACTTATTATTGACTCCCCTTTAAGACTTTGTTTCAGGGCATCTGAGTGGCTCAGTTGGTTTAGTGTCCAGCTTTGGCTCAGGTCATGATCTTGCAGTTCATGGGTTCGAGCCCTGCGTCAGGTTCTGTGCTGACACCTCAGAGCCTGGAGCCTGTTTCAGATTCTGTGTCTCCCTCTCTCTCTGCCCCTCCCCTACTCATCCTCTGTCTGTCTCAAAAATAAATAAACTATTAAAAAAAAAGACTTTGTTTCATTTCCCATTCCCAAAGAACTAATAAGACCATCACCTCCTTCTAGCACTTTATCAACTCTTGCCTGGAATCCTAGAACAACTGTGGATTTCTCTTCATTACATCTAACACCTTAGTATTGATGTTATTTCTCAACAAACAAAACAAAACAACAAAACATGCTTGAAGCAACGATTTTATCTTTATTTTAAACCAGCCCCCACAGAACCTTCTGTTTATACAGCAAAACCCTCTACAAACCAGCTCCTCTGTCCTGATTCCCCTACAGCTCCCTCCTCCCACTCCTCCTAATCACCAGTCTAGATTTCCAGATGGCCCCATTCTATATCCAACTTCTATCTGGGTCCTCAGCTTTGGTTCATTTTGTTCTCTTGATCTGGCATGCCAGATAGGTCTGTCCAAATCACTGGTTGGACAGAGGTGGCCTCTGAGTCACATCTAGCCAAAAGGTGAATTTTGACAAAACATGCATAGCATGGCTCCTCAGATGATATTAAATACAAAGATCCTAAGATTCAAGATTTCAAGGTTTTCTTTAAAATTTGGGAGATCTGAATCATTGGGCTATGAAGCTTTCCCAGTAGTATCTCACATATGCTCTCTAGTTCTCAATGATCTACTGAGAGGCCATGTAGGCATTGAATTTTCTATGCCTCCCCTAAATCCTGGCACCATTCTTTAAAGCCCGATCAAATCATCTTTAATTCACCCTGCATTGATATCCTTTCAAATCTTACAGTACTGGAAATAGATACAATATTTAGGAAAAAACATTCAATCTCATTTGTATCCAAAGAAAAACAGTTATGAAATGCAGTTTAACCACTTAGAGTATTGGTAAGCTTCTTAAAAATGTTTATTTATTTTTGAGAGAGAGAGAGACAGAGACAGAGACAGAGAGACAGAGGATCTGACGCAGGGCTTGAACTCATGAACTGTAAGACAATGACCTAAGCCAAAGACCAATGCTCAACCAATTGAGCCACCCAAGTGCCCCTAGCACTGGTAGGATTTTGAAAGCATTCTAACCTTCAGTTTTAGTTGTAGGGGAGAATCAGCCTCCTGGAATGCCCTCAGTGATAGTGTAAACTGTATACCAGAAATATCCTGGGGGCGGGGGGTATATTTACAAATATACTTAAACATTTTGAAGTGGATATAGCCTTTGATCTAATATATTTATAGAAATAGATTTTGAGATGAATTGCTCAACACATGAGCTAAGACATATGTACAGGAATGATCACAACACCCTTTTTAATAGCACAGACTGAAAACAAATTAAATGTCCAATAACAGGAACTGAGTTGAATTATGACATAGGCACACAACAGCCTCCTAGGCAAAAATCCAAATACAGCAGTATAGAAAGAAGATCACAACATATTGTGAAGACTGCTGTACAGAACAGCGTACAATCCATATGCATGATACGTGTGCAGTGTGTATACATATATGTATATGCCTCTGAATCTTACTCAACATGAACTATTGAAGTTGTAGATGCTTAGTACTTATAATCAAACTCTCTGTCAATCGTAATTGTATATCTCCCTCAAATCCAAACATTGTAATTATCAAAAAAGCAAATAGCAAAAAACAAAAAACAAACCCACCAAACTGGAGACTTCAAAGAGTTTAGAGAAAGCACTTGAATTGTGTTAACCAGAGGGATGTTTTATGCATATACACCTTGTATGACAACCATTATTATACTGCACATGTTCACAGCTGTACTTGACTTGAATTTATGCTTAGGACCAAGGAAAGAAAGCTATCAATACAAGAAAAGATTATGCTTGAAGTGAATCATAAACTTCACTGCATTCCTTTCATTCTAAAACATAAAATGTCTGCATTTGCATTTAAATTCTGATTAAGAAAATAAATGAACCTGCCTCTTTAGACATTGGGTTAACACCCATACCTGGGTATAAAAACTCCCCTACCCTGTCTTTCTTTGGAGGGAACATCTGACATGAAGCAGTCAAAAGTCATTTAGTGACTGACATTGACATAACTTTGCCACAAGCAACTAAAGCAATTACCAGGGCTGGTTCGGGCACAGCTGAAACACCTTGATAAGGCAGCGGTGAGAAATGGCACATCATGCAACCTGAATGGTTTCATCAGTGCAACACTAAATCAGCATGTATGTCTCTAACACTCTCATTCTGTCGATAATAGAATAATCAAACAGAAAGGAAGAGTGTTGCCTCCAATTTCTGCTGACAGTCGGAAATGGAAATAAAGTGATACATGCCCGTGTGGTGTCTTTCAAATGTATTTTAGCCAAGATGGTTTCAATTTACTGTCCCATAAACCACTTCATATTTTAACCCAGCATGGTTTGTAGTTAATAAGCACCAGATAAGAAGAGACAGCATTTACTCGATTGCCCATTTCTTCAGAAAGTGATGTTTAATACACTTAACAAAAACTAAATCCAAAGATCCTACATAAAATAAGGTCTGTCTCGGTTTGGTAAGAATCGATCGATTTTAGCCATCTAAGATTAAAATTTTGATTTAGGGCTTCTATTAGACAGCTGTATTATAGACATCATGGTATGACAGTGTTTAGAGACAGTCTTTACCTCTGCAAATTGGTGTCTGTTATATGAGAGTCAAATCTTCTTTCTACCCCATTCATCCCGATGACCTACATCCTGATTGATTTATAGGTGACCACAATGTTTCATTACTTCCATTCCCCATCATTCACTTGGCTATCACTAACGCTGGTCTCCTACCAGCTTCCTGTCTCAACTCAGATCCCAACCCCCACACCCCCTACTGTGTAATTCACCAGCCCAACGGAAACCCCATCCTCCTATCCTACCCCAAGCTCTATCTGCATTGGCAGAACAAAAGTTAAAAAGCAAACAGATCAGAAATGCTTTCATGTAACATTTTGGAGATTTGGTGTACTCCAATACTGTTTGCCAAGACTAGGCTGTAATCAAACTGCTCCCATGTTGTGGGAGAAACAAAGTTCTCATAAAACGTAAAAAGTGAAAAGTCAACTGAGTATCATTTGGGAAAAGTAAAAAAAAACTCTGACATATTTTCTTAATTCTTTTCATTTTCTGTTTATAGATAATATGGGGAAAACTCCCTCTTTTATGACTATAAGCACTGTTAAAATTTTAAAATAAAAAAGAACATATATTCCATAAAAAAGGTTCTTGAACTTGGGATAGAACAATAAAAATGGGAGGTATGTGATAGAGAAGGAACTTTGAGAAGTTATTTGAGAGGTCATTAAGCCACTCCCTGGTCTAAGGACAAAGGAATGTTCAACAGTACAGAAGAAATCTGAACCTGTCTTTCTTTTAAAGCTTTTTATTTTTTATTTTTATTTTTTTTGGTATCCCTCATTCTCTATCATTTCAAGCTGAAAAAATGAAAAGGTCAGGGACAATGTGGTTTCAGGAAATAAAATAATTGGCCATTGAGATGCCTGGATGGCTCAGCTGGTTAAGTATCTGACTCTTGCTTTCTGCTCAGGTCATGATCTCATGGCTCATGCGAGCCCCATGTTGGCCTCCATGCTGATAGTTCAGAGCCTCCTTGGGATTCTCTCTCTCCCCTTCTCTCTCCCCTACTCATGCTCTCGCTCTCTCAAAATAAATAAATAAACATTTTTAAAAATTGGCCACCACTCAGGGGAGAAATGACCTAGAATTCAAACTCTTCCATTCTCCTTGTATTTTCCCTTAAAGAACTGAACTCTGACCCCTACCCTTGATGAAATGGCCCACTAACACTGGAACTTCCTCCCTGTTGGTTGGGGCTTCCCGATCTCACTGCGACTGTACTCCTCACTAACTGCCGGCTCTCCCTTCTATCCTCCACATCATGACATTTGGTGTCTGTAAACCTTTCCTGTATTCAGTTTTCAAAAATATTTTCATATTTTCAAAGAACAATATAATTTTAAGAACAAAGTAATAACTAATTACTGAAAGATTTCCCATTTTCCCCAATACTTCTTTCTAGGAACATATGGGAATATGACATGAAGAAGTTGAGATGTCTAATGAATTTACCTCTTTGAAAATACCTTGGGATCAACATTTTAGTAGGAGAATTATGAGCCTGTATGATGCATTTCTACTAGAAAAAGTTAACTAGCATTAGGAGCTGATATATAATTTCACTACCATCTACTGAGAAGCTATATATATATTCCTACATATGTATAAATAGAAAATAATATATTTTTATAAATATATATATATTTGATTTTCTATATATCTGATTTTCTATAGATCAGGCACTAAGAATGTTCTATTTGAGAGAGGCCTGATTCAATTTTTATTTATAATTTTAATTTGCCCTATAAAAAGAGGTAGATAACAGGAACACCATACATTTTTTAGAGGAAAAATCCAATTTTCTCTCTCCTTATTTTACTTTCTCTTTCCCCATATCATCAAAAAAACATACCTTAATTTGTCTCTCAGTGAACTGACATGCTTGCTTAACTGAATAGCAGCTTTGCCAGCAGAGGCCAGATAACTAATATCCATGGTAAAATCATTTCCCATGTTTCTTGGACTCATGAAAAAGCAGCCTCAGACACTACAGACTCAATAGTTATATCCAAATATTAGCTGGAATATATTTGAAGTTTCTCTTAAGCTCCTATGTGGCTGCTAAAATGTGCCTGCACACCATCCGCTACTGTAATATAAAAACACCAAGAACCCACTTCTGTTCGCTAAATGCAAAAATTGTCTCTAACATTTCACCTTTTATATTGTTGGTTCCTTGTCCTTCCCTCCAAGAGATATTATTATTAGTTCCTTAAGGGCATTGCTAAATTAATCTTGGGATTAATTAAACAAATTGAACTAAATGCACTGCCATTTTACTGGATGTCTACATGGTAAGGTGTGGCTTAAATGTGCATAGGTCAGTACAGACGTCATGTTGGCAAGAGAATCATGCCATGCCGCCATACTACCTTAAAGGGCATTCAAGCTTTCCTTTTTCTGATATGTCCATGGCTATTTCTTGAGCAGCATCAACATTCTAGGCAGTGTGCTGTAAAAAATGATGACACGTAGTCTGACTAAAAGGATATGGGGATTTTGTAGGGAAGGCCTACAAGTTAATGAGCTGTCAGTCCAGTTTGATAAAAGATCTGATGAGAGCTGAACATAGGATGCTATGGGCCCTCATGTATGTCTGATAACACAGGAAAGGAAATGAGCAAAGGCTTCCTCATGGTAACACTTGAGCCAAATTTGGGAAGGCCACCTAGGAAATGTCTTGGAAAAACAAGAGAAGCACCCCAGAGAGTGGACACAGCAAAACAACTTTTCAGAAAGGTTTAGTTAAGTTGCTTACAAATATAACCTAGGGTTTAAATGTGGAATACCAAGTTGTGAAGCTGAACAAAAAGTCAAGAGTCAAATATTGAGGGAATGGTATTTTGTGCATATGGTTTGGGCAGTGGTTGACAGAGGGTAAGGTTTTCCTTGCTCACAAGCTTCTTGAGAAGCATTGAGGGAAAACAAAAACAAAACCAAAAACAGTCAACCAACCAACCAACCAAACCCCCAAAAACTTCTTTGCCTAAACAGGTTTGGTCTGCATCGTCTGTTAAAGGAGTTGAGAGGTCTTATAAAAGAGCCACTGAATTATGTTTAAGCCAGTTTGGTAAACACATAGGACTGTGTTTCATATGATGCACCTAGCGTTTCATGGTACACACTTTGACAAATGCTGCTGTAGGTAATGAAAACCAGTTGAAAGACTAGGCAGAGAACCTGAAAGCCTCCCTTGCTTTCCAACAGTATGAAAATGAACGTGAAGGGTCAAGACCACAGGTAGGAAGGGGCCAAAAGACTTTGCCTTTGAAACTTAGGGAGCCAGACAGATGGTTTCGAAGACGCTTACAGGGTCAGCATCCCAAGATCGTAAAAATTAAATCACTTAAAAATCGGTTTCACAGTCATTAGAAACTGCTATCACAAATGAATAAAGATTTTGATCTTTTGAGTGCCTTTAGACCTTTTAAAGGCATCCTGTACATTGAGCTACTCTACTAATAAAGCAGAGATTATAAAACCATTACTGAGATACGGCCCTTTCAAGCATTTATTACATTTGGGGATGCTTCCCTAAAACTTACAATGTTCTTAAAATATTAATGCCGAATTACCTCTCACACGGATTATTATCACTGTTCTTTCATGTTTGTTGCCTGAACCTATTATGTAAGAGCATATCTTGCAAGCCAATGTCATCATCCTCACTTGTAGACATAATTTTATGACCTTGCAATCAATTGGTTATGGCCTATATCACAGCTCTCGTGTCCAGCAGTATACACATCATGTTAGACAATATTTTTGAAAGCATGATTTAAAGCTTTTAGGGACTCTCTTTCATTTCAGATCATGATTGAAATATTTTTAAAATTAATGTCATATGCACAAACCTGCCTTAAACCCACCCAAACATGGCAAGCATATATCATCCCCGATCACGTTCTTTCCAAACCCCGTCAGGGCATCCAGGGGAATACTGAATACCATGCATTTTTGAGAGGCTTTCCGGAGTCAATATTCAGGGTGGAAATCTAAGAGGACTGGCTCTTCTGAGTGTCACTTTGTTACATTACGAGGCTTTGTTATTGGCAAGCAAACTGACTAGGAGCTGGTAAGGCCAGGTTTATTGGCTGTAAACGTATACATCCCTAAGGAAGACTTAACTGCACTCAAATTCTTAATGGATCACCTGTTGGTTACATTTCCAATTTAGTCTCATTGTGTGAACTATAACAGAGAGCTTGAACTACTCAAGCTCAGAGCAACAAATCAGGCAACCACAGCCCTTCCTCTCTGAAATTAAAAGCAGCCTAGTGGGCAAATATGTTGCTACATACTTTTGAGTAGGTAGGCATCTCTTGCTAATTGTGAATTAACATCTGCATCCGCCCCTAAAGAAACTAATCAATACATGTTGTTGTTTTTTTTAATTTATTTTGTCTCCCTGCTTAAAGTCTGTCCTTATTCTTGCACTAATATGAGTAGGCTGGGATAAGTGACCCCAACAGCTCTTATTCCTGGAAAAAAAAAAAATGTCACCCTCAACATTTGATAACCCTTTGTTTATTCTCCCTTCCTCAGATCTCAGAAAATGTACTTCTAACCTCTGTCCACTCCACAGCCTCCAGCCTCACCACCACCTCCTCAGGGAAGTTCTGCCCCAGCACTGGACTCTCACTACCCACTAGTCTTTACTTCCACAGGAAATAGTTATTCTCAGTGATGTGCTGAATAGCTGTCTTCACAGTGCCTGGTGCCTATAGGTAACTGGGTGAACATTTATTTGCTACTTAACAGACTGCTGGCTTCTACCTACTTGTGTTCTCTCTCTTGATTTCCCACACTGCATACACGTTCAACAGGGAAAGAGTGCTATTCTTTCTAGAATCAGAGAGTCTAGACAAGATTTTGAAATGGAAGGAATTTTTTTTTAATGTTAAAAGTGAGGGGGTGCCTGGGTGACTCAGTAGGTTAAGCATCTGGCTCTTGATTTTGGCTCAGGTAACGATCTGATGGTTCAAGAGTTCGAGCCCCCCGTTGGGCTCTGTGCTCGTGGTGCGGAGCCTGCTTGGGATTCTCTCTCTCTCCCTCTTGCTCTGTCCCTCCCTACTCATGCTCGCTCGCGCTCTCTCAACATAAAGAAGCTTAAAAAATAAGAAAACTCAATTTTATACAAGTCTCTTAATTTCTTAATTTATTAAGTTCTAACACTGGCAGTTGAGTTTTCACTGATACCGATAAGGTGACTCCTTGTACAACTTAATCTACTTGTGTGAATAGCCAGTAATGCCCAGAAAATAGTAACAATAAAAATTCTACAATAGAAAAAATCCAGGACTTCAAACACAACGAACACACCCTTCATATAATCAGGTACTGCTCGGAGTAAGTGAGATTTTCCTAGATGATGGATTCCCCTCCCCTCTTTGATTTAGGCTATTTGGAATAGTCTGGGCTTCATCATTACAAATTTGAGGTATTTTAGCAATAATTTTACATAACATGGCTTTTGGGAAAAAAATTCTACCTCTTCTTCCATATTTATGCCCAGCATATATTTCAATAATCCTCAAGGAGATAAGAAATGTGTAGCTATAGTTACACAAGCAACTTTTATTTAAGCTGCTCTCGGGTATATACTAAAATTAACAAGATATTTTGACCAAAAATATCTTTTAGGTGTTTTTTAAGCTTGCTGTATACATAAAATAGAAGCCAAGGATGGGAAATTCAGTGAAATGTAAACTGCTTCTTTTTGTATCTAAATGTAGCATTACTCCAAAAAAGTTACTTTAACTTTTGTGACTACATCATTCCATATTTCCAATGCCTTTGAAAGGAAGTTATATTATTATAAGTTATTAAAAGAAATGAATATGAATAATTTAAGTCAGATTTCCATAGTTAAATTTACAGAGTTAAAGGTCAGCAGATAGAACAAACCAACAATGTGTTGGCATGTTCAGTTGGGTCAGAGTTCCCCTAAAATGCTTTATAATGTGTCCACTGGTGGTAGAATACATACCTTTTAACATAATTCTGATTTGACTTTGACATGATGATTTCAGTGTAGATAATTATTTAGTTTCTTACTTGGTTATAAGTGAAAATAACATGTTAAAGGAATAAAGACGTTGTCTTTTTTTCATGAAGCAAAATACATTTATTTCAGAAATCATCATTATTGTCATTACAATACCAATCAGTTTTAAATATTTACCCTATGAGGCACTTTCCTAGATGTTTTATATATGTTACACCACTGAAGGACACTGCTCATGAAACACAGTAAAATAGGTACTTTTATCTCCCTGGATAAAATGAATGCTTAAAGAAGATTTTAACTTTCCTGGATAGATTTAAAATCTAGCACTAAGGGATTCCAATGCCCAGTTTTTCCACTTGGAATTCATTTGATCTAAAAAAAAAAAAATTGCATCTACAATCGTAAACATCTCGCTTAAATACCGACTCTGCATTCAAGACTAAAAGAGCATGGTATAAGTTGAAAACCAGATTTAAAGCTTCAGAAAATCAAAACTGTTAGATATAAAAAATATCTGCGAAAATTTGGTGGCAAGAATCTCTAGGTTCATGAAAAGACTTGCAACTTATAACATCATTGAGGATCCATTTATATAAAGCACTTGAGAATTTTTTCAAAAAGGACAATTAAGAAAATATGTTCTCTAGCGCTTGATCCCCAACTCAAAATCCAGAGATGTTCAACAAGGAAAGCCATGTGCAAAAGCCAAAAATGATAATAGCTACATCTTCCTCAACGCATATTATACACTGTACTTACTATTCTGCACTCGATCTCTCTCTAACTAACTAATCTTTACACTTAAAGACCAAGCCACCTGCTTAATTATTAGGCAGAGCCTGACTTAAGGACACAGTACTGAGCACACAGTAGGTTTGCAATACTTACTGAATATATAAATGAGTGATCTTTAGCCACCTTGCAGCAGATCTGACTTACATCGCAGATCATTAAAGTGACTCAGGCTAGAGACAAATAAATGTCTTCACCCCTAAGTTATTGACTTACATGCATGACAAGACTTAAACCATTAAATCACCGCAAGCCATCTCCAGTGATCCAAACTGGCAACAACTACCTTTTCCAACCTATTTCCTCTTCTTCTAGAACTTGTTTTGATTTCATTACAGCTTACATGAAATGCCATTCTTTTCCTTAAGCCAATATTTATTAACATGCTATGTTCTATCTTAATTCTTAGTCTCTTTCCATTATTATTACAAAAACTACAAAACACATCTTGAAGAAATGCAGAAAGTCCTTTACTAAACAAACACATCTGTACACACACACACGTGCATGTGCAGATGCACACTTTCTTCAAATTGTTCAAGTAATGTTTGTGTACACAAGCATATCTCTGCATGTTTATCTATGATCATATACATACAGACTTAAAAAGACACATGGGTTATACACCACCTACTCATTGCAAGTTGATTTTCATATTAATCAATATATCTTGAGCCTCATTTCAAATCAGTACTATTCTTTTTCATGGTCACATATCATTGTATGGATGCACCATAACATATACCATTCTCTCTACTGATTAGGTGTTTTTAGATTTTGCTATCATAAATAGTGCAATAAACATTCTTGCGCTTAAATGTTTGCATACTCAGGCATGTGTACACCAAAATGCCTAAAAGTCGAACAGTAATGATTATTAGGATGACTTATCATTAGCGATTACTATTCCTAAATGTTAACAGATTCATAAAGTCGAGTTCCTGAGTCAAAGAGGAGGCATGTGAATAAACGTGTGTGTGATCCACCTGGCTGGAGACTAGCTCTCCAGAACAATGACACTCCCAAATGTCATTTGGGAAATGAAAGAAGTAATGACACTTCTTTCACTCCCGAAAGTAACACAGGAAGACTTCTCCATGCTCTTTCAACACTGAGAATCACAACTTTTAAATTGTTGACAATATAACAGGTGAAAAGTTCATATTATTGTCCTTGTCATTTAATTTCTATAATGACTTGAGGGGATTTTAAGAGAAACTTCAAATTCAGAATACCTAGAGTTACCCAACCCAAGTGAAAAGAAAACCTTTCAGAAAAGAGGTGGAGGCCAGTCTGTAGTGACTTAAAATGGCAAAAATGGTAGAAGTATCTGTCATTGTAATGACACCTGAAATATTATGGATGTTTTACTAATTTGCCTCTACCACATGGTGGCATCTTTCCATCTTTACTCTCTTTGCCAAATCAGTTTCTCATAAGAACAGAGATATTCTGTTATTATTCTGTTATCTGATACTCTACATGACAACAAACACCTGTGTATTTCCTTAAATTAAAAAAAATTCTTAAATGAAAATAATATAACAATTTTAAAAACTGTTGAATCTTAAGTGTTTTTTATAGCCTACTTCTGGGTTTGTTGGCTTTTTAAAATCACAAACTTCTTGAAAATAAAAATATAGGGTATATACCTGAATAAACATACAAAGTGATTCTTAGGTACTCTAGATTTTGAGATTTGTGCCTTGAAATTATTTTATTGTTCCAAAGTATTTTTTATTGAGAATAAGTTTAAATACATTGCCATTTCCCAAAATGCTTGCCATTTTGAGTGTTTAACCAAATCAGTTTTATTTCCTAAATGATTTACAAATTTTTAAGACATCTTCAAAATAATCACTAGGTAATAGTGCCTATTATTAATCCAGTCTAATATAGAGACCAACCACTGCTCAGACAGAAGAGTAATTTTACTCAAGACACAGATGTAGGAAGTAGCAAAGAGGGCATGGAAACATTGCCATAAGGACTTCTGTTTTCCCTTGCTTTCTCTAGCTTAGAGTTTTAGAATAATATAATTTCAGTGTTGGCAAGGGACTTACAGCCTATTGTCTTGAACTACTTCTTTTACAAATGCAAAACATCTCAAGTATTTTCATCTATACATATACCATAGTCTTTGCCACTAATGGACAATTCTACTTAATTGTAAGATGAAGTGACTTGTCCAATTCCACACAACTCAGTGATAGAAGAGTAGATACCAGACTATGTTGCTTGCCATGAAGCCAGTGAGTCTCTGTTCACCACTTGAGAAAAAGAGGCTACAATACAACTTTACATTGATGAAAGGAATTTCTATCATTGCATTTGAATTCTCAAACACAGGACTGATTTAGGTTAACTTTAGAGTCCAATATTATTTAGAGGCAGAGCTGTCTTGGAAGCAGATATATCAAATCAAGAGTTATATGGAAAGACTCAACAAATATTAGGTACATCTGCTTAACAGGCCTTTGTTAATATATGTCAGTCCCTGTCAGGTACTAAAAATATTTTATTTTTAATTTGATTTGAAGAAAATCACTTCCTGTATGGACATTTTCTTGGCAAACAGTTTGTAAATTCTTCTTGTGCCTGAAGTGCAACGCTGGGAATTCTACTGGGTTCCAATTCAAAGCAGAGGTCCTACTCCAAAGGCATGATGGGAGCTTATGAGTCAAACAGCTCCACGGTATAATTTGTATCACTTATTAAACTCACAAGGAAAAATATTTGGGAACAATTCATGTACTTGCTTTCTATTCTGTGCCATCAGTACTGTCAAGTCTCTGAGCTCCTTAAAGCCACAGGATTTTCTGTAACCAGTCCCTGGCATAGAGTATTTTCTGAGTAAACTTCTGTTAAAGCTGATATGAATGAATAGTTCCTACCTAATATTGTGCTATTACAGTGTTCTCATCCCTGGATGTACGTTAGACTCACCTGCTTAACACTGAAAATAATGATACCTTCCCCTGATTCCACCAGAATTCTGATTAACCCCATTTGATTCATCAGGGCATGTGCCTCGGGGTATTTTCATGTGTGTGTGGCTGTTTATTTTTAATTTCCATTTGATTCTATTTCTTGATTATCTTGGTGTCTCTTAAGGAGCTATTCCTATATGGATATCATATTCAAGATACAACAAGACACAAGCAAATCAAGACTTGCTACTGAGAGACATATGCGTGGTAGTAAATATACTCAAAGTAACTTCTCAACTCCAAGTATAACATTAGATGTAGAATTACTGTAATATTTGTCTTACTTTCCTCCACTCCTCCCTACTCCCTGCCATAAAGCACCACTGACTTTTAGTGATAATTCACTAGCCTGGATCATTCTGAATACTATGGTATTTATGAATGATCAAACATCTAGATGGGATTAAGGAAGATGAACATATATTAAATTCAAAGGAACTGAGCACAAGCCTGGGGTGTAAGAGCAGACACACAACTGGATGGATGACTTCTGCCTCACTCATGTGCTTTAGGATAATAAGGAGAAGATACAGGGATGGCTTTTAGAATAGCTTTGAGGCCTGGCAGTATCCCAAATGGTTTGGGTAGGCAAAGCAAAGTTCAAAATTAGCAGCTAACCATGGCCACTATCCATGTGTCTCACTTGTCAAATGTGAAAAGACCCTGGGGTTATCTGAAACATACAGGATCCCTCACTCTCCTCCTCCATGCAGGCTTATTCTAAACAGCTCATTACAAGACATACTCCACCACAGCCAGTGCGTGACAGAGCTCCACACACTCATCTCCTTTGTAAGGGGATCAATCCATTTCTATCAATCCATAGAAATGATTTCCAACCCCTGTCCCATAAATCCTCAAGCAGAATATTCTTAAGCCATTCACAAAATATGCTTACTCTAAAGCACAATTCAATGCAACTCTTCCCAGAGACACGACAGCATTAAACCTGGGCTTAGTTCCCATTCAGTGATTGAGGAAAAATTACTTCCTTTCACCCAGCTTTCCTTGAAGACTTAAGGCAAGACCAAGGTTCCAATCTCTACTAAGTTACTTCCTTTGGATAAGTTATATTACCTTAGTGTGTCCCATTTTCCTCAGTTTCAAATGGAGTTGATTAAAGGAAAAGTTAATTAATACAGCACATCACCATTACAAAACTTTGACATGTGCTTCATCATATTGTCTTCGACCACTATTCTCTCATGTGGGTATTTTTGTTCAACCATATTAGAGATGAGTTTACTCAAACAGAAAAAATCATTACTATTTTTAAACTAGTATATGTAGAATGAAGATTCAATCATAGTCCCTTCATTGCAGATACTATGCTCTGTGTTTCCATCACTGAAACCTAACACTTACTCCCACAGGAGAAAGAGTGTTTTCCATTTTTACTCATTTCAGGTGGGCTGTGAGCTGTCACAGAACCTAACAGCCTGCTGCCAGTGCTTCGTTTTAAAGGAAAAGAATAAATAGAAGTAGCACCTGTCAAGTTCCTTCTAAAGGTCCCAATGTAAATGAAGGTGAACTCCTAGAAGGCTGCCTTTAATGAGTTCAAAGAGTTTTGCCATAATAGTCGAATTCACATGCTTCCTTAGTATTTCTCACTGCAATCCCAGATCTAGAAACAGCTCAAAAGAGGAGCAGAATTTTCGTAGAGGTGAATCCTAAGATGTAAATTGTATGCAAAGACTACAAAATGTGAACAGATTGAACAAACAGATTGACCCTCAAGGACAAAGCATGAATTTATATATCCTTCCAGATTCATAGAACCATGGTTTTGTAAAACTGTGTTACCTAAATCTTAATTTTCATAAAAATAACTTAAGTATTTTATGTTATGTCTTATTACATTTAGAAGGATATTAAGAAATTTAACACTTTAATAACTGCCACACAATTGAAGTATCATAAACATGTTAAACCCTGATTTCCTTGCCTTCATCGAGGATTTAAATTTCTACCTTCCTACCTCAACAGGCCCTTAAAGCATACATATGGAAGAAAGTCAAGGATTGAAAAATAACTCTGACAGCATGGTGAATTGGCTTATAAGTAATTTAAAAGCTCTATTTTACTTCCTAAATTGTCATGGAAATGAGAATTTTGAACTCAGTGTTTTAGAAAATGTTTGATTTCATATTTTTTCCAGCTTAGGAAACATTATTTAGAATAATACAAATAGGTACATACTTTATATTCAAAAGAGAAAATTATTATTTTCCAAATTTCTGTCCTTTGAATTACAAAAATAATGCCATGCTGACTATAGGAATTCAAAGAGAGCTGTTCAAACTTTCTAACATACAACGAATGGATAATCCCTCTCTCTATTCCAACATAATCCCATACCTTCAATGTTGATGTGCACCGTTAATTTTATAATGTTTTATATATACACACATAATTTTTAACAATTTATTTGAAGCTTAAAAAAATGATGTTTATTCTAAGGTACTTCCTGAGACAGTACAGCAAGGGAAAGGCAATGGAACACATAAGGAAGGTAATCACCTAAAGAGATTCTGGCTTTGTTACTTCACAAATTAGAGACTGTGGTTAAATTATTTAGTATCTCTGCACATCAGTTAACTCATTGATAAAGTGACATTAAATTTGTGTGAGAATTTAAAAATATAATATGTATTGCCAACAGAGTTTAGAGCATCATAGCTACTTAAAAGCTAGATCTATATAGTTATTATTATTAATCCACATTGCTACTTTTAAAAAGTACTCTCTCAATTAAGAGAATTTAGGCTAACAATTTGATTACTGAGTGATTCAATTCAGGTCACATATAATTCAGATGACCAATCCTCCAGTCCACTGTGGGCTAAGAAACTTAGTTCCTGGGATTCAATACTTTCTGTGCTAAAAGTGTTGGTGCTATAATTCCCAGACAATCCAGGAGTTGGGCCCTATATAAGATAGAAAAGAGTAGCAGTGTGGAAGGAAGCACAAGAAATGAAAATAATTTAGTTGCACCTGTCTGTTGACTATTGTTAGATGGTCATAAACTAGAAATAAAATCACTGTCAATTCCTCTAGCCTCTAAGAACAATCACACTTATTAAACCAGATCTTTCCAGGAAAGATTGCTGTCTGTACTTAAGACCCAAAATGGCTTCAATGTCACTTTTTGTTGTTGTTGTTATTTTGTACTTACTCTCCTACAATTTAATATTGTATAAACACTACTGAATAGTTCAACTTAAGTAAATAGAGAATTCAATGAAAGAAATGCAACAAATAAAAATTCCAAAACTGAAGAATTTCTGAAAACCAAAACTAGCTATGAGCTTAACAACAAGTTAAAGATGGTAGAGGAAAATCAGTGAACCTAAAGACAGGTCAACAAAAAGAATTACATTTCTAAAATGATATAATAAAGACAAGTACAACAATCAGATACTCAAAAAACTGTGGGACAGCATCAAATAACAAACACAGTGAAAGTAATCAAGAAAAAGAGGAAAACCACAAATTATCAGTATGAGGAATGGAAGCAAAGACTCTACTGCAGACCCTGCTGATTTTAAAAGAAAATAAGGGACTATTATGACCAATTTTATGCTAATAAATTTGACATCTTAGTATATAGATAAATCCCTTGAAACAAACAATTGTCAAATCTGAAGAAAACAGTAAATCTGAAAAGTCTATGCCTATCTAAGAAATTTAATTACAATAAAAAGAAAAACCTTACCAATGAGAAACTCCAGACCCGTATGCTTCTGTTGGATAGTTCAATAAAACATTTAAGGAACAAATAATACTGATCTGATATTACACATATATTCCAAAAAAAATATAGGAGGGAAAACTTTCCAACTTATTTTATGATGCCTGCCAAACCCTGATACAGGAATCTGACAATCATATCATACAAAAAGAAAACTGCAGACCTATATCCCTCATGAACATGAACACAAAAATCCTCAATAACATATTTGCAAACCTCAATCCATTAATATAGCAACATGATAATACAACAAAGTAGAGTTTATCCAAGAAGAACAGACTTCTTCAGTATTTAAAAACCACTCAATGGAATCCATCATATGAACAAAACAAAAATGAAAAACCATATGACCATCTCCATAACTGCGAAAATAAGATGTGACAAAAACTGACATTACCAAACCCCATTGAAAATGTGGAACAACTGAAATCATCATTTCTGGTAAAACTCTTAGAAAAGTTTGGCCTTTTCTTATAAACATGCTTACAATATCACCAGAAATTCGTGTGTGTTAATGAACTTACTATGATGTATTGCTAGAGGAGAAAACTACTCAAAAATTTAAAAGGAACAAACCACTGTTTTATGCAACAATGCAGATGAATCTCAAAACCATTACACTGAATAAGAGGAGCCAAATTCAAAGCAGTATACACTGCCTACTACTATTTACATGATTAGCAACAACAATCTATTGTGAGATACATCAGACTAATGGTCTGCTGAAGTGAAGGCCGAGAGGAAGGACTAAAACTGGGGCATGAAGGGGCGCCTGGGTGGCTTAGTCGGTTAAGCGTCCGACTTTCAGTTAGGTCATGATCTCACGGTTCGTGGGTTCGAGTCCCGCGTCAGGCTCTGTGCTGACTGCCAGCTCAGAGCCTGGAGCCTGTTTCAGTCTGTGACTCCCTCTCTCTCTGACCCTCCCCTGCTCACGCTGTCTCTCTCTCTCTCTCTCTCTCCTAGAAATAAATAAAACATTAAAAAAAAAAAAACTGGGGCATGAAGGAACTTTAGGGATGATGGACCTATTTTAAATACTGATTTAATTATGGTGACACCAGTGATAATATTAATCAAAACTCATCAAATTTTATATTTAAAATGTATTTTTACATAAATTAAACCACAATAAAGGAATCCTTTGAAATGTCCACTAACTTGGGGGTTATTTGGCCGGGTTTTTGCAAGTGTTAAATACACTCTCCTTAGGATATACTGATATCCGTATCCACTGAAATTAATAAGCCAATGTGATTCATTCAGCAGAGAGGAGTCAAAACTGTGACAAATCAGGTTACTGGGCTTCTAAGAAGTAAGAATGACAGAAACTAACAGTCTGAATAAAATAGAGCTTAAATGTGGAAAGACCACATCGTCTTCCCCTGGAACATTTTTGTGAGTACACTGTTGAAGTGGTCCAGGGATGGGGGAGACAGTGGTATAGTCACAACAAAAGGGATGCTCCTTTCTTTACATTGTTCTCATTGGAATACCCATAAATCTCCTATAAAGGAATCATTTAATTTAGTAATCATTCATTTTAGCTATAAAAACAAAAAACAACTGCATCTAGCCTTCAAAATTATTTGACGACTTCCTTGTCTTGATTTCTTTGCTGACTCTATAGATTAAATGCATTTCTTTTGAATATATTCCCTTCACAATTATTTCAAAATTAGTTAAAATAATTTTAATCATTTTGCTAGCCAATTTTGGGAAGGTTCTAAACTATTTTATCTGAGTCTAGTGTGTTATATAATTCTACTTTTCCTTATAGTGCTTTAGCCAGTTTTATTAACAACAAGAAACAAGGTCTCAGATACATTAAAATTCTATTTCTTACTGTTCATTTCCCTAGTATAAATAATGAAGGTGGGTAACACTACTAGCAGCCTTTTATTTTTTAAAGGCATGTGACACATTTGTATTAAAAATAAATCAATTCAAATGTATAAGTACCTGTTCCAATGCATACATTCACACATACACAGTAAATTATAAGATTAACCATTCTATAACATAAATGCAATTCTCATGCTAGAAGACCAGGAATTTAACATCTGTATGTAATTTCTGCCATAAAAAGATGATTAACCTAATTTAAGAAAGTAAGTTCCCCTTTCTGTTGTTACGTAGAGGCCAGTCCTCTAGGTTTAACATAACATTTTCAGATTCCACTTAAGGCAGGTATTTGCAAAACTACTGACTTCACTAGCTGCCAGTGTGTCATTTCCCCCTTCAAATGTAGTTGATTTGTTAGTATACACATAGATTTTCAAGGTAGGTCTCGTGTTCTTTCCCCTGTGCATAATTTCCTTGATATAGAATTTCCACAACCATGATTGTAAAAAATGTTTAAACAGAGAACATTTTGGAATGTTTGTAACTGGGACCCATCATTCACTGACATTCCATCAAGAGGCTATATTTAAACCTTTACACCGCCTTGCCTTATCAAAGGAGCAGTTTGGCATTTGGTATTTGGAGACAGCTATAAAGCTGCGCCATCTGTACCACTCTGTTTCAAGAGGGACATCAATTTTTATCCTTGTTGCATCCTGCAGGAATACTCTGCGAAAACCCAGCACATGCATGACTCAGTTATAATTCAGTCATCTCACTATGGCCGAGGGTATACATGGCAGACCGAAGTACTTCTGTTCATATATTGGGGTAAAAAAGAAAATTGTTCCCTGCTATTATATCACAGAGGCATGAGATTTTGAAGTCACATTGGCTTATAAAATATCTGGTTATGGTGGTGTCTCCACATTTATTTTGGCAGTTTGCTTTTAGGGAAATAGTCCAGACTTCATTTTACAAAAAAGGCATGTCTGTTCATTGATGAGTTTTACTTGGGAGAGCAAAATGTTGAGCTACCCAACCTAACACATTCGCAATGTATAGAAGTCAGAGGTGTCTCAACTAGAGACAGTCAGATAACCATAAGTAAAAAATAGTGCATCTGAGGTAAAAAAAAAAAAAAAAATACAACAACACATAAGGGAGGTCCTACATAGCAAATAAAAGAGTGATACCATCTGACCCTTATTTCCTCTGAACATATTTAAAAAATGAGCTGAAAGCATATGCGAAATGCAAATTTTACATTAGTAATGCACTCTGTTATGGCTGCAATAGTTGTTAAACATTGTACTGGGTATAAGAGTAAAATAAATGTTCATTTCCCTAGACAAGTAAAAATGGGATGTTGCATGAATAGAAAACCATCTCCCAATGGCCTGTCCAAAAGTGAAATACCTTAACTTTGTGAATGTCTTTGAGATAAAATTACAAGTAACTAAAACTATTTTGATTACTTAACAACTTCTGATCCTTTAATGGCTCCTAGAGGAGTTTGGATATCCTAAGGCTGAAAAGAAGTTAACTTGGTGCTTCGGGTTTAAATCTACTTAATATTACTTGACAATAAACTTCCTTAACCTCCTTGAATCTGTTTCCTCATCAGAAAAAAGTATGTATGTGTATGTGTATATATATATCCATTATAACATGTATTATATATAAAATATATAACCATATGCATTATGGAATTGAAAACATTAAAGTAAAAAATTTACAAGATATCTTCTAAAGACTAATACATTCTAGGATGTCACAGACATAGAGCAGACAAATTCACATATGATACTGATAACTATAGGATACTTTCAGAGAAGCCAGTGGTGCCCAAGGGAGAGGAATTGAGGTTAGCGAACCACTGACCTCATTCATCATATTCCCACAGCTGCCTAAATAAAGTGTCTGGTTCTTTCTCTAAAAGCCACTGCTTTACGTGTAAATGTGTCAGGAACAGGGACATGATTTCTAGATATGAATGTGTCTTCCTGAATCAGTATTCTAGCATTTCCCCCAAAGTACTTGAATATTATGAGTTGCATATAAAGAAACATAAATGTTATGCTTTTAAAAGTAGGCTATTCTAACCTAAATTTAAACTGGCTTAACTATTCCAAGTAGAATCATTCCTTTTGGCAGATGTATTTTTATACTGAAAGTCAAATAAAGTGTTCTAGCATATATACAAAATGTGATATTCAAAGTCTTAGCAAATATCTCCTGAAACAAACAAAAATATCCATATTGTTGCACATTTATTTATTGCCAACATACATGACTCAGACACAGGATGTGTCATTTGAAAAAGGTAGTTTAACTGCTTGAAAGGGAAGGAAGTGCACCAAGTTCTGGAAGCTTAAACCCAGTTTCTCCTACAGAATTTGGTGGAGACAATAAAGGGTTCATCCTTGCTACATGGCATTCCCTCAAGGACAAAAGGGGGAAAAGATGCAAACTCAAAGCCACTTCTCCTCCTTCCAACCTGCAGAAAGCAAAATTTCCACAAGAGTATTAATAAACATCATGTGATATCTAATATACCCCAATGTACTGGCTGAGTTTAGGAACATCTTCTTGCTCTGTTATTTGAGTTCATCAATAGTTGTGACATGGATGCAAGCTGGCCAAAGTGAGGGGATGACAGAGAGGCTGCGGGGAAAGAAGTAAGACAAATCTGTTGTAGAGACCAGAGTGAGATCATTGTCGAGTTTGATGCATTAAAATGATGCTGTAAAAAGAGATTAGCCAAATATTGAAATCTTACAAAGAAATTCACCACTAATCCATACGCATGGACAAAGAACAGGAACAGGAAAATATATTAAGGTGCTTCTATAAAATCTTTAAATTAGACAAACAGGAAGAGGCAAATATATTGTTAATTTGTTTCTTGTGAACCAGTTATTGGAAAAGGCCAACTCTAACATATTTAAAATATCTGAGATCAATTAGGACTTCTATATGGTTTTCCTTTTCTTAAACAGGGGTTTTAATGGTGGTTATGGTGGTTATCATGTTTTTCCTCCATTAAGTTTAAATTTATCATTTAGCCCAGTGGTTCTCGATCCTGGCTGCACAGTGGAATCATCAGGGAGCATTTAAAGGATACTGACATCCCAGGCTCCATGCTCAAGGATTGTGATGTAATTGGTCTGGAATGGAGTGTAGGCATTGGTGTTTGTTAATGGCTCCCCAGGGAGACTCTAATGTGCAGCCAGGTTTGAGAACCATTGATTTAGTCCTTAGTTTGTAGGATGGTGATGTGTCTGGCCTGAACAGGTGGGGCAAGGATACCACCCAGAGAGACTGGAGATCCACATTTCCTCCTTGCTTCTACATGCAATGCCTAGTCTGGATGGTGTCCTTCTGGGAAGGAGATGTAGGTCTGTGGTTGTATGGATTATGTTAATGTAATTCTGAATTAGGGTCGGAAATCAGCATTTGCTTCTCTCTGGTAGCTAAACCTGTACAATATAAGTCAAGGGGACTTTGCAGCCAAGATTTACATGCTGTAAACAGAGTTTGTAGCACAGGAGAAAAGTGACATTGAAGTCCCTGGGTGGATTTGCCTCCAAGGCCTATCTATGCCACTGACTTTCCCGAAGCTTAGCCGTTTCTTGACCCAGACAGGTTGCTTTTCTTTTCAATAAAGTCTTTGTTTCTGTTTAAAGAAAATAAAAGAGACCCTAGAAAACAAAATTTTAATAGTCTACAAAGCTTGTCATTATTTCCTAAAATAAACTGATGAAAAAAAAATTAAGGGAACCCTACTGATAGTTTTTAAAAGGTTCAGATGCTTTGACTTTCTAACAAAACAATGTGATAATTTTCTGCATTTTAAATATTTCATCCAAATGTCTTGGGCCTTATTTAACCAAACAGAAACATGTAGCTTTCACTAAAAAGTGGTTTGTGAGTGCCCATTCCTGAGTTTGCACGTGCTATTTAAATGTAGAGACTGAGGAAAGCTCTAATATTTGCAGACCTCTTTAGTTTTTCACATATACTTAACACTTCTTTATGAATGCACATTTTCCAAGAAACTCTTAAAGCAGGAACATCTGCTAACCTGCAATTATGAGTGCTGACAGTATATCATCAGAGTACACAGAAGCAGGTTCCAAAAAAATGTGATTTTGAAGGAAATGATGGCAAGCTTGAGAACAGAATGCAATCATGCAAAGGTGCACTCATGAATCTTTTATGTGTTCAAGTACTTGGACTGCACTTGAGATACTTAAGATGCCTATTAACCCTAACCAATTATTAAATGGACTAGGAATGTTAAAAAAAAAAAAAAAAAAAAAAAAAAAAAAAAAAAAAAAAAAAAAAAAAAAAAAAAAAAAAAAAAAAAAAAAAAAAAAAAAAAAAAACCCAAGCATATGTGCCCTTTCATCTGGGTAGTCAGTAGCTACTGATAGTCTTGGAAAGTGGATTTGATCAAAGACTTGCTTCCAAAAATTATGGTCAGAATTCTGATATGTACATATTCCTTGACATTATTTTTTTCTACCATCAAACTGAATTCAGCCTACATTTTCCTTGTCTTCCCAATGTGTTAGAAAGTGTGGTGTGTTTGTGTGTGTGTATTTTATATTTATATATAGTATGGGTATATGATTTTATATTTATATGCATATAATGTATTTAATTCATAGCTCTGATTTTTTTTTTATTTCTTTGGGGAGCACAATTACAGTCAAGGCTCATTCTAAGGTTTGATTATATCAGAATGAGATCCTTTTACCACTTCACTGACAAGTTTTTCCTAAGTCTGTAATAGACTTGCCTGAAACAGCTCCCTTCTGAGCAAAAAGCCTGATGGTAAGGGTCTTTATTATGGAAACCCAATTAGGTAAATACATCTATAACATTTCTCACATTGTTTTATTAAAATCTACTTGGGACACTCAAACCATATTTATAGATTTGGGGCAGGAATATGACCTTACATCAATTCAGATTCCTGAGATCTTACCAAAATACAAAGATTTAGTATAGAGTACTTGAAATACAGCAGCAAAAGTTTGGGGAACCAATTATTTGATAACTTGACCCTTGAAAATTATGAAAAATATTAATTTCCCATCATGTATTTTTATTTCCTTTTTATAAAGACAATAACTTGACCGCAATATCTATTCCCAAAGATTTCATTATTTAATTTGGAAGGAAATAATATGCAATTCTTAAAATATGAGAATCTAGTCACCAGAACTATACGTAGATATTGAACCTCATAATGTACTGTGAAATAAAGTTACAAAAGACCTTGGATATTTAAAATATTGCATTGCAACCACATGACAGGAATTGCTTTCCTTTCTTCCTATAATAATAGATTTCTGATGAACATAAATGTAATGAGCCAGGATTCTTTAACTGAAGCAGACAGCTGCCTTTAACCATATACATATGTGGCACTTTATCTGCATTCCAGAATAATTCTGGAGTTCTGAAGGAAGAAAGCCAAAGAGAAATTTCATAAAACTTAACAGAAGCTACATTGGCCTAAGAGTCTAACCATTGTCATAAATGGCAGGGAAACAGAAATCTCACTATTCTTTCATAGACCTTTCCATTACATCTGAAAAGACAATCTATAGTTTGCCTATCCCCATCCAAGTGAAAAAATACCATGAGCTGTGTTTGATTTACAGTCTGCTTCACAAGATGAGCTAAAACTCTTTTAAATAAGTGTTCATAAAAAAAAAAAAAGAAGAAGAAAGAAAGAAAGAGCTGGACAATATACTATATTAAACCATATTCAATTGCTGATATTTGATAGTACTCAACCTACTCAACAATAGATTCATACAGGCTTACTTGATATTACTTGGTCATGTGATTATGGAGAAAGAGATGACTAAAGTCACTTATCAACTAATGATCTTATTATATATGAGTAGAGGTCTCTTGAAAATTTTGAAAAAAAAAATGATGCCAACATCAACCACAAAATTATTTATAGGTTCTATCTTGCCAGAATTTATCTTTTAAGTATCTCCGAATCATGAAACTCTTGACTTTGCAGTAGTAACTACATTATCTGGGTGTATGCTACAAAGTAACACATGGACTATTAATTCCATGAACGTTAATACTTGAACTAGAGTAAATGGAATACTGACCTGGTCCAATACAAAATATCATGGTCAGCAGCTTATGCATTTATCTTATTTGCTAGACTGTGGTAGTACGAGCATTTTTATCCATCTATGTAGAATACTGTTCTTACCAGATCATAAGTGTAGACACAATTAAGTATTTGTGACTCAGTTTAAAGACAATAAAGTGTCAACTAAAAGAGGCCAAAGATAATCACAGGTGATCACATCACTTCCATTCCAGGATATATCACTAATTTCATGGGATAAGCTCAGTAAAGAGAATTATTCTTTTTTTTTTAATTTTTTTTAATGTTTTATTTATTTCTAGGAGCGAGAGAGAGAGAGAGAGAGAGTGAGCAGGGGAGGGTCAGAGAGAGAGGGAGTCACAGACTCCGAAACAGGCTCCAGGCTCCGAGCTGGCAGCCAGCACAGAGCCTGACGCGGGGCTCGAACCCACGAACCGCGAGATCATGACCCAAGCGAAAGCCGGGCACTCAACCGACTAAGCCACCCAGGCACCCCAAGAGAATTATTCTTTATTTCCTCTATGACTATATTAAATACCGCCATCATATCATTCTTATACACTGGTAACTTCAACCCTCAAAAGTTGATTTCTTTTTCTCTTCAGTAATTTTATTTCAATAAGATACATGAGAGGTGTTATGCCTCTATCATGCATGATTACAGGTGTGCTCCACACACTCTCTCAGCATGAGGAGCTGGGAATTGTTAAAGATCATACTCCATCTCCATTCGAGTCTGCCTCTAACTTATACCCTCTCAGGAATTCAAGGAAGAAAAAGAAACACAGTTTCTAATACGAGCAGGTTCTCGTATTAGGTGGGAGGAGATGGGCACAGGTGAAGGAGTTGGCTTTGAAGTATATGGGGGGCACCTCCGCCATTTTAGCAGAACAAAAAGGAAGGGGCAGGAGTCTAGATGAGTATCGCTATCTATTCCTTCCTCCATAATGCCTTCCCCGGACCACTTTCTATACATGCCAACATACCCATGAGACCTCTGGGAAGGAGTCCTCCCTCGCATTCCCTGCCAAAGGAATGAGTCTCATGTTTAGGCAGCAAGATTATTTGTTTTCATATCCCTGGCTAGAGGTGACAGCACCAGAGATGGGCATCTGACCCAAGGACCCTAGTTGTTAGGTTGCTGATTCAGAGTGGTGGCCAAATGGCCCATGCAACTGTTTCCAGGACTATGAACAAGGAAAGACAGAGAAAGCCAGGCTATTGGTGTTAAGAGCAGAAACAGAAATATAAGCATGGAAAAAGGCATGGGTGAACTGGAATAATGAATAAACTGAAGGTTAAGTAAGCAAAATATTTGTGACTTGAAGTGATTTGGAGTGACAGCAATGGGAGACTCACATATTAAACAAACTTTGGTAACCATGGTAGGGAGGACTCCATGAACACTCATGACTCAGCACAATGAGATGATGACGCAGGTGGGAAAAATCTCAGCTTGTCCACATCCTAAATTATATCTAGTCTCAGCAGACCTCAGCATCAAGGCTATACTCCAGTTCCCATGAGCTCCTTATAACAATCTTCCCCAACTAAGTCTCATCTTCTTAACACCTAGAGCTCTTTGCTTTTCTTTAAATTTCTCACAAACCTGGCCACTTTCTACATTGTACTGTAGGTATTTCAACACATGTTTTATGTCCCCTATGAACAGTATCCTCAGTGAAGACATAACTAAGGCTGGCTCATCCTTATACACAATAGGTATACACAATAGGTGTACAATAACTTACTAAAGGGACATCCATATTATTAAAAAGCATTTACACATTTATCTACATAAGAATGCTTTTCAATCTTGGGGTGCCTGGGTGACTCAGTCAGTTAAGCTTATGAATTCAGCTCAGGTCATGATGTCATGCCCGGTGGGTTTGAGCCCAACACTGTGCTCTCACTGACAGCTCCGACACTGGAGCCTGGTTCAGATTCTGTGTCTCCCTCACTTCCTGCCCCTCCCCAACTCACACTCTGTGTGTGTCTCTCTCAAAATTAAATAAACATTAGAAAGTTTTTTAAAAAGAATGGTTTTCAATCTCAAATAGATGCTTGAATGACATATAAAATATAAATTTGCATATATTGGGGCACATAATTAACCCAACAGTTTGGTTCCCATACATGGTATTTAAACATAGTTCAGCTTGTTAAATTTAGATGGACAGTCAAAGAAATTCAAAGACCATATCTTGATAACCCCATTAATGTCACACAGAGAGTCTATGAGTCAGTTGGTCTCTAGGGTAATTGAATACTTTTAATGGGAGTGTCACACGCACTTATGTTGAGACAGGCGTAGCCCTGTATTTTAGCATAAATGCCATTACAATGCCAAAGAGGGTTTCACTGTTACTTTGCTCTCCAAGCACGAGCTTCATCTGTTGTGGTTTAGTTTTCTTCATGTCATGATAATAAGCAACCAAAAAGTCTGATTATCCCTCATCCCATCAGACATCAGGACACAAGATGCCAGGGATGCAGTTAAACTTATTGGCACTGCTATCTAAAATTATAATGATCGGTTTCTCACAAGTTTTAGGATCTAATTAATATTTTAATGAAACAGCTTAACAAGAAAATATTACCATCATAATTCATTATGAGGGAACAATTAAAATAATCTTAAAAGACTACAAGATTCAAATGAGGATTTTAGTTTGATAGCCCAATAAGTAAAATGGGGGGAGGGGGGTGTGAGTGGAACATATGGTCAATAAAATATGCAGGAATTACTTTCCCATCTGCATTCTTTTAGCTTTTTTTTTTTTTTTTCTCGTAGCTTTTTCTCATCCCAAGCTGTTGATGACATCATTATGGAACAGATTTCTGGCAATGGATGACATTTAATGTGAATTTGCCAAGAAAAACTGACTAAAGTACATTGTTGGCTAGTTTACAAACAATCCACAGTTTTCACTCTTCCAATATGGAAACTGTCTTCAGTTTATACTTATAAATGAAAAAAAAAAAAAAAGACCACAACAGAATATAAACTACAAATGTAGGTTGGGACTACCATTTCAATAAATTTTATTAAATCCTAGCAAGTTAACTCAGGTCATTAATCAATGTGATGAATGACCATTAGTAAATTCATGAGCAATTTCATGTGGTCATATTATTTGGCATGACAGGAAGCATACCTCTAATTTATAATTTAAACTTCTTCTTATTCCTGAATTCTACACTACTAATAGAGAGAGGCTGCTTTTCGAAAATATTTTGGGTTCTGTTGTTTGCTTTAAAATTTATAGATTCTTTTCAAACTAAAAATCATGTTAAAATATCCAAAGAGACTACCATTCCAGTTGAAATCATTTCCGTCATATTCTGAAACACCTTCCCTTCTGCACTGTGAGGCGCTGGGGAGTGGGGAATAGATTTGCCTTTCATAGTGTTTTGTTTCTCCTTTAAATGGCCAGCAGATGTGTGCTTTAGTGCAATGATAAAGAACTGTCATGTACAGGCACTCCAAAGAATAAAAAAGATATATCCCTTGTTACCATTTGCCCATGCTAATTCAAAGTAAAGCATACCATTATTTACTTCTCAGCAACTAATTATAAATCTAGAAGTGCTCTGAATTGAGAAATAAATGCTGTTTTCTACTTGTAAACATATACCCATGAGTAGCATATTATTTTCCCCAGACAGCGAAGGGTGATAGATGAAACATAAGGACGTCCTGAAACACCGCAGAGCTCAAGATGGGATTTGAATCAAATGTCCAGTGAGCCTTCCTTGTTACTTGCTGGCAAGCCAGGCAAGGGCTTGTTAACAGAGAAATGATCAGTTCTTGGGTTATTAAAAAAGCCAAAAGCTTCCCCAAGGTTTCCCTTTGCCAAAAGCAAAGGCCTTTTCTATCAGTTTAGGAACAATGGGTCTTATTCTTTTTTAGCTGGAAGTCATTCTGGTACGTAACCAACTATGCAGCCTTCGGTTAAGAACCACAGGCTGTATTTCCAATACAAACCTTTAAAATCATTTATCATGCTTTCTCATCTACGTACAATGTTAGTCCTCCACAAAACACCCAGCAAAAGAATGCAATAGGATCTCACCATATTTTAACTTGGAAGTGATCATGAACAATTAAGGTCAGGATATTTTCAAGGACAGAATTTGAGCTGTGCTCCAAGGTGAGATTCTTTCCTTTGGCCCCTGCTCAGAGCCTAGGCTCTGAGGCTACATGCTCCTCGCTCCCCGCCCTGGCCCTCATTCTTACCCTCTCCACCCCACACCCCTGTACCTTTCCAGTTCTTGCCCTTCCCGTCAGTCCTACTACAAGGCACTACTGCACCCCTTGCTTTTGTTCTTCTGCTTTGACCTGTTTTCTGGTGAAATGCTGTGGAACTCTGAAAGAATTTTGGCTGTGCGCTTAATCGGAGGGCTCACTGAATATGACTGCGTTTGACTAAGTTCCACTAAACTCTTTACTCTGGGGAAAGAATGCAGTAAAGAAACGTCAGCTTCTGGGCCACCATTTATTTATTAATGTATTTGTTCCTGATTACAACAGTAATATACATTGACAATCCTGAAGAAAACAAAACAAACCAAAAACAATCTATGTCACCCACCACCTCACCACATTGATTGCTAACCATGATTCTTATTTTAATATACTTTATTCCCTTTCATTCCTCTGCCTACCTAAAGAGTCTTAAAAATTACCTTGGAATCCTACTGTTTACGCAAATTACAATCTGCTTATTTATTTTAATGACATACAGTGAATGTTTTCCTATTCCATTAACTTTCCTTAAAACATAAACTTTATCCTTCAGTGGCGTGACTTACGCAATAGAAAATATCATAATGTATGTAATACCTATTGTTTGTTAGATATTTAAGCTGGTTCTAAATGATCACTGTTGTAAATAAAGCTGTCACTGTAGGACATGGACACACAAATGATTTCTTAAGATAGCTAAGAAGTGGCCTCCAGTGGAAATAGTACATTAAGTAAATCAGAGTAATTAAAAAATATATATATATATTTCATTGTTTCATTTAGTTTTTCTCCCTTTTTTGTGATATAATCACTTAACTGTGTGTGTGTGTATACGTGTATGTATATTTATAGTCAACTACTTATATATATATATGTATATGTGTATATATGTATATGTATATAGTTTGTTTTCCTTTTTCTGATTTAATCATTCAACTACATATCTACATACACACACACACACACACACATGCACATACACACACACATCCTTTAGTGATAAGTCTCAAGAATGACCTTAGTTGGTATTTTAAAATGAACCAGAAGAAGAGTCATTTCCAAATTTACAGAAGGTATAAAATTTTTAAAATAATGAAGTGTCTAAATCTAAATGAAATAAAAGCAGACCAATATTAAAAGGCTAACAGGTTGAAATGCAGGAGGTAAGCTTCAATGGGGAAATGGACAGGATAATGTATTTAGGGGAAAGTAATGTATTCCATATTTACAAGCTGATGGGATGACATAGCTTAAAGTGATCAATTGCCACTCACAACGAGGACACAGGAATCGTTAACGCCTGTTTTCTGAAGACAGAAGTTCGATGTACCACTGAGAACAGGAAGATGTTGATATATTGAGAAATACTCAACTCGGGAAAACTGAACTTCTGAAAAGCCTCATGGCTTTGAAGTGAAGGAGAGCTCAGCCAGCTAGCTCCTGGAGATGGAATGTGCTGCATGGGGAAGTATATAACATTTGGAGGCTGAGAAGAGATTTGCTGGAAGTCTATTAAATCATGAATATGCTTTCACTCTAAATGTTCGGTGAGGAGAAATCATGGATGAATAAAAATAAGTATATTAAACAATGAATGTTCAATTCAAGGGAGTCATTGCCTATGAACGTATATGAGCCAAAAATATAACAATCAGTAAAAAAACCATGAATACAATGTCCATTCCTATTTTAATGAATAGAATAGTTTCCAACCTACTTAGCTTCCAAGTTCATTCTCTGACATTTTCCAGATTTGTAAGGAAAACACGTTTTAAGTGAGGCTCACAGATCAAGTGAAAACAGGTGTGAACTTCTTTTAGTTAGCAAGTAAATATTTTCCTTAGAATTCTGTAACATCTCTTCTTTCATGCTTTTCTCATAATATACTAAAGCTGATCAAATGGATGCTCGTGCTGAGATTCTTAGCAAAATGGCAAAACACTATGAAACGATCTTACCTAACAAATGATGCCTCGTTTCATTTAGTTTTTCTTCCTTTTTGGTGATTTAATCACTCAACTATAATCTGACAGCAATTAGTAAAAATCATTGGTCCCTAGAGCCCCTAGCCAGCCCTGAAGCATGAATGAATGAATGAATGAATGAATGAATGAATGAATGAATGAAAGAGGTGGGAATGGCCTAACATATTGATTGGTTTTCTTAACAAGTTCTTGTCAGAGAAATAGAGAAGAAATACTTGACAAAAATGTGTTTATCAAAACACCCAGCTGAATGTCTTTTATCCCCTCATTATGAGATTGATTGCTCATGAGGATATGCATTCCTTTCTTCCTGAAAACCAATCGGTATATGCCATGTGGCTCATACCACCTGTTTACTTAGCAATATATTAATACACTCTGAAATTGGAACAATGCTGTCCTTTATAAATAAAGTGCAGAGAAAGTTACTAACTTGCTGGGGTTGAAGGTGGACTTTGGGGTCTCCTCTGGTTGTGTCCGGTCAACCAAAAACCACTTACCTGTCACTTGGACCCACCTGAAAAGTGAAGGGTGAGATACGGGACTGCCAGAGAGCAACACATTAACTGCAGCTTTGGACTCTGACCACAACCTCTTGCACAAGTTTTCATGCAATGGCTCACTGAGCCTCACTATCACTCAGTCAAATAAATAATGTTGTCCCCACTGTGCAGATGAGGAAAGAAGAACCTTGAAGGATTAAGCATGCTGCCCAAAGTTGGACAATGATCACTGGTAAATGGTGGACCTGTAAGCCCAACCCAGGCAGTCTACATGGAGCGTAGCTGGCACACACCCTTACATGCTGATCCATGCTTTCTCTCAGGCAGTGGTCACATGAATGCTGTCTGTGTCCTTTACAGGTCCTCCTGTGTAGGGGAGGACATGTGTTAGGTGAATAACAAGGCTCTACTGAAGAGTGAGGTTGAGAAGTGGGATACAATTGTGAAGGCACGATATGAGGGAGTGGATCATATTCATCCTCAAAAAGGTAGGCGCTATTTGATCCCAATACAATAAAGACACATATAAAGAGATGTATACATATTTAAAGAGATGTATGAGAGGATGGCTGGTATCTGAAATGTTAATGATGGGTGGCTCACAGACTTGCATTTCAGTGGACCCTTTCCTTCTCTTACATCTTTAAGAATGGTGTAGCTATTTAACAAGGAAAGTGCATGATTTAAAGAATCGGGAAAAAAATGATGCTATTTTCACTGCCCTCCCCCATACAAAAAAAGGAAAAGAAATATTTTCTTAGTGGTAGCCACATGTTTCCCTTGCTGCAATTATTTTATTCCTTCTCCTCAACAAATGGCTCTAGAGTGCTTCAGCTTCTTGAAACAGAATTCCAGTTAATGAACAGATCTAAGTGTGAAGGTTTACCTGCCCGATATATGACCAAGAGGGAGTTACTTATCCTTTCTAAGCCTCAGTTTTCCTCTATCAAAAATGGGGATAACTTCTGCCTCAGGTTTGCTATAGGAAAAAATAATGTACCTGGAACATAATAAGAACACAATAATTAGTCATTTCATTACTATCCATATTACCTTTGTGAGTGCACACTGGGTATACTCTCCAATGGTATATACTATTGCACATGCCTAAAAGAAGTGTTTTTAACATTTTTGTGTCATGGACCGCTTTGGTATTTTCCTGAAGCGCATGGAAACCTTCTCAGAATAATGTCTACAAAATGTCCCTAAAACAAAACACATAGTTTTACAAAAAAAACAATTATGTTGAATTCAAAGTATCAAGATATTTTAAATTATAATAGATATATTTTCTTACTAACACATTAAATAATAAGGTCTGGCAGCAGATCTAATTGCTAATAATTATTGGGAAGTGGTGATGAGTGTAAATGACATTTTGAAATATCTGCATCAATTGTAATGCAGTATGAATATACGTGTGAATTCTATTGGTGATAAAGCCACAGATATTCTTAATTCTACAGTTGTTTGTTATCTACATTAATAATTAAAGAAAATGATGAATTTCTTGAAAAAAAAAAGAAAAAGAAGATGAAACATTCCCATTCCAGATTGCAGAATCGTGAGTACCGTCTACAAACCCTGTGCAGCTTAAGAACTCATAGGACATAAGTTTACCTTTTAAAGAGATCACTCATTTCAACTTTGTCATTGAAAACATGAGCATCAGTTTCAAATGTGGATGTGGCATCATCCTTGACTCCTTCACTTTTTCATACTAAAAACAAAACTGTCAGCAAATCTAGTGTATTCTAATTCCAAATATATGCAAAATCTGACTATTCTCAGTACCTTCATGTCCCCATGGGGTCCAAGCCACCTCCTTCCCCTCCTGAGATGATGTAGATAGCCTCCTGGCTTCTCTTCCTGCTTCTGCTCTTGACCCTGGCCCCATAATCTAGCCTCAAAACAAGACAGAAAACATTACTGATCTATGAAACTCTGCGTTAACTTCTCATTTCACTTGGAGAAAATTTCAAAAACTTCATTTCTCCACAAGCCCAGAGCATCTTCCTAGGTTCCCTATGACCCCTCTTTTCCTACTGCATATTATAACACCCAGCAAGGCCACAATGGTGTTCTTGAAGCTCAAGAAATACTCAAGGAATGCTCTGGCCTTGGGGTCTTTGTGCTCTGTGCCTCTCTCAGCCTGGAATGATGGGCTCAATGTCCCCTCCAGTTGGGCCCTCCCTGAGTACCCAACTGAAAATACTCCACTGCCCTAATTCATCACCCCATCCTTGCTTTTTTCTTCTTTGCGTATTTAGTATTATCTGACAAACTACATATTTAAATGTTGTGTTTCTTTATTATTTAGTACCCCTCCACGCAACTAGAATGTAGCACGATGGCAGTGGTTTGTTTGGTTTTTTTTCACTTTTTTCTCTCCTGCTATAATCATGAGCATCTAGTATTTAGTCCCATGGGAGGAGATAAATAACTATTAGTTGAGTAAATGAATATTTTTAGATAAACACATATGCTAGTCTGCTATCAACTTATACAAATATTTTTTGGAATAATTATTATCTTAGGGAAATAGAGCTTAGATCATTATTAACTTGTGACTCAGACACATTATTATATATGTTCAATGAACTTTACACCTTCTCCCATGGTTTCCTATTTAAAAAGTCCATTCTCAAGGTAAAACCTGTCACTGGGTTGGTCTGTATAGGCTTATAATTTGTTGTCATCTTTAATCAACTTCAACTGTAACTCTGACGCTTGTTTCCAACTATAAAGCCTAAAGTGCCTGCTGCCTGAGACACAGATGGCAATAAAGAATCTTGTTGGAGTTGTTAAGCTAAAATGACAAGTGTATCTTGGAAAGAGACTACAGGTGCTACTGAAAGAAAGTTATTACTTTATATCCAAAGACAGCTGATGCTATTTGTTTCCTTTTTTAAATGAGATTCAAACACTCCAATAGTTTTTACATTTGGAATGGATTTCAAAAGGAAAAGAAAGTCTCAAAGGACTGTGAAAACCCAGTGTGGGCATAAAAAAATCACACTGCCAAATTCTAATCCTTGTCAATAGGTAGAGTTTTCAATATGTGTATATATTCTCCTTTATATAATATGGAGATATTTTTATGTAAACTACAACATATACCTATGTAGTACGATATATAAATCTAGCCATCTGTTCATTATTATCCCGATCTTTTAAACACTGATCAATCAACCCACCTTAACTGTTGTGAATATTTGAAAACTTACAAAAGGGTCACGTCTTAACAGGGTGCGCTGGTTCCCAGGGGATTGCATATCACCAAATGTCGTATCAACAACTGCTATGCAGTTTGTTGATCTACTTCACATCACCAGTGTGGTTTTACAGTCTTACAGCAGAGTGAACATTCTCATAACAGTCAAACTCAGACGCAGTTTCATGGCAAGCTAAAAGGTGGCATTATATTTCTACAGTGTAGACGAAGGTTACATGTTGACTTCATTATTAGAATTTTTTGAAAGCTCAGCAATTTGTGAACTTTGAAAAGCCTGTTTCTTTTTTCTTTTTTTCTACCTTTTTTTTCTTTTTTTAAGGTGAGTACCATAGTGTGTACAACACAAAATGATCTGAGCAATCTGGACACCATTGGAATGTCCCCATTTGTCATTTCTAATATGACAGCCACATATGGAGGTCATGTTGCCTGAATATGATTCTTATTTCAAGAGAATGTTCTCCAGTCACAATCAACCTGTTCTAGTAATTCATTTCAGGTTTAGAGCTTCAATTTCAGCTGGCAAAATGTGTTGATGTTCATCAGTCTGCCCTGAAACAGTACGAAGATTCATTCATAAATATACTGCCTGCAAGGCCCTAATGACACCAATGCCTAATGTCAGCATTTCTCCAGGAAAGCACATTTCCTATAGAACTTCACCTGGGGCTTCTGCCTGTGGGACACCACCCAAAAATAATTTGTGCTATGTTTCACCTGTGTAACTGGAAATTATAAATCTTCCCTGGAAAAGTATGAAGAGAATGGAAAGTAAGGCAAGTTTCAAAGGGCCTACATCACAACACCTATGTGAATTATTCTGGCAAAACATCGTGGCAAGAGACTTTCAGTTACTCAACTCTACTTTACTAATCAGTTTCCCTGCAGTCAGCAATTACTTCAAAAGATTTTAGGGAATGAGGGGCTCAAATAGTCTGCCAAGGAGCATAAGCAATTATAAAATGTGGCTCACAAAAGAACACTCAAGTCCAAAAAGTCAATAATGGCTTATTATACCTGGAAAGTAAATAAACTATGTAGATCATCTATTCTATAGATATCCTCCTTTCTCATACTGTACAATGTTAGTATAAAGCAGATGATCTTTGTTTTAAAGAATGTTAATAGCATTACTTTCCTGATCACTCACTTATTCCATGGAGGTCATGGCCTTCCAAAGAGACAAATCAATTTTATTTTTTTTTAAAGCACAGATAAATTTTTTAATGCTTATTTTATTTTTTAATGTTTTATTTATTTCTGAGAGAGAGAGACAGAGTGAGCAGGGGAGGGTCAGAGAGAGAAGGAGATACAGAATCCGAAGCCGGCTCTAGGCTCTGAGCTAGCTGTCAGCACAGAGCCCGACGCGGGGCTCAAACCCACAAACCATGAGATCATGACCTGAGCTGAAGTCGGACACTTAACCGACTGAGCCACCCAGGCGCCCCGAGACAAATCAATTTTAACTTCAAGAAAGGCCATATATTCATCACATGGAAGAAAAGCCTCTGCATTTTGTCTTCCTTTAGTCTTAAGTTATAACCTAAAATGTGTCTGTGTTGGGTAGTGGAGATATGATCCACCAAGAGGAGAGACAGACAAATTGTACCATTATTCTGGGCTTTTTGAAGCAATCCAGTGGAGAATGGTACTCAGGTTTAAAATAAGGCAGTATGAACAATTTCATTGGTCAGCTTTGCTGCAGTAACAAAAACACTAAAATCCCAGGGACTTAAAACAATAAAAATGTATTTCTCAGTAGTTTACTTATTTCTTACCATGGTTTCAGGTTGATGGTTGTGAATAAATAATTTCACCTCTGCTCCACCCTCTTCTCATGTTGAGACCCAGGGTGAATAAGCTGTTCTTCTTATGCCAGGTCATTCTTATAACACAGATAAAGAGGGGGAAAAAACATGTTGCAAATACCCAATGGTCCTTAAACCTACTGATGAGACATGGTTTATATCTTGTCTTCTAACTTCTTGGGGCCAAAACAAAAATCGGGCTAAGTCCAAAGTCTTCCAGAATGTGTAAGTCTCCCAGATAAGCATCATCCTTCCCATGATAACAATTAAGAACAAGTGATAATATATCTACAATACATCCGCATAATTAATTCTGCCAGTATAAATACTGTTTTGTTTTGTGCAAATTCCACTTGAAAATCAGGTCCATAAAAGGAATATACATCAAGAATTTCAATTGACCAAACAAGTAAAATCGTTTTGTTTCCCATTACTTATTGTTTATTTCATCCTAACAACGCTTTGACGTGGCCCTCAAAACCCAACATTAAGGTTGATCTATAACTTCTAGCATTTTCATTAAAATCTCATATGATTAATTTGTCATTATAATTTATAAACAGCCTCCATCAGTTTTTGAATAAAACAACCTTTATGACACTACTCTAGCTTTCTACTCTGACCCTCATCATAGCCTAACTTCGTCAAAACATTGCTCATTAGCCCTTCCTGGGACTATGTCTACATATACACTACTTCTTGCTCTCTTGGGGGTACTAGAGCTATGCATTGGGGAGCTGAAAGTATGTACTCTTGTTGAAGGAAATCCATAGGTTACTGAGTAGCTAGGGTTAGTCAATGAGGAGGAATGGGGCCAGCGTGCGATGGAGGTTAGAGAAAGGGCAAGTAGTTCTTTCCTGAACCATGAGCACTACAGAACACAGTTTCTGTCAGCCCTGAGCTCATCCACAGAAAAGTGGTAACATGTGTCATTTGCAGGATGTAGCAAAAAAACTGTGGTGCTATGAAAAGATATGTTCTGTTCTTTCCCAGTGATATCACAGTTGAAGAAATGTGATATCATAGTGAAGTAGTTAAAGTGAATCGCACCACACCATGCCAGGAAAATATATGCTGGGCAGATCTCACTGTGAGATTTCTTTGATGCAGGACAGATTACTAGAATTCTCATGCTCTGAGTATGCCTTTAATGAATAGAAATTGCACATTTGAACCATCACGCACACAGCCGCACCAAAATTTCTCAGGTCTTTCTTCAGGAGATGGATCTGAACCTATGTTTGAAATTATATTCTTCTAGGTTTTCTTCTTTTTCATACTTTTTTTTGATGAACTTCAGAGATCCACCCTCCACATTAAATATGAATTTCTACCATACCAACCCTGGCCTCTTAGTTTGGTTGGGATATTTGCAGTGACTCATTATTATAAGGCTCATTATTATATAACCAAATCCTTGCTACCACAGGACAACATTAGGTATACTATGTCCACACATGAAAAGTCCTCAGTTTATGAGTCTAAAGAAATATAAAATAATGAATTCCTTATAAAATAAGGATGTTTCTATGAATAGGTAATTCAAGGTGGCTTCAGGTTTTGTTTGCAATTTGGGGGTAAAAAGATGGGTCTTGAGATGGAACAAGTAAAGAAATACCATGATGTTAAGTTCATTGAGTTTTGGATTTGTGAGAAAACTCAACATTCTTCCCTGAATACCTATGCAGACATGTGTTTATCCTTGAATAAGCCTCATTGGTTATGATGGAAGAGTTCTTACCAAGCCAGCTGGCACATCAAGAAGCTTTCCTTAGGCTCTATGCTTCATTAAGCCAAAAAAATACAAACCCTAGGTAGGTCTGCGGCAAACTTTATAGTTTTGCTAACTTAAGATTGTTCTTACTCCTTTTTCCTCTGCCTTTTTTTTTTTTTTTTTTTAACTCTAGAAAGCTAAAAATCTGCTTTGTCATTTGCCTAATAGTGGCTACATGATACTGTTCTGGCTAATGAAGTACAAGTCCAAGTTTCCTAAGAATTTGAGGGAAAGTGTTCGTTTTCCTGATACCCATATTGTTTCTTCCTTCTCCCTTTCCTACAATGTTTTCCACTTCTTTATACCTCTAGGAATTCAACTGGGATAGTAGATGCTTTGGCAGTCATGCTGTATCCATGAAATAAAATCCAAAAAAAATTACAGGCGCATCCACCAGCCATCTTTGAGCCACAAAACATATGCCTGGACCTAGAAACAATGTGATGCATTGTTAGGAAAGAAAACTAAAAGGTCAAATTTCTTCTAAGCCACTGTTTACTAGGGTTTTCTATAATTTGCATATGAATAAAATCTTAAACTGTTTAGAAGCATCCAGGATTTGTGGTAAACAAAAGAAAACAAAACAACAAGACAAAACAAAGGAACTTAGCCTGATACCTGTGTATTGGAACCTTGGGTCATTCTGAAATTTAAATGATTAGTTCCTCTCACAAGATCAGACTAGGTCTTCAGCTGACAATGGATAGGAGATAGTCAAACTGATAAAAGGGACAGGTAACCTCTCTTCTGGAACAAGGCTAATGGAAACCTTGATTCAGTTACAAACATATCAAAACTCATTCCATACTCTAAGACCTTTTAGATCTGCAAATAGAAAGTACACATCAAAGATAACACTGATTAATTCAAACATTATATTAAAATTGGAAAGCAGATCTTGTATCCCTTTGAATGGGAGTGACAAAAGGTAAAATAAAGAATAAGTTTATTAGATTATATTATAATCATGTTATAGATCACTAGATCATACTATAACATGTGCATGTATGTTAAAGTTATCATGAACAAAGAGTGATTTGCATCTTCATTTAGAAACTACTCTTTTACATCCAGAGGATATGGAGGGGAAGCATATGTTTAGTAATTTGAAATTATGGGTTCTTTCAACCGAGCAATTCTAACTCTTGATTAAAGGCTTCCTGGTAAGCAATTCCTCTCTAATACTATAGAAATCAGAGGCAGCATCGGCTGAAAAATTTCAAAACATGAATTTAAAATCCTCAAAGGAATGGAAATCATAACCTGATTTGCTGTTCTTTCATCTCCTACTCTGCCATTTTCATTCCCTTCTTAAAAAAATATTTAGTTTTGTGGAAAAAACTTTGGATATTTGGTTATAGCCAAGAACTATCTTGCTTCTTCAGTGGCAAAAGAGTTATCTGGGAAATCAATAAAACTTGGGTTAGGGAAAAATGTGAAGTCTACAACAGTCACAGTGTCCCATAATCCTGAGCCTAAAAAGGCTATCTTTCATCCATAAAACTCAATTATCTCCAAGGAACATTCTTATTTACTTCCCCATGTAAATTTACTAAATAATCAGTTCTCACAAGTCTGACCCATGAGAACACACTAAATGCACAGTACAACAAAAACATAAGCAAACCTACTTGCCAAATTATAAATTGGCAAAAGAAAATATCTTGGCAGGCATCTGTTTGGGAAAATCAAATTCTTATGGAAAACTGTCAACATGAATTTTACTTAATCCATCAAATTACCCCTACTTGATATGACCAGAAGGGCTTACTATATTTTTGTTTTCTCACTCATCTAAACTCAGATCTAAATATTTTCAGTGTTAATACTGTTTATTTTTATAAATAGTCCTTTGATGTTTTGCTGCTTTAATATGCAAATTCTTTTGCATTTTAGCCAAGGCTAAGTTGACCTGTGTAGGGAAAGGATGCTTATTGGGTGCCTGAGTGGTTAAGTCATTTAAGCATCAACTCTTGGTTTCAACTCAGGTCATGATCTCATGGTTCATGGGTTTGAGCCTCGAGTTGGGCTCCATGCTGACAGCAGAGCCTATATAGGATCCAATCTATCCTTCTCTCTCTGCCCCTTTCCCCACCTTAAAAAATAATAATAATAAATAAACTTTAAAAATTAAAAAAAGTGCTTACTTCCCAAGAGAGGTAGACTTATGTCAAAAGTGGTAGAAAGATGTGCTTTAGTTGTGTATCACTGCATATAGCACACATGCATGTGCACATAGGCACATGCACGCGTGAGCGCACACACACACACACACACACACAACTTGGCCATTTAGAAAACACCTGCTTTCCCCTTAATTCGTTATTGTTGATAGTCGAAGATATTACAAATCTCCTATATCCAGGGTCAACACTAATCATATCCAATGGCACCAATGTTAAAACTTTGACACTGATAAAAGATTTTCAAAGACATGATATTGATTATATTGATATCGCTATATCAGATTTGAGACAGTCAAATATTTTAAAATCTTAGGGTATCTACTTTCTTTTTACTTAAACTTCCCATAAAAGTAGACAAGATGAATATGTTAGCATCACATATGCTCTTGTAAGTTTTCAGCAGGCTCTCCAAGTCACATTTCTGAATCTCATGCCTTTCCCCTCTCTTAATTCAGAGTAGTGCTCTGCTAAGGAGGCATACTATGATAAAGAAACAGAATTGCTGATAATATTTACCTAGAGAAATCCCTAAGGGCCCATAATAACGTGAATTGTTCCAAGAAATTGAAAATCTCCTGTTATCTTTAATACACATCTAGATAGGAGTATTTAAAATCAATGGGAAGAGCGCCTGGGTGGCTCAGTCAGTTAAGCATCCAACTTTGGCTCAGGTCATGATCTCATGGTTTGTGGGCTTGAGCCCCATGTTGGGCTCTGTGCTGATGGCTGGCTCAGAGCCTGGAGCCTGCTTCAGATTCTGTATCTCCCTCTCTCTGACCCACCCCTGCTCACAGTCTCTCTCTCTCTCTGGGAGATGAATAAAACATTAAAAAAAAATAAAAATAAAATCAATTGGAATATTTATTCAACATCTACCGACTTATATATTGGAGGAAGCATGCTAGATACGACGGGGAGCCCACACAGGCATATACACAAGCAGGCGAGGCCTGACTTAGGTCCCGTTGGGGCTGGTGCTCAGTTTGGAGACGTAAATTCATGCAAAAATATAAAATGAAATAAAAATACAACATGACTATAGAGACCCAACAGACCAGAGTTGTCAGGAAAGACTTCTTAGACAATATTCGATTTGGTCCGTTTAGATGGGAAGTATATTAGTTTGCTAGGGAGGCTCTACAAAAATAGCATAGATGGCTACAAAGATGTGAGAAGTTCATTTTCTCACAGTTGTGGAGCCTACAAGTCCAAGAGTGAGCTCTTCTCAGGGTTGGTTCCTTCCCAGGACCCTCCCCTTGGCTTACAGATAGCCGGCCATCTTTTCTTTGTGTCTTTACATGTGTGGTCCCTCTGCACCCCTCTGTGTCTGAATTTCCTCTTCTTATAAACGGATACCAGTAATACCAGATTAGGCCCCACTAGAAGGATTTCATTTTTAAATCAGTTCCCTCTTTCAAGAGGGAAATACCAATACAGTCACATTCTGAGGTACAATGTGAGGAAGGACACCACTCAGTCCATGACAGGGTCAGAAAGTCAGAAGGAATTTATGCTAAAACCAAGTATACAATTTGAGAAAAAAAATAGTAAATTCATAAAGGCGTATCTGACTTTGTTTACTCTAAGATTTTTATTTTAGTTACTAATACAGATGATCCACTGACAGCTGCATAAAATAGTCTTTCAGATTGTAGGAGTCAAACCAAAACACATCAATTTTTAGTACCAAATATATGTCTCTGAAGTGTACAAATAAATATTTTCTCCTGAAACAGCTCTCACATTTTTTTTTTTTTTTTTTTTTTTTTGCAGGAGGGAAAATTAGTTTTTAGAGTTAGTTAGAGGTGACTTCATTGACTGGAGGGTCCGACATTTTATGCATTCAGTGGACATTTATTAAACACCTACTTGCGTGATTTGTAATGACCTCCTTAAATCAATTGAAATACAATCAAAATGGGATTCTCAGTATATGGAGGAGGATACTCACATCCAGGCAGTGTGAACGAGGCCAGAACTAGCCAGCAGTTCTGCAGCTTAGCCCACAGCTTGCCTTACTATGTCATGCTGACCCTAGGTAACTTGGTTTCCATGTGGGGACCTACTGAGAATTATTGAACTGAGCAGACAGTCTGGATACAGAGTATCATGAGTAACTAAAGTTTTTGCCGCATGTACAATCGATGAGGCAAATCGCCAGTCCAATCACTCAAAAGAACCCAGTACCTTGTGAACATATCCTAATGATCATAACATCTAACTTTTATCCTGTGGTGTCTATGGCCAAACCTCGTATTATCTGCTTTCTACCTATCACTTGATTTATTTCTCATAATTAGCCTGTGGGTTAGGGATAATTATCACTGACATTTTTATAGATAAGAAAACGGAGGCTTACAGAATTTAGGAAAAATACCCAAGGCCATAGTGGCAGACTTATACTTCAGGTTTCCTATTACCAAATGCAACAGAAGGCTTGTATTGCAGAGATAAAGCTGTATTTTCTCTTCTCAGTCAAGAAAGCAAAAAGAGAAAGGGGGTGGGGAAAAGAGTGCTATGAATTTGTGGCCGACTGTTGAGATTTTCATGCTCATATTAAGAGCACAGCCATTCCATATGTACAGATTCAGCAAAGCGGTCTCATTTATTGTTTTATTTAATAATGGAATTGATTGAATTTTACCAGTTGGGGTCTTTAGACATAAAAACAGAACACGTTTTTTTTTTATATCTTAACCCGATGTCAAGACAATCTGTTATGTGTCTGAGACAATATATGTTTCAAGTTATTTTTATCTTTTCTTACTTTCTATTACCTGAATTGGATCAACTCTATGACCTGACTGTAAGTCATAAAAGTAAAAAAAAAAAAATAGATTTCATCAAAAATTAGACTATTTCAGTGGCTCACTCAGGCATAGCCTCCCTATCCTTTGAATAAAAAGATGCACTATTTTGTTCCCAGTTTCATGATGTTGTTTACAAATATTGTAAGTTTGATTATTCAAAAATGTATGCATGTGTATTTTTTTAAATAGACATGCAGGCTACAAAAGGAAGAAAGAAGAATTTCCAGATGCTGTGGGAGATCTCCACATGTCTAAGTAGAGCAGGCGACGCTGCTGCAATTTTCAATGTATTAACCAGACTTACTATCTACATAAACAGACTGTGTGTTTAACCTTTTCCTAGAGGCTTTCAACGCTGCTAAGCAGACCTCAGATTGTCTAGCCAGACTTAAAAAGTCATTTGAAGCAAATGGATTCTGGGTGATAAATAATGATGGCTTTTTAAAGTAAGTTTCTTTTTTTCTGTCTAGAAGTATGGCTTTATATCTCATTTTAAGCCCAGTGAATTTTTCTTATAGAGCAATCAACAACTTCCCAAATTGGGCCTGACTTATTTGGCCCTTCTCTCTCTGCTTCTTTCTGTAATTGTGCCAGTAGCCTCTACCTTGAGTCCTGTGGTTTTTGTTTTTAATATGATTTTCTTTTTCCACGCTTTTTAATAAAAATTGCTTGAATACTTTTGAATGATTTTATTTTTAAAAATGTATCACAGGGGCGCCTGGGTGGCTTAGTCGGTTAGGCGTCCGACTTTCGCTTAGGTCATGATCTCGCGGTTCGTGGGTTCGAGCCCCGCGTCGGGCTCTGTGCTGACTGCCAGCTCAGAGCCTGGAGCCTGTTTCAGTCTGTGACTCCCTCTCTCTCTGACCCTCCCCTGCTCACCCTGTCTCTCTCTCTCTCTCTCTCTCCTAGAAATAAAAAAAAAAAAAATTGTATCACAAACTCAACTCAATAAAGGACAAGAAAATACATTTTTAAAAACCTGGGTCCTATCTAAATTATATTTTTAAAGTGTATATGTAGTTTTAAAAACCTACACTGACATACTCATTTAACTATCTTTGCCTAAAATTCTTTTATTTTTTTAATGTTTATTTCTTTTTGAGAGAGAGAGACAGAGCACAAGCAGGGGGAGGGGCAGAGAGAGAGGGGGACACAGAATCCGAAGCAGGCTCCAGGCTCCAAGCTGTCAGCACAGAACCCAAGGTAGGGCTTGAACTCAGAACAGCGAGATCATGACCTGAGCCAAAGTAGGAACTTAACTGACTGGGCCACCCACGTGCCCCACTTTCCTCTTCTCTTTAACAACTATCATTCCCTAATATTTTACATAGCTCACTAAATTTCTTTACTTTTCTGTTTAGTTCTTAAACCACACTGCACTCCTTGAAGACAGGGACTCTCATATATTTCATCCCTGCCGTATTTCTGTCTCCTAGGCCACTGCAGGCAGTATCTATTTATCTAATTAATTCATAAATTTAAACCCGAAGTATCATGGACTATGAACAATTAATCCTATATTATCAGAGGCCCAAGAGAATGAGAATGAGTTTCCAAAAACAGCCTTCTGTACGTGTGTATAGGTTCGCAGGGCCACTTCACTGTGTCTGACATGGGAGGAAGTGTAAGGTTGCATGCTTATGCTCTTCCTGTGTTTTCTTAATGCTCTGTCATCATGATCTTAATGTCTTAATAATTTTTCAACAAGGGTCCGCATTTTTATTTTGCACCAAGCTCCTCAGATTAGGGGGACAGTTCTACATGTCGGGGGTGATCACAGCTGGGGTTCAAATTCTAAATGTTACTTAGCATTATGTTTGCATGAGTCATAGAAATGCATATGGAAAATTCTATGGTCTTAACTTATCTACCTTAGCTACTACTCCCGAAAAAGTTCAGAGAGGCCACAGCTGTGTTACAGATGCATGAACCAAAAGTCAATCGAGCTGAGCTATGGTTCTAACTTAGCCAGCGACTCGCCGTGTAACCTCTCACCTCGTTTGCCTACCCACAGAAGGAGGAACTTGAGCTAAATGATCTACAAGTTACCATCCAGTCTGCTTTAATTCTTTCTAAATAAAATTATACTACATCTTTAAAAATATAATATTTATTTCTCACCTCCTTACCAAACTCTTTTATATAAATTGCTATCACAGATGGGATTTAAGAAAGAGTAAACCCCCTTCTCATTTTATGTTTTTGCAATATGAATTGTCTATTTGATTTGTGGCCCCTTAAAAAGGTTTGATTTTTCCACATCTATTTCTGGGCTTTTTGACACTAGTACTCCCATCTAAAATCAAACAACCAATAAATTGATTAAATCTACTCTCATTTTCTTGGCCATGTTCATGTGATCAAACAACTTAATCCCAGATAATCTGAGTTTTCTTAAACCGATCTATAATCCCTCAGTGAAATTCAAATTCAGCCCTAGGGAGCAGCCCCTCCTTACTGCCCATGAACATTAAGATGAACGGCAAAGTAGGTTGTTTGAGGCAATCCAGTGTAGGTGACAGCAGTGACTCCTCCCATTCTCCATCTATGTCCACCAGAATTTAAACACTTAAAAGCATCCCTACTCTTGTTGTTCGCTGAACTACAAAATCTGGGGGTTGAGGAAAATTTAATAAAAGTATGAATTTGGGACACCTGGGTGGGTCAGTCAGTTGAACATCCAACTTCGGCTCAGGTCATGATCTCGTGGTCTGTGAGTTCGAGCCCCAGGACGGGCTCTGTGCTGACAGATCAGAGCCTGGAGCCTGCTTCAGATTCCGTGTCTCCCTCTCTCTCTGTCGCCCCCCCGCCAAAAGTAAACAATTAAAATTAAATAAATTTTAAAAATAAAAGTATGACTTTGTTCATAATTACAGTCAGTTCTGCTCTAAAAATGTGAAATATGTGTTCCATAAAAAAATCATTGTGTTAAAAAAAAATCATTCTGAGAAAAACTGTGTGAGAAAAGCCACAGGTCTTATGAGGAAAAAAAGGATAGGTATACAAACTTCCATCAGTGACACACAGAAAATGATAGGAACCGAATAAACAGCAACACCATGTACACGTGTCAAATGATTAAGAAACACATAAATACTACCATGAAAATGGTACTTGACTCTGAGAAAGTCTGGAAGTTTGTTTGTGGGAGTGGTCATCAGAAGTAGTGCAGCTTGGGGCCCCTGGGTGGCTCAGTCGGTTAAGCATCCGACTTCAGTTCAGGTCATGATGACACCGTTTGTGGGTTCGAGCCCTGCGTCGTGCTCTGTGCTGACAGCTAGCTCAGAACCTGGAGTCTGCTTCGGATTCTGTGTCTCCCTCTCTCTCTCTCTGACCCTCCCCTGCTCATGCTATTTTTCTCTCTCACTCTGAAATAAATAATTTAAAAAATTAAAAAAAAAAAAAAAAAAAGAGATAGTGCAGGTGTGAAGAACCGCGACATGGCAGAAAATCGGAGGGAGAGTTGAAAATGAAGGATCGATGAGATGTAGCTCGTGACCCAACAGCACTGGCAGAGATCTGACACGTGTCAGAGGCAGGACCAGCCTCGTAGATGTGTCATCTGAATGTGGTCACTCAGGACTCCATGCTGTGGCCACCTTGAATTCTTAATCATTTTGGAGCAAGGAGTAACACATTTACATTTTTCCCTAGCAAATGATGCAGTCAGTGCAGGCTTAAGGTCATGTGTGTTGGCACACATATGCATTTTGTGTATTCTTACAGATCACAGTGGTCAGGTGTTCCTGGCAGATGAAATTTTGCAGAAGCCAACTCAAAATTCTCATTATATTCACATTTCCTCCTGATATATACATCATGCTGGAACAAAACAAAATCTTTTCAAAACAGGTATTATAGCAGAACCGACTGGAGTTAAATTTTTGGTAACTATTATTAATCTGAGGTGAAGCAAAGGAGTCAGAGATCCCAGGGTGAGGAAAGCGGTGCATTCCCAGGCTAGTCTCACCAGGAGACCCTACATCCCGAATGGAGAAAGTCAGGGTATACTACCTCCTCCAAAATCAATGGTGGACCCCCAGAAGGAAAGAAAAAAAAACTGTATTAAAAAAGAATTAAACATTTTACCACAGGTTGCCCTGATTGTCCCTTCCTTTTACCCTTTCTCCCCTGAACTTTAGAGTGAGGCTATGGGAAAAGAAGTGGATGACGGGGTGTTTTTATTTAACCTTCCAGCCAAGTTGCTAGGGCACATAGTGAAGAAGTGAGGGAGGGCATCACTCACAGGGAGAGGCACCCAGGTGCAGGGCAGAAGGTGGCTAATTGGCACCAGGTGGAGTTGACATCAGGAAACAAGGAGGCAAGAAGGCAGCATCCCAACGGAAGGAGGAGAAGGTCACAAGACAAGGAATGATCCTTTGCAGGCCTCAAGACCCACCAGGGGTAAGACTCACACCCTAGCAGAGGACTAACTTCTCAGCCAGCAAGATTGAGGGTCCCCAGGCCCTACAGATGGTGGCCAAGCTAGGACAGCACTGTTCCTTAACTTTTTTTTTTATTTTTAACCCTCAGGATGATCTTGCAGGTATAACATCCCTATTTTGAAATTATCTAAGAAAAATAGAGAAGAGATGAAGGACAATAAATTAACATGCATCTCATTTGCTGTGGGAGGGCAAGGATGGTTCCTTCTTTATTAAATTTCTCTCACTGTGTATGCTTACAGCGAAATAAAGAAGCAGAGCTGAACAATGGGAGATGTTTTACAGTTCTTCTAAAGTTTCCACCCAATGCATTTTATTTTTTACAGAATAAGGGAAATCCTGAGCAGAATGTTTAAGTTATTTAACTAGAAACCACAAAGGACATATGCTGTTAGAACATTCTGGGCTCACTCTCCCTTCGTGTGTTCCTTAGCTCCTTAAATTCTATCATTTAATCTCAGTCCCGGATTAAATGTTCTCTATTGAAATCCCAAGCTTTTAGTTGTTCCTTGTGAATAGGTTTATCTCCCCTTACAGTGAGCCAGCCCTTAGCTCTTGGTTTATTTAAAAGCACTACTTTGTGATGATGCCTGCTACTGATGTGTTGATTTACATCTTTTGTTAAGCCATTTATGGTGAGGTCTGGCTGCTTTTCCACACATCTGGTTATCAGGTGCTATTAAGAGGCTAATTACCATAATTTATTATTTATGTGAGTGTGATTTTTACACACGTGGTTTTTCTCAAGGTGCTACACACCTGCGATTTTGTTTTGCTTTGCCTTTTTTTTTTTTTTTGGAAAGATTAACTTTTGTACTTTTAGGGGAAAATCAGGAGGATGCTGGTCTTAGCCCTCCTTTCTTAATCTTACATTTCCATTCACAATGAAATGGCTTTTACTCCTTTTGGTGTGAAATCAAGTTCAAGATAACATGGACTGAAATTCAGACAGACAAAGCCCTCCTTTTGAAACGAAAATGTTCTTCAGTAATACTACAGCCTTTCTCAAACCCACAGTGTTTCAAATGTACTTCAAAATGAGGCAATCTGTTTCTTTCCGTGAGATGTATTATTTTAAGAGAGCTCCTCATATTTGCAGTGTTGCAACTTACCGGGTGTCCCATTAGCTCGTCCACGGCCAGCTCTGGGATCATATGAGGCCAGTGGGAGAAAATTCACTGCACTGGCAATTTCCCACATTTCTGCTCAGAGAAGCTATATCGATATCTCGAAAGTCAGTGGAGAGAGAGGAAAAAAAACAGAAGTTCAATTCCTTGTACTCAGGTACTAATTCAGGAAAAAATATTAAATGTGAGAACATATTTCTGCTAATGAATATTAATAAAGGGGCGCCTGGGTGGCTCAGTTGGTTAAGCATCCAACTTTGGCTCAGGTCATGATCTCACAGCTGGTGGGTTCGAGCCCAGTACGGGGCTCTGTGCTGACAACTCGGAGCCTGGAGCCTGCTCTGGATTCTGTATCTCCCTCTCTCTCTGCCCCTCCCCTGCTCATGCTTTGTCTCTGTCTCTCTCAAAAGGGGCAGACAGAGAGGGAGACACAGTATGGTAATAAACATTTTAAAAAATTAAAAATATATATTAATAAAAAGCCTCAGTCACAAACTGTGGGAGGAAGTGGGGAGGGGTTATGCAGAACCCTACTCTCTGAGGATGAAAATCTCTGTGTGTGTGTGTGTGTGTGTGTGTGTGTGTGTGTGTGTGTATGTGAGAGAGAGACAGAGAGAGAGACAGAGAGACGGATTCTGTATCTCTTTTACCTATAGGTTATCAATTTCTCCTTCCTGTCCCCTGGAATAAGTTTTCCTTACCCTTTCTACAGCCTCAGATTTCTCACCTGGCAAGTGGTAGTCATCACAGAACCCACTTTGTGAGATGTTCAACATCAAGGATCTTCACCCGCTGCCTGGTACACAGTAAATTCTCAACAAATATTAGCAATTAGCATCAGCTTAAGTATTTGTGAGAGTCCCTTTCTGCTTTGTCAGGGACAGCTGTGTCACAACAGCGACGAGTGTGTGGAAGGGTTCAGCTCAGCTCCAGAGTTGGACAATCTCTCACATCCTAAAGTTGGGCATAGCTATACAAGAACTTACTTCTCACTGACGCTGGCGCTGTCTTCGAGCGTGCTGGCAGTGTCTTTCCAAATTGTGGGTCTAGTAAGAATTGCAGGCGAACTTGTTAATACAGATGCCCAGTCCTCTGCCCAGAAGACTGATTTCCGGTTTGGTAGGTTTGGGGCATGCACAAGTATTCTCACTCTTGGGGACACACCACAGTCACACTTAGTATCAATCATAATTGGTAACCATGACTAGCACAGGATTTCATAGCGGGTTATCCCATTTTATGGGTTCATTTTAATAAAATCATAAACCATCCAAAGGAGATGGCTAAAACAGTAGTGTTCAGAAAATATCCTGTGTGCCCCCACTTTTCCCAGCCTCCTTTATATTAAGATAAAGGTCACATGAATAGTTCTAGTCAAAGCCTGGGAGCATGTTGTCATGGATCACTTCTAGGCCCCTAAAATTAAAGACACAGGTATCCTTTCATTGGTCTCTCTTCCCATCTTGAGATGAACTTGAGAGCATGAGAACAGTGATGCCGCAGGGGCGCCAGGATGGCTCAGTCGGTTGAGCATCTAACTTCGGCTCAGGTCATGATCTCTCAGTCCATGAGCTGGAGCCCCGCATTGGGCTGGGTGCTGACAGCTCAGAGCCTGGAGCCTGCTTCAGATTCTGTGTCTCCATCTCTCTCTGCCCCTCCCCCCACTCACACTCTGTCTCTGTCTTTCTCTCAAACAAAAATAAACATAAAAAATAAACAAAAACAATAATGCCACAGCATTGACAGGTGCCTCTGGCATCCTGGTTTGTGAATAATTATGGAAACCACAGCACAACCTCACACTCTCCCCCCTGAACCCATCCTGTTCATACAGCATAAGCAAGAAATAAATCTTTGTGAAATTAATGACCACCCCAACTATTACAATGGAAGAATTCTCTAGTCATCAAATAGAGACTGTAATAAAGGAATGGACACAGGGAACCTATTGATAAACAATTACTGATTACATGGGGGGTGAAAAAGATATAGGGATTACAGCCCAGTGAGAAGAAAAACAATACTGACTGATTCAAAAAGGTGAAGGATGTGCAATTATCAGTAGTGTATGAAGAAAAGGTCTAAGATGGCTGCCCAAGGGTAGGAATAGGGGTGCTGGTTAATTCCAAGGAAAATAGCTGCTAACACAAACTGTACTCTGACCAACCTTTACTCATCAAAGGGAACCCTGCTTTGAGTAATCAACAGTTGTTTTGGAAAACCACAATAAAATGAAGAATCTACTAGATTTTTTAGGATTTGGATGGGTGTCTGGTTTCCAGACAACAGCTTCAAATATTTAAGCTGCTAACATTAGACCAACAATGAACTTAATGGTAATTGAAAACATCTTTTCGATAAATAAAAACACATTTTGCACACTTTATTTAAAAAGTTTGCTCATGACTTAGACTAACACAGATGTGGTTTAGAGACATTCTATACCTAAAGACATGCAACTAGATGGGGAAGATAAATACCAAAGAGGAAATGAACTGATATGATTTAAAGTGTGATATTATTACCATCGTAAATTATGTCAGCCACGGCTGCCTCGAGTAGAACTTGGCTTGATTTAAAGCCAAACAAGGCCACTGAATTATTTTCAGTTAATTATGAGCTGGCCATATGTTGCAATGAGAACAATATGTTAATCAGTCAACATTGACTCAATGGTGACCACGAAAATGGTTGGTTCCTATCCTTCTGGATACAATGTATCTCAGAGACAGAAGAATAAGAATGTTAATATCTTTTTGTAGAGTAAAATCTTATTAACTTATCTGAGAATTTCAAAAGGATGTGAAATCTGGTTAGGTAAGAGATCAACACAAATGTTTATGCTTTAAAAAAGTTTCCATGTCCTTCTGAATGGAATGATGAGTCAGCAGTTCAGGAAATCTTTAGGTGTGGAACTCATCCCTATGTAAAAGGGCACTTATCACCTGTTCTGTATCATGGACATAGTAAAAATATATGCACGGTATTGAATATAATAATTGAGCAATCCTATAAAACAATGCCATATCCACGCCCTGTATTAAAAGAGAAAAATACTGTGGTATGCTATAAAAACATAAAGTATGTGAAATATAGTTTCATAGAGCATACATATGCATACACACACACACACACCAAAAGTATTGTGTATTTATAACCAAGAGATACAAGCATTACAAAATTGTAAGATGGATTTTTATTAAAAAAATTTAAGAGACAGAGACTTTTCCTTAGTTCTGTAATGATCTGCTATGCATAGTTAGTTTTTAAGCTGTGAGTCCTAAGTTTTCTTCTCTTTTAAAATAATGCATGTCGTCAACATCTAAAGCAATAGAAGAAAAACAGGACATAGAATTGACTTATCCACACATTTGGTGCATTTAGCCAATTCCTCAGATGATGGAATAACTCAACCTGAACTTATATACCTATAATTCAAGCTCTATATGTTACTCTGTCAAACTGCTATACAAAACAGCCCTCTTCCAAAAGGAGGTAGTATGTTTAATTCATGGTATGTTATTACTTGAACACCTAAATCCACGTATACCTTAATTTTTAAACATATGCTAATGTTTTCTGGTAGATGGTGCTAATATTGAAACATTTTCAATAAATCCTAGTACAGTTAATTAAAATATCTGAAGCATGATAAATTTGTGAAGTAATTTTCAGATTAAAACAGACTCTGCAAGTAGCACCAGGTGTGAATTCTCAACCTTCTTCCAACCCAAGTGTAATTAGCTACGCTGGGCTTACTAAGGCTCCTTGGACATCTGTTTTGCTAAACCTTCTCTTTAAAGCCTTGATCTTTGCCTCCCTAATTACACAGCTTATCAAAGAACTTTTGCTATTCTTTCCTAAGCCTTGTACATTGGAGGCGATTCTGATTAAGATGAGTACGTGAGTCTTATTGATTTCATTGAGAAATTCCTGCCAGAGCTGAATTTGGCTGATAATTCCTGATTTATATTATTTTTTATGATCAATTTATTAGCCTGTGATTTTTCTAGTCCCATGCCTATCATTTTTAATTATTTTACTAAAATATATACATGTATATATATATATATAAACACACAAAGATTTCTGTCTATATATTTATACATATGCACATATACATACATACATTTGTGCATATATATGTATATATGAGATTCTATGCTCAATAAAATGAAGAAAAGTTGGTTACTATGGAAGTAAATCAATCAAAATAGATAATTTATAAATATCAGCCAGTTTACCATTAGATGGAGAAAAGGTAAATGTTAACACTTTTCCACAGTACATTTTTTTTAAATATTTTTTATTTATTTCTAGGAGAGAGAGAGAGAGACAGCGTGAGCAGGAGAGGGTCAGAGAGAGAGGGAGACACAGACTCTGAAAAAGGCTCCAGGCTATGAGCTGGAAGTCAGCACAGAGCCCAAAGCGGGGCACAAACCCACGAACCACGAGATCAAGACCTAAGCGAAAGTCGGACGCTTAACCGACTAAGCCACCCAGGCGCCCCTCCACAGTACATTTTTGTGCCTATATATATTCTTTTGATTTTTCCCCTAAGGAACCAGAACAAAATTACAGTTTTTATGTGAAATAGAAATCTCTTCTTGACAATAAATGGGCAGCAAGCTATTTCCTATGTTTAATTACAATATCACAAAAAGTATATAAGATATAAAGAATAGGACACCTCATTTTTAGAAAAAATACCATATATTAATTTTGAATTCATAAATTATCATGGCATGTGTAATAACTATAAAGATTTACAGTAAAAAGAAAGTTATAGTCCACTGACTTTTATGAGTTCTCTTCTGGAATAATTTGCCTGAAAACAAAATGACTCGTAAGAATGCCCTAGAATGTTCTTTGCCAACTCCCATAAACATGTGCTATCTAGGTGCAAAAAATATATTGAGCCTAGGGGTCCCACAAGACTTGACCTCCATTTTCTGACAAATAAAATGAAAGGACTGGACTCAGAATGTGTCAGGTGGTACTACAGAGCCCCGAGCTCCATGCCTGCGAGAAGGACAGGGTTGCGGACTCTACCACATAGATGCCTGTTTTAGGTTATATTTTCCCTTTCATTTCTTTCAAGTCATATTCACCTAACATTTCCTTGTACCAAACACTTTTCTAGCTGCTGAGAACATAGTGTGACTAAGGCACACCAAAGCCCCCCTCACAGACTTTTTCAAGTGAATTTTAAAGAGGCTAACATAGCTAAATACATGAATTTGAAAACTGCTGGACTGTGCATCTAATCTTCTGACTCTAAAATGTCTTCAGGTAAAAACTGAGAAGTAATTATTCCTTAGCAAGCCTTTACAGTCAAGTTAAATTACTAAAATTTTCAAAAGGGGTTTTTCCCTTTGTATCTTCCTCCCATCCATCCTCAGGGTTACCCCAATAATTCCTGTGCTCCTCTGGGGTGCCCTCATAACGAGTTTAATTCTGGCTGGCTTTTAAACAGTTCCCATTCTGAGTGCAAGATTACTGTAAAATGTTTAAAGTGACTGTAATTTAAAGGAGGCTAAAACTTCCAATCTATCTCAGGAAGAATAACAAACCGTAACTATGGAAGTTGACAATGATGTGTTATTTCCTTTTGGTTCAGTGATCACACACCAGAGAACAATCATAGGTATTTTAGTAAAGTTAATAATTACTTATGGTTGGAAAAAAAAAAAAGAGGGAGCAAGTTATTGGTGTTGAAAGTTCATGACTACTCACACATACCCCATAAACGTGTTCTCAGATCGGTTGTGGGAATTGTGGTTTATGTTTCTTTATTCTCCGGGTATTCATAAAATGCTATTTTAAGGGAACACTTGTTATTTCAAGAAATGACTGATATATTATTTAGTATGGTTCTTGCCCGTGTGTTTCCTGGTTATATTTGAAGAATCCGTCTAACATTGTATATTATTAACAAGAGCACTTTTTCTCACCTTCTGTAATCTGTTTCTTTGACTCTCTCACTTGAGAAAATACTTAGTCATCTAGTCAGAACCTTCAATGTTCCAAACTAAGTTGATTTTTCTACCATATGTGTTTAACTCCCCAATGTAAACTTTTAGGCAATTGGTTATATTTGAAAAACAGACTGTTATCAGTGGTCTAACAACATATAGGGTAAGATATAAGCAACCTCCCCTTGTTTGGTAAAAACTAATAATTTCATAATTGTTCATCTCCAGTAAATTTTCATTAAAATATTCAATACAGCCACTTCTGCCCTAAAATTCATTATATTCTCCCTTTTAAGAATTTATATTCTGGGGTCACTTGGGCAGCTCAGTCGGTTAAGCGTCCGACTTCTGCTCAGATCATGATCTCATGGTCCAGCCCGTGAGTTCAAGCCAGAGCCTGGAGGCTGCTTCAGATTCTGTGTCTCCCTTTCTCTCCTTTCCTCCCCCACTCACCCTCTGTCTCTGTCTCTCAAAAGTGAATAAACGTTAAAAAAAAAGAATTTATATTCTGAATTACATGACAATTCCAATTTTATTTTATTTTATAGACTGGGCCTATTAGCTGAATTCATACTTCGAAGGAAATAAGAATAGAAAAGGTTTTCTGGCAGGAATTTTAACACAAATGCTTACCTATTTCACATAACAAAGCAAAACTTAAGAGACTAAAAAGACAAACTGCTTAGATGAGGAAAAGCTATAAAATATGCGCACATTTATGTTGAGATAGTCCTTCAAACACCCAGGTGGGCCAGGGCAAAAATCAGCAATGATTTTGCTGCTTCCAAATTTGGATTTCCTTTAGTTTCGTTACTATTTGTTGAGCACTTAGTATGTGCCAGGCACCACGCACCACCGATGTCAGTGCATTTGGTCTCTACGAGAGTTACATAAGGTATTTTTTATGGTCTTTGCCTCATTTTATGGAGGAGGAAGTCTGGGATCAGCTTTGATAAATGAACAGGCTTAGAGAGAGGGTCAGAAGACACTTGTAAAACCAGAGCTGTCTTTCTACTCAAAACACCTGCCGTTAATACCCCCATGTTACAGGGCAGATCCTGCAGACTGAAGGTCCTTGTACCTAAAACGTTGTTCTAGAAATTTCTAGACTCTCTCTGTGATAAACTGTTTTCTTTCTAGGGTAACGACATAGATGGCATGCGATCTATGTAAAAGCTTTGGTGTGGCTGATGCCCAAACAGCTCCTTAATAACTCAATGGTTAGGGAGAAAGAGAAAAAAAGACCCAGAAGATCGTGTGGGTACATAAATCACCTCACATCAGTCACCTTTTTCATTAACTATCTTCTAGAAAAGGTGATAAAAACTCACAGCATTAATCTTCTCCACAAAGGGATCAATACAGAAATCAACAGATGTTGCAATTCAGAATTTCTTAGTGGGATCAAGTACTTTTATCTTTTCTAGCAGGATGAATCGCTTCTCGGCCTTTTGGCTAAGATCAAGTGTTATCTTTTCTAGCAGGATGAGATGCTAGCTTTGGACAACACTGAGTTATGCTAATATTAGGGCTATTTGATAATTCACATGATTGCTATTTGTAAATAAAATAACTTAGTAGTTTAGAGGAAAACCTGGGTGGGGTTAAATTCTGAGAAGCATACCAACCGGATTCCAACATGAGAAACTTTTATTGGCTTCTGTTGTCTCTTAGGAAATGGAGTTTTGAGAACATATTTAAAGTGAACAAAAGTTACAATATTATTAAACATCTAAATCTGTGTTCTGTTTTCAGCCAGAGTCGGCAAATGGAAATGCATGAGGAATCACTGACCTTATTCGTGCCCCTGATATCATGATGGATAATACATCATTAAATTACAGATGGTAAATAATGAAGCAATTGTATGAATAGAGAACAGATTATTGAGCCAAGCATACTCAGAGAGAAAAAGAAAATCATGAGCATGATACAAAAGAAAACAAATGTGGCAAGATTCTTCACTCTGTTTAGGAAAATAGTCTGTCTTTGATAACTATTTTAATTTTACAAACAAAATGTGTCATGCTTCAAGAAACACATTTTTATTTGCTTTTAGTATTTTACTAAGATATTCTCCAGCGCCCTTTGCTTTAGGGTAAATAAATGAGGGGTAAAAATCAAACAATTATGTTCTCTCATTTTGAAAAATAAATTATGGATTGACTGGTGTATTTCCTTCTCTTTGGGAACTCTGGCTGCAACTATTTCATATTGACAATAATGACAGCTCCCATTGATAGAGTGCTCACTGCATGCCAGCTTCCATTTTGTCACTTAATCTAATTCTCACCTCTGCCCAAGGAGCTGCTCGTTATTATTATGCTCAACTGCAGATGAGAAAACATAGGTATATGGAAGTTAGGTAATTTTCCCCCCAAAAAATGGTGGAGGAGTTTGTACAGACTTCTGAAACGATGATCCTCAACCACTTGGCATTAAAACAATTAATCCTATTAACCTTGTTGGAATCATTTGGGGATACATATATCAAATTTTAGACAGACATACTGAAAGTCCCTAACTGTAATATTTCATTTTCTGGGCTGTTACACCAGTGTTTAGTTTTAAATATTTTCTAAGGAATGATTCACAGTCATTCACGATGTCTCGGAAGATAGCATTTATGTTAACATGGTAGTAGAGAATATTGAACTTCTGACATAGTGTCTGATTATCCGCTATCTAATCAACAAAATATTTGAGGAAGGAATAAAGTCTATTATGCCCTGAACATAAATGCACAATAAGACTGACAGCTTTATAGCATCTGAAGTTTTTGGTCACAATAACTGCCAAATCAGACTGATGTGTGACCTAGTCAATTGCCTCCCAATTGTTCCAAATTGACTAGAATCTTGAACAATTTCTACACTTTATAGGCCACGATGAACAGAAACATCATTTTTGTAACTCCTGTAAATCAGGGGGCAAAGGCTATATTTTCAGGGAGGACTGGGTCTCCGTGAAGACAGATCCAGGGGCGTGTAAACCCAAAGCATCAGAGTAGAGAAGCAAGGTCTCGAAATGAATGGGTAACAATTCCCTCCCCTAAGTGTCTCCTGGAAGAACTTATTCTGAGTTATGGCTTCTGAGGTAGAGCAAAAAGCAAGTTCATACAGTGAACTCCTTGAATAGTAATGAAAAGGTCATCAACCTAAAAAGACTGTATCCTTTCGAGAGAAATGTTGACCAAGAATTGGAAAACTAAAAGTGGCATCAGTTGCAACTGTGTGTGTCTGCCTGTCTGTCATAGAGAGAGATTGAGAGAACGAGATAATTAATATGACAAAACTCCATACAAATCATCTTAGAATGAATACGTTTCTGTACAAGAGAAATATTTTCTTTTTAAAAAATTTTTAAAATGTTTATTTACTTTTGAGAGACAGAGATAGAGTGTGAGTGGGAGAAGGACAAAAAGAAGGAAACACAGAATCCGAAGCAGGTTCTAGGTTCTGAGCTGTCTGCACAGAACCCTATGCAGGACTTGAACCCACAAACCATGAGATGGTTATCTGAGCCGAAGTCGGACGCTTAACCGACTGAGCCATCTAGCTGCTCAGAGAAATATTTTCAATATTTAGACTGCTGGCTCTCAGCACCTGCTACCCTTCATCTCATACCTAGGACACAGACTCCCTCACCGTTAGAATTGATAACCGACAGATATCACTCAGCCCAGTTCCAGTTACAAACTAAGAATTTAATCGGGAAGACCTACCACCATTGTTAGTGTTTTACTTATATCCTTCTGTAATATTTGCAGCTGTCAAGTATTGCAGGCAGAGGCCAGAGAGTGGCAGCAGGTTGTAAGGGGTGAAAGGGTGAACAGAGAAGCATACGCGACTTTATGCCTTAATTTTGATTGTCCTTTTTCCGATCCACTCTTCTGTATGTCAGTGGCAGCTTCTTTAAAGGTATTCTAGTGCTCATGCAGAAAATGACAATGAATAAGGGGTCTACTCTTCAACACTGACAGGTTACACCTAGAAGCCAAAGCAGTCGGAATGAATTCCAGCATTACCCCTAGTGAAGGGTCTACACAGACCCAGATATTTGGAATGAGTTCCCCTCATCCCTCAGGCCTTCAACTATTCCCAATATTACCAGCAAAACATCTGCTGTCAAACTCACAGACCACCAAGTTCACATGTGCACCTATCCGTCTTACCTAAGCATATACTGGATGAATGATGGGAAAATCTTTTCTATTTTTTTTCTGTTTATGTCCTTGAAACATAAATGGGTTTTCCAACAGAATTGTTTTTTTCTTCCTTCACCTCCTACATTCATAGCATATTTGTACTTTCCAATCCATGCCCAGTTTGGAGAAAAGAAGTTTGGGTATTTGCTTCCTTCTATTTCAACCTCTAATTTCTGACAAGTTCTTATTACAGTGGAATTCTAACATAAACAGCACAGAAGCCACATGCGGTACTTTATAATCTGTTTGAATCTATAGGAAGGAAATCACAGTAACACAATTCACTTGAGGCTTTAAACTACTGCCATTCATTTTTTTTTGAGAGTATTATATATTTAAAATCAAACTAAAAGAAATTTTGCTGGTTACAAAGTAACAAAGACAGATATTCAGTATCTTTACTGAGCAGTGTGGATATTATGCTAAATTTTGAAGATTATGGGTTTGCAACGACTCTGGCATTTGTGAGTCACCTTTAAAGATGATAATTGTAAGTTTAATTTCATTAACTATCTGGTTTATCAATAATTCAATCTGCCTTATAACCTCATAACCTTAACCTTATGACCTCTTAAAGGATAAATCTAAATATTCATGTCAGAAATGAATCCATTCATACAGTTAGCCTTACATAATTATTTTATTATAATAATTAAAAGCACTATCATGTATGATAGAATATGACTTCATTATTCTCAAAAATAAAAATACCAGGAAAGTTACATAGTATCTACACATAACATTTAAAGCAAAAATACTACATTATTCTACACAATAGATCACTCCACTTTATTGGTTAGGCTGTGGTTCTTATTTCAATAGTAAAAGCCTATGCCTCATCCCAATTTTGATAATCACAGATTGAATTAGAATGCTATAAACCTTCAAAAATTTCAAACCATTTTGAAGCACTTTAAACTTTCTCTTAGCATGCTAGAATGATTTGTGGCTCTGTACTGAATATTTCAAAAGATAAACTATATCTGTAGCTTTAATATGGAAAATATGAGGTAAATATCACATTTTCTTTAGGTCATGTGCACTCAGTGAACTTCTTCAATGTAGGCACAGGAAAAGGAGCTGGGTTTTACTTAGTTTCAATAGGCTATAATGTAGATATCAATCAGTTGTTGAAATTGTAACTACCTCATGTGCCACACTCTCCAATAAGAAGCCAATGCCATTATCTAATTCTTGTCATTGACTTAATCTAAAAAATGAGCCACAATTTTATGCTATGGAAAGGTATTCCAAAGCTTATACAGACCTTGAATGAATAATGTCCATGTAACTGTACTTATGAAAATGTTCATCCACTTACAAATGGTGAGATGCTAGGCTCTGTTAACAATTAATAAAGGTTATGAAATTAAGTTTATGGTTCCAAATAAGAAGTTTAATGAAATATGAACTTTTCATGCAACAGCTATCTATTGTTAATTGTACTGGAAGTAATCATGATATTCTGAAGTCTTGGTCTACCCAAACATAAAGATAGTGACTTCCTGTGGTGACACATTTTACACTTACTAAACTGGTGTTTTTCTGATGATAAGTCTCAATGCACTGATATATGACATGAGATCAATCCAGTAGTTGAAACCAGTATTTTTAAAAAAGTAAAATAAAACAGTAAATAGTATAAGAGAAAAATATCAAAAAATATTGAAATTTATAAATCTTTTCAATCATATATGTATGCATGTACACGTGTCTAAATATTATATAAGTACAGGAGATATATGTGTATATATAGACCTATAGATATAGAATATATTATGCATATATGTGCATATATATAGGATATACATACATACTCCTTCCATGATTTATGTCAAAATCACTCATGATCTCCTAATATTTCCAAATATAATGTATATCCTTTTTTACTGTTTATCTCCCCCAACTAAAATACAGGTGGTGCTAGTATCATTAAGGGTCACTGTAAATGCTCAACAGATATTTATAGAATAAACAAATTCATGACTATACAAATATATGCACACATGCTCTCTCTCTCTCTCTCTGAGTTCTGATGTGATATTTATTTCCTTTTGTAAGTTGGTAACAAAAAAAGCCATAAATGTCACTGATCAGAACCAAAAGCTACGCTTTGGAAAGTCAGTTTTGTTTAAAACTGAACTCCACCCTTCCCTTCATCACCACTGGCCTCCCCTCCACCTTACTAAATCAAAACATAGTGAAGTTTCTTCTATAAAATCTACAATAATACACTGGGAAGAAATATCCAATGAGATCTCTCCACAGAGGAGAGATTAGATCCCCTGAAACTGATCACCCAAGCAGGGCCACCAAAATATGCACAAATCACCTCATTCATTCCACAGCCATGTCACAGGATAAAATTGAGAGTAGACAGCCACAGGAGGCACAGGCTTTAGGGGAGGAGAGGAAACTGAGGAAAGGCATGGAAGTACGAAAACTAGACTTAAATAGTGTTTTGGTTGCCACATCAGAATGCAGCCTTGTGGGGGCTCTTGGTGGCTCAGTTAAGCATCTGACTTTGGCTCGGGTCATGATCTCACAGAATGCAGCCTTGTGATTAGGGACAAAATAGGAGTTGATATAACCAGTCTGAGGTACTCCAAGAGCAAATGGAGGAACAGGGAGAGGAGGAGGCAGAGAGAAATGAGACTCTGAATAGCTAAATAAAAGAAAAGGAACTGCAAGTTCTTTGTGGGGGGCAGGGGGGCAGAAAGAAGCTTCTAGAAGATTTAAGCAGGCAAGAACACAGTTCAGATTTTTTTAACCATCATCATGCAGAAAATCTAAGGCAGGTGGGGAGGCTTTCAACCTACTGGCAAATTAGACCAGTTAGGGGAGAAAGGGATGAAGGAGGCAAACAAAATAGCAAAAAGGAGGGGAATGGAGAAATACTAAGAAATGAAAATGATAAGGATTTGAGGAGTGACTGGATGGAGGTGGGGTTAACACCAAAAGCAGATGTGAATGGAAGGATCTAGGATCACTGCAGTCTGCAGCTTGAGAGCCTGGGCCAGGATCTGTGTACATGTCCACCTTTCCCAATAGTCAAGAGGTAAAACTGGTTCAGGGTAGTTTCACCATAAGCATCTTTGCTGCAAGCATTCGAGCCTGCAGATGTAACTGGCAGTAAAGCAAGTCTGCATTAAAAGATTTAAAAAAAAAAAATAACAGTTTGTTGGTCTCATCAACGGGTTGACTGTTTGATTTCATTTCTCTGTTGATGTAGTACTCCCATTTTTATATTATATACAACTTAGGCTTCATAATGGTCTATATGGTGGTGCCAAGTTTTGAACCCACAATTCACAAAAACCTTAAAATGTCTATCAAGAAACATGTTACAAAATCCTGAGAAAAAGAGAAGGCTTTCACAATGCAATACAGAGCTCAATTATAAATATGCATCTTGGTATTTGGAAAATGATATTTCAAAGTGGTCTTTGAAGAAGAAGGTAATTTTAACAACAACAACAAAAAATCCTAAAAGCACAATGCTGAGCTAGAAGACAAATCAACAAGGTAAGGAGAAGGAGGAGGAGGAGGGGGACGAGGAGGAGGAGGAGGAGACAAGAACACCACCACCACCACTACCAGCAGCAGCAGTAGCAGCAAGTCTTTGAAGACAAAGGCTTAAGTATGATCCACAAAATAAAATTAGTTTTTTGTACACCATCATGAATCTACACACATTTTAAATGTATTTAATGTTTTTAATTTCACAAAAACATCTTTTTAATTTCATTATCCATTTTTCCTTGTGTCCTTTGTAATGAATGTCCCTCTTTTACTTTTCATGAGTTTATCTTTTATAGCAGAATTGCCTCATGGTCAATCAGTTATGCCGTGAAATGCTTGCAACAAAAATGCTTGCAGCCAAGAGGCTTATGGTGAAACTTCCAGATGTGGTCAGAATTAAACTACAACATCTTGTCCATACAGTTGTATAGTTGGCCTAGGACAAACTAATGCATTGTAGTGTTCCAGAAACGCTGCCCGGAACTGGGCTGAGGGAGTAAAAGGAAGTAGGTTGAATCTCCAAGACCCATACGAAAGTAGATATTAGCAACATTACAGAATCTGCTTCAGTGCGCTTATTTGATGTTCTTTCTTACCTCTATCTCTTGGTAATACTCTCACTAATCACCTCCATCCTCTCCCTGAACTTGGCAGGCCAGAATTTCAGTGCACATGCCTTTCCTCAGTTAGGACTAAGCCTTTTTTCTAAGACTGGTCTTCATTTTTTGGACTATTTATGTGAAAAGTGACCACAGTCTTCAGAAAGAGGGGGAAGCGTATACTCTGGTGTTTGGGAATTCTGTGCAGCTCCTTTTTTTTTTTTTTACAAAGAAACTTCCTTTGGAAGCCTTCAAATAGTTTGTGTAAAACACTATAAGATTGAAAGAGAATATTAATGCTGATTTCATCAACCTCTTAAAAGACCAAATTTGCTCCTTAAAATGTGCTCCTTAAAAATACTTTATATTAAAAAATAGTTATAAATACATGAAAGAAGATAAAGAATGACATTGATTTACCTAGTTATCCTTTCCTCCAAGCTACACGGTGAATACATATTAATTGTTTTTGTCACTTTATCATTTTTAGAATAATAAATGCAACCAATGTGAAGATATGAGAACTTAGGTGCAAAAAAGAAAAAAAAATAATGCATCAGTCGGTCATTGAATGGTGAATGGAAACACATTCCAAATACATCGATTCATAAGATAGATTGCTTCCATTTTAAAAAGTATCTCCTGAAGACCGGGCACTTCCAGGAAAGAGTGTTAGAAGCTTCTGTGGATGCAAGAAAAGCAACTCTGTCTCAGTCTTCTCAGGCTAATGCGCAAGCATGTGGAATTAGTTGAGAACACTGGTAATTATAATACAATATACAGTTAAGTGATGCCAGAAGAAAAGCTCCAAGTGCTGTGGGAGTACTTCAAAAACGAGATGATAAATACACTGGGGAGACTGAATAAGGCTACATGGAGAAGGGAGAACTTGAGTTGGATTTGGAACAAAAATAGGAAGTTGGCAGGTAGTAGCAAGAGCTCTATGTAGTAATACTGCAGCTGAAGTGTCAGCCTGGAAAGCATGGGAGTACGGAGCACAGGCCAATGATGTCATGGGAGATGAGGTTTAAAAGGTTTGAGACCCTACAGAGGAGAGGTAATTAGGGCTGTGCAGTATGAACATGGTTCTATACGGCAAGGCATGACTGGCTCCCAAGGGAGTGTAACTAAGGGATTTTCCTACTGAAACAGGTGCTGAATGAACCTTTTCATCACAACCTTGGCATGATTTTCCCTAGGGATTTACCCACTGCCTGTGAAACAGAGGTACTCATTATGGGGGATGGGACATAACATGTGATACAGGAATACCAGAAAGGGAAATCCTCTCTCCACACTTGGGTGAAGACCTGCAAAGGGTTTGGGGCATAGTCTTCACAAGACTTCTACAATTCACAAAATGCAGGAGCTTAGCTCTCATTCCAGAACATTGTAGGCACTCAATAAATAGCTTACAAACACATAATTCACCCAACTGAAAAGTATCAGTGTCGAAATCTAGTGAAGACAATATAAGTGGAAAAGAAAGCATGCTTTTTTTAAATGAAACCTAGGTTATTTCTAAACAATCACTAAATTCATTAAATGTAATCTTTAGTCCTAAAATATTTTTCTAGTAACTGACAGCTGATTTCTCCCCGGTTGAGATATTTCCATAGAGTTATTTTATTTCCAACTGCAAGTTTTGACAACAAAAAATACACACATTTTGGGGAAAACAATCTCCGTTGGTAGGATGGTCAGAAATGACTCAATAATTAATTCAGATTATTTCATGAATTTCTGGGTCATTCTGTCTGAGGAGGTATAATTAACATATCATAGTTTTTTTCCCCATGAAAATTTTAGAAAATGAAAAGGAAGTCAAGTATGAAATATTAAATTACCTGTTTCGAAAACCATATTCTACTTTCATTCAAGAATTACAAAAAATAAAAGCTATGCCAAAACATTAGTACAAATCTCCAATATGCTGAAGTCCTTCTGGACCATTTACAGGATGGTCATTTAGAGCATTGATAATTGGCTTAAAGAAAAATGCAACTTAGAAATATTTTTTTGAAAAACAGAGAAAAGTAGAAAGAAGAAAGCTCTATCTCCGGATAGAAGGAAACTAGGAATTGTGATCTGTTAGATTATGTGAAATAGATTTACTATATACATCTAATCTAACATCCAATCCAATAAATGAATCATCCCTTACACTGAAACATTGTCGTGTATCAAACTGAATTATTTCCAGCAACATCAACTAATAATTTCAAAAGACAGCCTATTTTGCCATTCAAGAGTTCAAATACAGGGATGCCTAGTTGGCTCAGTGGGTTAAGTATTTGACTTTGATTAAGGTCACGATCTCATGGTCCTTGAGTTTGAGCCCTGCATTGGGCTCTATATTGACAGTGTGAAGCCTGCCTGGGATTTTCTCTCTCTCTCTCTCTCTTCCTCTCTCCCTCTCTCTCTCTCTCTCTCTCTCTCTCTCTGTCCTTTCTGCTCTTCCTTCACTTGTTTATGCTCTCTTTCTCTCTCTCAAAATAAATAAGCTTAAAAAAAAGAGCTCAAATGTGTGTGTATTTGTCTTACGGTCAACTTGAATGTATGTCTTCTGCACTACAACATATTTAACCTAGGTGTGGGGTAATCGTATAATTTCTTACCTGAATAGGAACATTTCTGTAACTTAAAAACTAATTGATGGGGCGCCCGGGTGGCTTAGTCGGTTGAGCATCCGACTTTCGCTCAGGTCATGATCTCGCGGTTCGTGGGTTCGAGCCCCGCGTCGGGCTCTGTGCTGACTGCCAGCTCAGAGCCTGGAGCCTGTTTCAGTCTGTGAATCCCTCTCTCTCTGACCCTCCCCTGCTCACGCTGTCTCTCTCTCTCCTAGAAATAAATAAAAAACATTAAAAAAAAAAACTAATTGATAATTACACAGATATAAACTGTGATTGTTCAGGAAAACATAAACATTTTATTATTTGCCTTAACTGAATCCCTTAATATCAAACACAAGTTACTCTAGGTTTCCACATGATCAACCCTGAAATATATGAAACTTTACTGGCTCTGTGTCATCTTCCCATCCATTCATCCACGGAACAATATACGAAGAAGGTTTAGAATGCCCTGCACATGGTGTGATAGGAAGTGGATACTGAAGGATTCCATTGGCCAATCATGTCACATTCTATTTTATTGATGTTCCTCTTAAAATAAGTTGCCCAATTATTTACAATAGCCAAGATGTGGAAGCAATTTAAGTGTCTATCAAAACATGAATGTTTAGGGAAGATGTAGTATGTATACACACACATACTATAAAAAAGGATGAAACTGTCCCATTTGCAACAACATGGAAGGTCCCAGAAGGCACTATGCTAAATGAAATAAGTCAGACTGAGAAAGACCAATACCATATGATTTCACTCATATGTGGAATCTAAAAAAAAACAAAACAAATGAGCAAACAAACAAAAAGGAGAATGAGACCTATAAATACATGGAAGAAACTGATGGTTGCCAGAGGAGAGCACGGGAGGGGGAGGGGTGGGCAAAACGGATGAAGGGGATGGGAGATACGGGCTCCCAGTTATAAAATAAATAAGTCATGGGAATAAAAGGCACAGCATAGAGAGCACAGCAATGATACTGTAATAGTGTTACTTGATGACAGATGGTAGTTACACTTGTGCTGAGCATAGCATTCATAGTATAGAGAAGTTGAATCACAGTGGTGTACATCTGAAACAAATGTAACATTTCATGTAAACTATAGTCACATAAAAAAAAAAAAAAAAGCTGCCCAGAACAAGGCACAGTTATTCCCATTATTGCTTTATAAGTGCAAAGGAAAGTGGAACTTGACATCCTAGGATCTACTGATATTAACTAATAATAGCTTATATTTCTTGGGTCCTTATATATGTCAAGCATTGTCCTAAGCTGTATCTGTATCTCTATACATAGTTATTATCTATACATAGACATACATATTTTTATTTTTATGTATATAGGAAAGGCAGAGGAGAAAAGAAAATGCCTCTCTCCCTCCCTTCTTCCCTGACCTTCTGTTCTCTCTCTCTCTGTACTTCTCCTTCTCTCTACCACTGGTTCAGTAATAAACATTTCCTGAGTAATCATTAAGGACAAGAGTCTATGCTCAAACCTGGGAGCAGTATAAGAAAACACATTTGGGGCACCTGGGTGGCTGAGTCGGTTAAGTGTCCGACTTCGGCTCAGGTTATGATCTCACAGTCCGTGGTTCAAGCCCCGTGTTGGGCTCTGTGCTGACAGCTCAGAGCCTGGAGCCTGCTTCGGATTCTGTGTCTCCCTCTCTCTCTCTCTGACCCTCTCCTGCTCTCTCTCTGTGTCTGTCTCTTAAAATAAAGAAATTAAAAAAAAAAAAAAGGAAAACACATTCCAATTTTTTATCTGGAACATACTCGCATATATGCTTGGAAGAAATACATGCTTCATTCATTTTACTCATAGTAACTCTCCAACTTTTTCTTCTTTTAAACCATTCATAAGTGGAACACAATCACAATCCACAGTCTCTTACCATAAGGAGTGCTTCTCAAAGGGGGGTCAGAATGGAATGAGCCTCCCGGGAATCCTCAGAGTGTATGTGTGTGTGCTGGCAGTGAGGCGGTGGGGCTGGCGGGGGTGGTGGCTGTACAACCAGCCAAGGTGCTAAAGTGACTCTGGGGAAAGGCATGTGGAGACGGCTGAAAAAGATCACTGGGTGATTCTAATACTCCTAACCATCCTTTATGGCAATGAGCAGATCTACTGGACTGAAAAGTCTCTCAAAGTACAGGTGAGATAAATTTGGTATGACTTATTCTTGGAAAATCCACAGAGAACCCTGGATATCATCATTTTTCTTTGAAAGTGTTTATTATTCCATTTGAGTTTCTGGCAAGGGATTGACATTAAACATATCTATCTTTTTGTAACGTTGATTTCTGCATTTTGAGAGGTGCGGGGGAGGAGGCAGGGCAACGAGAGAGAGAGAGAGAGAGAGAGAGAGAGAGAGAGAGAATCTGAAGCAGGTCCACACTGCTAGCGCATAGCAGGGCTAGAACTCATGACCTATGAGATCATGACAGCCAACATCAAGAGTCAGACGCTTAACCAACTGTGCCACCCAGACATCCCTGAATACCAATAATTTTGTCTGTCTTTAGTCTCCTGGCAGTCCTCCTACCCCCAGATGTTTGCAAGAATCATGAGTAATGCTTTTGCTAGTATATTGGTTTAAGTACATTTTTATATAAGCCTATAGATAAGTATATTGAAACAGTCCCGTTTTCTTATCACCTCACCTATCTTTGAGAAGACATTTATTTTTTTAAGAAATAATCTGTTCCTTGTATCTAGATGTAGAAGAATCAGTTAGTTTCCCTTGTATAGTATTTATCCCTCGGTTGGCACTTAAGATCTAAGTTGCATGTGCACACAAATGCGTGTTTAGGTGTGAAACTCAGTTCTGAGATTCTTAATCCTATTTCACAATTAGTTTTCTCCAACTGAGAGTATTGTGGTGCTGAAATCAGGCTCTGGAGCCACACCGTATGTCTTCAGAAAAATTACTTCTCAGTGCCTTGGTTTCCTCATCTGTAAAACTGGGACAGAAATACCCACTTAATTAAATGTTCTAAAGATTAAATGAGTTAATACTTGGAAAGCTCTTAGAACAGTGTCTGACATATATTAACCACCAAAAGTATTAAAACACCAACTATTACAAGCATTTCATTGTGATAATAAAATCCATGCATGCACATCTAAAAGTTTTTAGTCGGTGACATAATGTGGTTCACAAGAAACGGTCCCGATTCAGGATTTTATAATGCCAATGGAAGATAATTTTTGACAAAGGATTACATGGTTGCATTAATTTACTTAGCATCAGGTACGTTTCCAAATTTTAGTATGACAACTATTGGATGTTAAAACTATAGGCTTACTTGCCTTTAGTGGCATATGCTGTGTGCTTAAAAGTTATACTTGGTTTTTTTTTTGGAGGGAATAAGATAATGTACTAAATTATGGCATTTAAATAGTATTTAAAAATAAAACAATGAAGGAACTAGACCACATATGTATTTATCTATAGTTTCAATATTTTATACTTTGCATTATTTTATTAATACAATATGAAAATAAATTTAACACAGAGATGGCTGATTTTTTCACATTCATTCAATCCTCTTATTTGCCCCTCAAGATTATTTATCAGTGAGTAATCATTTAAGTTTACCAGGTTTCCTAATATAGCAAGTCAGAAAGTGGGTGAGAAGAATATTCTGGAAAATAATGGTACCCACAGGAATTGGATTTCTCTAGAGTCTTTTCACATTCAGGGTTGGCTCCCAAATATCTTCCCACTGGATATGGCAATGGAGGCTAATCAAACTGTGATTCTGTTATCTTTATTTTAATATTTCAAGGACGTTCAGTAGAGGGTCCCTGAAAACGCTGTTTCCTCACTTCATACCAAAAACAATATTTGCATTGGTTAAGAAAAGTTAAAACTGTTTTCCAGAGCCAACATTGAGTTTTTCTCACAATAAAAGTCTAGTTTTGCTAAGAGCTTGAAGCCATTAGTTTTTAATATTTTATTCTTCTCAAATAGACTAGGAGATAATCATGATTTGAACTGATTTCTATAGACAGAACAAGGCCTAACAACGTACCTTTTCCTTTCCAATTACACTTTTTTAAACGAGGATACATTTTATTCTATGGAATGTCTATTATGGATGACTCATGCAAGAGCTATTAAATTCTCCAAACCTTATAATCTCAGGATATAAAGCAAAATGACCAAGGGCTACTAATAATAAGTAACTCCAAAGAAAAAATTAGGAGAATAGAATATTAGGCAGAGTTCAGGAACCAAGGAGATGAGAAGGAGCTGAAATCTGGACTGAATTTTTAAAAATCACCCTCACCAGTTTGCTCCATTACCAAGTTTTGACAGCAGTTAATTGACAGAGGAGTTTCCTCTCCAAAAGTACAGGAGCCAGATTCACAGGAGTATATGCAGCTATACATCTGTTATTTCATCTGTTGGAATATTCTGACACCTGGGCACCCAGTTACATGCGGTAAGTATTCAGTGCACCACAGCTGAATAAACACACATCTATATTCACCTGCAGGCAAATGAGAACCGCCCAGATCTCTAGCCCATGAATGATCATGTGAGAGGATTTCATGTCAATTGTTCAATAAGGGTTGTGATAAAGAAGCAAGGGATGAAACATAGGAAAGGGGTGTTTTCCTGTGAGTAGAACATCAGTGGAGAATTTATTACTCAACAGATTGACTACTCACCCATTGCAACGTATGAAGGAAGGATACATCATGCCCAGGTTTTGCTTATTTTAAGCTCCTTATTTTTGTCCAGTCATGCCTTTTAATGAAGACTGGGTAGGTTTGACACTAAGCTTTCCTGTGCTGGCAGACATGTGGATGTAGTATTTTTTCAGTAGATAAAGGAAAAAAAAAAAAAAAAACAGTTGGACAAACATTCTGCCAGCACGTTTTTAACTCATTCGCTCACTCTTGGACCTTTCTCTCGAGATCAAGACTTTTTGTACAACCAGATTCTGCTAATCCTCTGTACTTTCTTTCTAGAGATTTTCAAAACAGGACACCCCCCACCCCCTGAATGAGCTTTATATAAAATTCGGTTAAATAACATGATTGTGCAGTTTCACAGGGTGTAAGCCAAGGAATAGCTCAAGACCACTCCCAGCTTTCTCCACAATCAACAAACTGACTCGCAGTAAATTCACTTTTCCCTGCAACTTCAGTAGCAATGATGTTAGCACGAAGGCACCTAGGATTCAATGTTTAGCATCTTGTAAACTTCCCCTTAGAGGATGAACTCCCCAGGGACCTGAAGTTCCTTGGTGCCCCCAGAACGTGTAACCCATTTCTTCTCTGTGCCAAGCTCAGGGCCAGATACGTAACAGCACCTCTTTAACTCAGTACTTGGTTACTTATTCTACACTGCTATGCTTAATTGCATGAGGCAAAAAAATGGCTGCCACAATTTTAAGAATGAGAAAGGATATTAAGGCGTTTACAAAAAAATGGTTTATGGTGGTTCTCCCAAAGGACCTGTCCCAGGAAGCTCAATCTTGTAAAAGGCAGTTTTAAGGTGATTTCTTGCTGAAAGATGTTTAAAAAAATTCTTGACACATGGGGCAAAAATGAAATGAGCTACTTTGTAGATGAATTGAATTTGCTATGCAGTCACTTGTGAAGTGTTATCTTTCTCTTGATCTGAATCTTCCATTTCCTCTTTTTCTGTTGATATTCTTATGGTGATTATTTTTTAAGTGGGTTGAAATGATTTTTCTAAAAGGAGTGCTAACTATGCTATTATTTTAAATTAAACCACCACTCATTTTGACATTTTCATTTTTATTAATTAAAGGCCAACAACATCAGTACAAATACCTCATGAAGACGTTCTTTATCTCTACCACACAGTGCTGGAGTGTCTCTCTGCTCTCTGCCTCCTCCCTCTCTAGGCCACCTTTGACCCTACACTCAACAAACATTCATTATAACCTTCAAGGAATTCAGGCAGGATCATGTAATGGCGGTTTCCTGAAATCTTTCCTTTCCACCATTTTTTTAGACAAGTCACAAGATCAGGATTTCAAGCGTAAGCAAACTGTAGTGACTTCAATTTCAATGCCCCCTCAAAATGCTCTCAATTTCGTGCTTCCCCGATCAGCTTTATTTATAAGAAAATAGATCCCTATGAGCAAATATTTGGACTTGATCTGCCAAAAAATCTCAGCAATATTATTTTAGGGCATTGATAAAAATGTTGCTGTCTCTATTTTTACCAATATTTGGGGAGCAATCTAAGTGATATCTCAAAATAAAACTTAAAGAATCAATAAATATGTATTTCTGTAAAAAATTCAGGGGCTTGTTTTTCTAAAATGCATTCATATTCAGCAAAGATTTCTGGGAGTTATCACAGGAGTTCACTACGTAATTCTGAGAAGATAACTGTAAATACGATCATAAGGAAATCATACTTGCTACCTACTATTTTGTAACAATATTTTTTTTGTTATGAAAGACTCCTAAAGCTTTCAACATGTTAGAAAATGTCCAAGGAGAGGAATGAAAAGTAGAGCTGTTGTCAATCAGGTGTCTGCAACACAAGGGTGACCAGAAATTATGGTGATTTCAGAGATTGCAGTATTTAATATTTATTATTGAGGAAAAAGAATTGAGAACTATGCTAGAAACAAAATGATAGAAAGCTATAGAAATCTACAGTTTTGAAGTCATTAAAGCCCCAGTTTAATTTCATCCTATCATAATTATATTTCCTTGTATTGGGTAAGAAATGAATGATTTGCTGGCTGCCAACCTGGTAGAAAAAATGTGTGGAAAATCATAAAGCATTGCAGGTAAATGCCTTAGTTTAACTTTGCTACTTAAAAGTTCTATGATTCTTAAAGCAAACAAACAACAAACAAACTACAACTCACTTTTGCTTTGAGTCTCATTTTCTTCTATCTCATAAGAAAGCTTAATAACACTATATCCAGTCATATGAAATTATAGTTGACTCTTGAACAACGTGGGTTTGAACTACATGGGTCCACTTATACATAGATTTTTTTTTTTATAAATACAGTATAGCACTATAAGTGTATTTTCTTTCCCTAATAACTTTCTTTCGTAAAAAAAAAAAAAAAAAAGTTTATTTAGTTATTTGGAGGGGTGGGGGCAGAGACAGGGAGAAAGAATCCCAAGCAGGCCCACTGTCAGCACAGTGCCCAATGAGGGGCTCAATCTCATGACCTGTGAGATCACTACCAGAGCGGAAATCAAGAGTCAGACACTTAACTGTGTGAGCCACCCAGATGCTCCACTTTTCTTAATAATTTTATTAACATTTCTTCTTCTCTAGCTTTCTTTGTTGTACAAATAGAGTATATGATACATATAACATACAAAGTATATGTAAATCAACTGTTAATGTTATTCGTAAGGTTCCAGTTAATAGTAGGCTATCACTAATTAAGTTTTCAGGGAGCTAAATGTTATACACAGATTTTCAACTACGCAGAGGTCTGTGTCTGTACCCCCAACTTTGTTCAAGGGTCAACTGTATTGATTTTGTGAATTTACAACAGTCAAATATCAGCAATTTCATATGGTTCAATCTATGTCTCACCAAGTAATCAAATGAGACCATGTACATGAAAAATGCTAATTAATTGGAAAAGCTAACGGAAAGGTAAGGGGAAGCCATGCACTTGAAATCTGAAGTGGTGCTTAACCACATGATCAAATCTCATCTATTATTAGTGGAACTTGAAAAGGGGTTGGGGTAACAGAGCAAAGGATAGATTTTGTAAGTACAGATGATTTGAGGATAAGACACATAATGAATATTCACAGCAGAGATATCAGGATATGTTTAAGAAGGGCTCTGTGTAAACATAATAATTAGGTTATAATTCATGAATGTTTTCTCAAAGGAAGACTGCCAGAGGCCCAGATTGAGTCAGACGGCATCCTCAACTTTTTGAGTTCATTCAGCTATCTCATCTACTAAAAGAAGGGTAAAACTAGAGACATGTAATGACTTTTACGGCATTACCTCTTGTAAACTCACACTACCCACGTGTCAAGGCAGTCCTTAGAAGATTCTGTCAGTAGCATTCACTAGTGGGTCTGTTTTGATCTCCCTATGATCACTGGACTATGGAGTGTCCAGACATTTGGTCAAACATTATTTATGGGTGTGTCGGTGACAATGTTTCTGGAAGAGACTAACATTTGAACTGATAGACTGAGTAGAGCAGATTGCCCTCTCTAATGTGGTGGGCCCTGTCCAATCAAGTGAAGGACTGTCTAGAATAAAAAGGCAGACTCTCCTACCAGCAAGGGAATTTCTCCTACCTGACTGTGGACCTGAGCACCTCAGCACATTCTTGTCATGGGACCTACACTGAAACATCAGCTCTTCTTGAGACTCCAGCATGCCAACACTCAGACTGGAATTTATCCATCATCTATTCTAGTTCTCACACCTTTGGACTCAGACTGAGCCACACACCCAGCTCTCCTGGGTCTCCAGCTTGCTGACTGTGATCTTGGAACATCTCAGCCTCTATAATCACATGATCCAATCCTTATGATAAATATCTTTCTCTCTACACATATATATCTATCCTGTTGACTCTATTTCTCTGGAGAACCATGACTAATCCCTGCCTCCAGGGCCTAAGAATCAACATTAAATTGGCAAAGCCTGTTGTTCTGCCCTTTCCCTTGAATAAATAAGGGCAGTAGCCTCTTGCATTATATCCTTGTCAGCCCAAACACTAGTTGTTACTAGGCAGTTCCTCAATATCTTGTCACCTTACTCATCCCCTGACAGGCCTCCCAGTAGCACTTACTCTAATCTCCCTGACCCCTGCTCCTTCGCCCTGCAAGCCACATGCATGCCTGAGTGTTGCCAGCACGCAAACATTCTGCTGATATGTTGGACTTGGGTACTTTTTACATGGCCTCTTCCACGGCTCCTCTTAATGAGGACCATGGCATCTAGGTCTCAAGCATCTGATCCCACTCCTGTCTTGCCTGCTCTGAAAATTCAAGGGAGAAGTGCACAAACATTAGCCCTTGCTAGAGAGCTGAACCATATGATATCTACCTGACATAAGATAGTTCTTAGCTATAAGTTATAGGATGCCTCAAATTAGATGGCACCTGTATTCTCTATGTTCCCAAAAGATTACGCCATACAATGAATGTGCATATTACTGAAGATACTATAACTTTTTAATTGTATTAAGTATATAAATATATGTATGTATATACCATATATATATACACATATATAGTATATACTATATATACTATACACACACACACACTTTTCTGAATAACTGTAATGCCATCCATTAGAGCACGCATTTTGTTGGAAGACACAATAATCCTGCTGTATAATGATAATATAGATATGTGATATCCCTTACCCATTCTCTGTGATATGTCAATCAGTCACACGTTTTAAAATTATGTGAAAGTGAAGAACAAAACAATGCACAGATAGAACATTATGTTCCCGTTCTGAGAAAGAAAATAGTTCAATTTAAATTGCTCATCACCTGCATATGTACAACCAGCAGAAATTGGATTTTATGGAACAAGACATGAAAAGATGACTACACACATTCTTTTACATACTGGCAGGAAAACCAAAAAGAAAACTAACACATATAAGCCCTGGAACCAGTTATCTGATAAAAATTTCCCTGCATCCTTTACTTGGCTGAAATTCAGAGAGAAGCTACTATAGCAAATATCAGTCAAGTTTTCCAATACTGTTGAGCAAATTGTTTCCAAAAAGTTATTTTGTGATTAGAAAGTAAAGTATATGTTCATTTATTTAAAATAATTAATGCCAACTAGTCCCAGAGCTACAAGACATTAAAAGAAAATGGAAGCGGTCCCCTGAGTTTTCAATTTGCTATATATTGGGCAGGTTTCTAAACTCTTGATTGTCAAATTATATAAATTCTCCGTAAAATGCCCCAACATTGGTTTTATTTGTGAGAGAGACATATGTGAAGGTCTCTGTAGGACATGCCCTGGTTAATAGATTAAAGGAATGACAAGATCTTTGGGAGACAAGTCACTCTGTATGTAAAGTGTGCTTATAAAAGTTGGGTTTCACTTATAAAGATTTTTTACAATTTTATTTTTAAGTAACCTCCACACCCAATGGGGACCTTGAACTTACAATCCCCAAGATGAAGAGCTGCACACTCCACAGCCCAAGCCAGCCAGGTGTCCCTCAGTTATAATTTAAAATATATTTATGTTTATGCAATGATATATTCAAATGCAGAGCTACGAAGACTCAGTAAGTGAGCAAATTAACCTCAGTATTTCAAGTACTTGATCAATTAACCACACAGCATTGAGAACACAAGCATTTAAAAAAATAACTTTCTAATTCACATAATACTTTAATGTTCTTAACTTACTGTTTTGGTTTATGCTTTTCTCATCCATCCTAATGACATCTTTTAATATTCATTTAGAAATAGAAATTTCACCACCAGTTTTAATACCTATCATAAAAATCAAAAAAGCTTTTCCATTTTTCTCTAATGCAGATTCAAAATCTAAGTGGACTCCAAGCTATGGAATATTATTCACTGACCACATCTCACATAATTAAAAAAAAAAAAAAGCCAAGCTGACCTTTCCCCCTTTCAGCCCATGACACCATGATGTAGGGGCACCTGGGTGGCTCAGTTGGTTAAGCATCTGACTTTGGCTCAGGTCATGATCTCACAGTGTGTGGGTTTGAGCCCCGCATCAGGCTCTGTGCTGACAGCTCAGAGCCTGTAGCCTGCTTCAGATTCTGTATCGCCCTCTCCCTGTCCCTCCCCAATTTGTGTTCTGTCTCTCTCTCTGTCTCAAAACTAAATATAAAAGATTAAAAAAGAAAAGAAAGCATGATGTATTCTCCTAATGTATTCAATGACGGACTCTGCTACAGACAGACACACTATAAGTAGGCTCTGAATGATTCATTTCTCAAATGAATAAGGGGGGAAATTTAAGCACAACACTTTTTAAAAATGTTCACTGTAAAATTAAATAACAACACAATCACATGGTATGCATCAAAATGAATAAAATGGCAGACAGTGAAAGTATCCCTCCACCTCTATGTCTATACTCAGTTCACATCCTTTACGACAGGAAATTGCTGTAATTTCTTACTTTCTCTCCCCAGAACTATCCTATTCATATAGAGCTAATACAGACATGAACACATAAAGTACACAAATCAAAAATGTATATATTTTCCACTTTCTCTCTTTATATGAATGGTATCATAATATACATATTTTCTGCACTTAGCTTTTATCATTTAATATTTCAGTAGAAAGAAGCCTTTTTTATATTTGTATTGCTATTATAGAATTGCATTTTATGAATAAAAATTAATTTAATCATCCCCCCAAATGTGGTCACTGAGGCTATTTCATATATTTTGATATTATAAACATGGTTATAAGAAATAACACCTAGACAAATATATCTGCAGAATAAATTCTAAGGAATGGAATTTTGGGGTCCAAGTATAAATTGAATTTGTAACTTTTATATATATACCACATAATCAGGATATTTTCTACCTGGCAGCCTCTAGGCTCAGTGTCTCTAAGAAATAAGTATTCACATAAAATTATTTTAGAGTCTTCAAAGTACATGTATATCTATGATATTAGATCCAAATTATTATCTAGAAAGAAATGTGAAAATTGGAATTTCAATATTCCTTTATCTCCTGTCATTGCAGTATAAATAATTTACATTCAATAAATAATTAAAGCTTGAATTGTTAGTTTCACATGGAAGAAAATAAAAATAAATTTATATACTGATTTCATGATTCCAGCTTTACCAAGAATGTCACTTAACTGTATTTACTCATATATCCATTCACAAACATTTCACTAAGTATTCTGCATGCACTTTTACCATATTTGAAAATGATGTCATTTTTAAACAAATTCATAAAATCATGATGTGTAATATATATATATATATATATATATTAATTAAAAACAATCAAATAGCAACCCCCAATCACACATATAGAAGCTAAAATCTATTTTAAGCTCTCCAATTTTAGTTAAGATAGATGGAATTACAGTCTTTCTTCAATTGTACTCAAAGGCAATGTAATGGGCATTTGTATGCCCCTGCCTCAAAGACTGTTTTATTTCCTTTTTTAAAAGCCTAAGCACAGAACCCATGCCTGCATTATTGCATCCTTCTACATTAGACAGCATGATCTCTTTAATATTATTTATTTGCCTTTATGAGTTATATTCAAATCAATACATGTCACAATGTCTATTTTTCCTTAGTGTTTAAACTTTTATTTCCTTCAATGAAAAGACTGTAGAGACTACTTTTATGCTCCTTGCTTATCACAACTCTTGGGACAATGTTTGTTTTCAAATATCCAACAGTTCTATTTACTAAAGGTTGTCAAACTTCTTCTCTTTATACCTACTAAATATGGATTTCTGCTCCCAAAGCTAGCTTAGTAGTAGACCTTTACTTTGAAATAATCCCTAGTAATATCCTTCATAAGGAAAAAAAGAAGTAAACATTTATTTAAAATAATGACATTCATTTATTATATTGCTATTTTTCAGCTTATGAACAACTAGAGTTTGTAGTTGTTCATATAAATTCTTGGAAATCGTGTAGGAATTTCCAGATAGTTTGAACTGACTTGAATTTCAGGTAAGGAAAGCATTAGGACAAGGACTCAAATACATTAAAGAACAAAGCTGTGGTTGAGATATGCCTGTTTTACCTCTGTCAATTTAAGAGTAGAGCATACTTCCAACAGAAACAACATATGTAAAATCCTTTAAAAAATATACTGCTGCCTGGGTGGCTCAGTTGATGGAGCGGTCGACTTCGGCTCAGGTCATGATCTTGCAATTCATGACTTTAAGCCCCACATCAGGCTCTGTCTTGACAGCTCAGAGCCTGGAGCCTGCTTTGGATTCTGTGTCTCCCTCTCTCTGCCCTTCGCCCTCTCATACTCTGTCCCACTCTCTCTCTCTCAAAAGTAAATAAATATTAAAAATATATCTATTTATACTGTTGCCTTACATTTAACTTCTGATGTTCATAGAATATAATCAGTTTAGATAGCTTCTTTGGAAAGGCTATAAGGAACTCATTCAAAATTATACTATGAAACAGCAATTATGTTACTGTAACTCCTCAATTCTTATCTGTAATTCTAAAATCTAAAATCTGTGACAATCAGAAACATTTGCATTAATCCAAATGGTGTTAACTGATCATTAATTTCCATACTAATAGGATGTTACTTATAATCTATAGATCTCACAAAGAGGGAATATCCCTGTTTTGTTATAGAAATATGAATACACTGCTTGACTCCACTGGGGATGTTCTATATTGCATAGACACCGAATTAACTTTCTAAAATAAACAAAATTCTGAGCTCTACAATATATTAGATTCTTGGGGCTCTAGTTGAGCAGTTGTGAGTCTCAGTCATCCAGGGATGCAGATTCAGCATGCTATAGGTATTATCATATATAATACTTCATCTTATAATACAGATATGAAACAAAGCATCTTTTTTTAAAAAAAAATCCATTCTTAATCATGTGGGCAACAATACAATTTCATAAATTGCACAACTATGCAGAATTATACCCATAAATGTGCTGAATGGTTGCAAAGTATAAAGAAAGCTATTTAGAAATAAAACAGTTCTTGGCAACTTTTGTGATTTCCTATTAGTCACATCTACTTTCTTGGCTGATCTATGAGTAATCTACATAATTGTGCATGAGCATCTCTTTAAAATAATTGGTATGTATTAGTAAGAATACTCTTTTTATCAAAAAATCCTTTTTTACAAAGAAAATGCATAATTTTAAAAAACAGTCAATTCACATATTCTTCCCTTCAAGATACAGCATTTAATAGAGGATGGCATGTTAATTTTTAGTCACAATAAGAAGAACGATATTACTGGAATATATTAAAAAAACACAATGCTATATATCTAGGCAGCCATTACTCATAATCACACTTCTTTAAAATATAAGCTTTCATAGTAACACCCTCTTTTCATACAAAAGAAAACCATAATTTAAATAAATGGGAAAACTCCTGAGGTAAACACGTTAGTTTCTGCTTTCATTAGATAAGACGAACATGAACTGACTATTTAGCTAATAGTTCTTTGCTAACAGCTTGGGTATTATACAAAGCTCACAAAACTATTAATGGAAACTCACAGCTCTATGCCTCCTATTTAGCCAACTCCCATCTCTACTATAAATTACTAACTCTAGTATAATTGCAAATCTAAATAAATTCCCTGGTGATTACAGATTACAGTCACAAATCCAAAAAGCTACAACTACAATGTACTTTCTCCAGGAAAATTAATTATTCCAATTCTAGGCAGCTCAATAGTCAGAATTCAGCCACCAGCTGGCTAATATGTACAGTCTGAGCATTTAGCAGCAGGCTTCTGCATTAGTAACAGCAAGATTCCATTTCACAGCAGAATGCCACAAATGCTATGTATAAATGATTCGCTTGCGAAGAGTCTTCAAGGCATAAGTGTTTTATCCCCTTAAATGTTCAAGCTAACTTGCTCCACATGATGTCATCAGGATTAATTCTGAGGAAAGCAAACAAAAGGTGCAATGTAGTACACTGTGCAGAGTAAGGAGAAAACAGGGATTCTAGGGTTTAGAATGTGTGTATCATAGGGCCACACGAAATTGATTGATCAATGGCTCAAATGGCCTCATTCCAGATTTCCAAAAACTGAGATGCAGAGACAGTAATGTGATTTTTCCCGACTTCAACCATCAGGGAGAAGCAGATCCTGGATTCTGGGTTACAGGTCAGGGTCTCTGACTAACATCAGTCTCCTTTTACAAAATGAGAGGAACTTACATTGAGAATGGGCTGCTTTGGTTAGAACTCACCAAACTATGCTATGATTTCCTATGATGTGACTGTGGATTAAAATTACTGGAATGTTTGTAAATTATACATCATAAAGTTGTTCAAAAAGCAATGGGATGGCAGGATGAACACATAAATGGACAACAGACTTGTAATGAACGAAGTTTGGTACATGTGATAGAAGAATAATGCAGGCACCGGGTTTAGGGGGATTCACCACAAATTCTTTTCACTTTTCTGTTTGAAAACGTTCTCAATAAAATGATGGGGGAAAATGAAGAGAGGATGGACATGGTGTCTGCAACTTATTCTCCAAAAAGTTCAGAAAAAGAGGGTAAATATGTTAAAATGTTAACCATTGGGGAATCTGGGTGAAGGGTATAAAGGAACTCATTGCATTATTTTTATAACATTTCTGTAAATTTGAAATTTTTTCAAACTGTAATTAACAAGGGGGAAAATAGTTGGCAGAAGTTAGTGTGTTAAGGGGCCTTGATTTTTTAAGGGAATTATATTATCGGAATATCTTGCTGAAGTATATGATCTCATGGTCTCTCCATCATACCATATGCCTTCCCTGCCTTTTTTCCCCAAACACATACTCATATACAGTAGGCTTCTAGTTATAACATTTTTTAAAAAATCACAAATCCATGGTTGGAAGGTAGGTTTATATGGACAAAAGACAATCACTATGGGCAAAATTTTGAATGAAATGTATTAAGTAAATATAAATACACATACACACACACACAAAATATCTCAATAGTCATTCTTTAAAAAAAAAAAAAAAAAAAAAAAAAGCTTCCAGCATTGTGTATGCGTGTGAACAAACTGAAGGCTGCTGGAGGAGGGAGTGGGTGGGGAAATGGGTTAATCGGTGAGGGGCATTAAGGAGGGCACTTTTCAGGATGAGCACTGGGTGTCATATGTCATAGGAAAGAGATGAATCACTGCATTCTACTCCTGAAGCCAAGACCACACACTGCATGTTAACTAACTTGAAAATAAATTCTAAAAAATGGAAGAAAACTGAGTTTTCCCTCCAAGATAGACTGTATTGGTAAAAACAAACAAACAACACCCCCCCACACACACTTTTCATTAGCTTCTTGTTATGCAAGAGTGAAGCAAAGATCCTTTTCTGGAATCCACACAATGGAGACAAAGAGATAGATGGTTTGCAAACTCACATTCTTAATCTACATTTTCTCTGGTTAGGAACACCTGCTGTTTTCCCATCTCCTTCCTCAGAGGAAGGGATCCTGAATTCCCAAGTAGGCAAAGATGCTGAAACCGATTCCTTTAAGGAGGGCTATTCTTCATCTGGGCCCGGTGGGCTATAGGCTCTGGAGAGACCTAAGACGCAAGTAAGTTTGTGAGAAGAGCCTATGAAGTATGACTTTGCTCTCATTTTAAAGGTGGAAATGTGTGTTCTCACACCTTCTGCTGAACTGCATAAAGCATTCAAGCCTGGATTTAACTGTCTATGTAGGGGCTCCTGGGTCAGGTCCCAGAGCACCATGGGATAAAGGGGCTCTGGGAAGGCTTCTCAGCCTGAGGGGAAATCCTGGCTTGAGGCAGGAGTAAGAGAGGACCTGAAAGTCAGCCAGGCAGGGGACTAATGCAGGACTCTGGTGGGAGGTTGTGTGTAAACCTTCTTGTAAACCTGAGGAAAGATCATGGAGCAGGTGGACAGTGGCCCCTGGGATATGGAGGGGAGGTCGTGCGGTGTGCAAAAACAAGAATATGAACCATAACAAGAGAGCAAACTTTGATGAGATTTTCCACAAAAACACAGCACTATGAATCTGTCTTTCCACTCCTTCAATTAAAAAAAAAAAGTATTAGAGCTGGAAGACATCTCAGAGTTTATCTCGATAATCTTCTCATGTTACAGATCATAATAACAGCAGTAACATGCTGGTAGTGCTTATGAGACAGGAACTGTTCTGTGAATTTTATATAAATTTGTTCTTATAATCCATCCAATAACCTTGTGATATAAGGACATTATCCCTAATTTACAGATGACAAAACTGAGACACAGACAGAAGTGACTTGCCCCAGAATGCACAGCTAGAAAGTCAAAGGTAACAAAGTAAGGCACAGGCAGGTTCAATTTCTTATGCAATACACTCAGCTGCCTTTTAGGGAATCAGGTCCACAGGCCAGGAGTCTGATTCCTTCTCGAGCACCACATGTCATCCACTAATCACATTATGAAAACCAATTAATCCCTGAGTCTATGAATCCCAACTCCCAAAATTTCACCATGAAATGTGCACACACAAATGTCTATTTCTGAAAATGCCTAATATTCAGTTCTGGTAAATATTCTCTGAATGAAGAAGAGTCGTCACGTAATGGCATAGATTTCGGTGCCATATGTAAATTATAAAATTCATGCTTTATTGTGGTAAGGTCCTGGCAATTTCAAAACGCTCTTGTTTCTATGGCTTGGCAATTACTGTAATTAGATGAGTCAGAGGAAGAAATAAGGAAAACTGAAGACAAAACATTCATCCTTATTGTTCGTATTTTGTCTAAGACTCTGATATAATAGAAAGAGAAAGGCATTTCTTTCCTAGAGCGAATGATATAGCATTTCTCAGCTCTTTATTTTAAAGTGAACTGCTAGTCCAATCTCAAGGGCCTGTGCAAATTTCTTTCCCTCCCCTTGTTTATATACAAAAAATAATTTGCAAGTGCTCTTTCAAAGTCTTGTAAAGTAATGGGTGCATCTGTGTTTCTTAATCAAAGGTTTCATACTTTTCTTTAGAAGGAAACCAAAAATATCAAAGTACAGTAATGTTAGGAATAGCAAAGCCAAAGTCAAAAATTACTTATTATACAGTTTCTAAGAGAGGGAACAATTCTCAAATCTCTCAGAAAGTACTTGGCTATATAATTTTAGCATTTAAAACACGGTTGATGGGCTGAAATCCTGGGGCAAAATGAAAAGACAGCCTCTTTATATCCAGCTGAATAGCTTCTTTTTGTCAGACTGAGCAAATGTGGAAAAATTCTCAAGTTAACTGTCATTGTACAGCATCAAAGTGGGTTTTCCCCCCATAACACACACCAGGTAGAATGAATGAACACTAATATCATAAACTTCTCTGTAACTAACCTTGCTGATAAAAAGATATTTTTTTCCTTATGAGAAGAATGTTGAAAGCAACTGCCATTTTCTATTCATGATTTGGTTTTGAGCAGCAAAATGACATCATACAGTGAAATTTAAAACCAACAAAAGTTTTCCTAGAAGCACGAACACACTCTTCTAGAGTTTAGATGCTAAACTCGGAGATCAAAAATACTTTCATGATATTTCATTTGTTTCACCAAATGCCTCATTAAAGAATTAGGTTGGGCTTTAAAGTCTAAAGATAAAGGCATTCTACTTCAGGACTACAGTGTTTAAGCTTTTTGGTCATGGGACCCCTTTACGTTCTTCAAACTTGTAAACAAAACAAAACCAAAAGCTTTAAAAAATCTAAACTATATTGTATTAGAGATTACAACTGAAAAGTATATAAATATATGAACAGACAAGCACACATTCCATTATCCTTCAGAGCAATGAAGTCACACATATGGCAAAGCCTCTAGGAAACTCCATTGCTCATTCATGAGAGAATGAGAATAAAAAGGAGCAAAGGACTTCCTATCATTAGAATGAAAATAGTTTTGATCTTGCACAATCTCTGAAAATGGTCTCTAGAACCTGCAAAGTTCCTGGAGAAGACTTTGAGAACAGTTGCTTTAGTCTATAATGTCATTTCCAATTTAAAATCAAAGCACTGAAAAATGAATGTGTCACTACTCAAAAATATTTCTACCCCCACCCTACCCATGCCATTTAATCTTTGTTTGATACTACTGTCATCCCAAAATAATTGGTGTCAACAAGGGCTCACCTCTAAGAAAGAGAACTGGCTATTTATGGTCTATTGTTTTCATTTGCCCCTATCACACTGCAACTTCTGAATTTCATCAAGGCAGAAGCCCCCCAGCACAGAACTGCATTGCCCAGAACTCTTTGCAAGTCAGTGGTGGTCATGTGACTAAGATTTGGACAAATGAAATTTGAACAAATGCACTCACTCCTGCATTGCATTATACCTTTGGAAGGACTGGGGGGGGGGCTGGGGGGGGTTCCTATTCCCCAATGTTTTTCCTCTCTTCCCACTGGTTGAGAGATAGGAATAAGATGAGCACAGATTTCAGATGTCAGAGCCACCACATTGGCTCCAAAATGCTCAGTCCTGGGACCAGAAATGTGAGAGGGAATATGGATTGCCATTTTATTTTAGCTTCTTGTCTCTTAGCTTCTAACTACTGCAATCATTCCTACAGGATAGAAGAGAAGGTATCTTGCATTCATAAGGCAGTTTTATTTCTTCTCCCCCGCAACACACACACATACTATATGGTACTTTTAAATACCTTTAAAACAAAGTCAGAACCAATCAGAAGGGAACAGATAGAGAAGACTGAGTCTCAGGAGGGAGGAGAGGGAATTTAGAGCTGAGCATTAGTACTGTACATTTGTTGTTTAGATAATTAATACCTATGTTCCAAGAATCAACAGAACATCAGCAACAGAATCTCTGTTTGGGGGCACAAGTAGTGTATCAGTGGGGCACTCCTTATTTGCTAAGGTATTTATCTCATCCACTTAGCTGGGCTGCCCTTCCCTATTCAATCGAGTACAGCATTTGTTAAGGTGTGACTCTGTTAAAATCACATTATGTTAAGACTCTAAAACTTCATCTTTATGATGTCTGGGCTCTTTTTCTTTTGTTTATTTGTTTTTAACATTTATTTACTTATGTATTTATGTATTTATTTATTTATTATGGAATAGTTTTGGCAAATTTTTATTATTGAGTTTAGTTGACATACAATAGTTTCATGTGTACAGCATAGGGATTCCAAAATCCTATACATTTTTTTATTTAAATTCAGGTTAGTTAACACATAGCGTAGTTAGCCTTGGCTTCAGGAATAGAATCCAGTGGTTCATATCTAACATATGACACCCAGTGCTCAATCTGAAGGGTGCCCTCTTTAATGACTGTCACCCATTTAACCCGCCCCCCTCCACTTACCTCGCCCACAGCAACCCTCAGTTTATTCTCTGTAATTAAGAGTCTCCTCTGGTTTGCCTCCTCCTTTCTTTTTATCTTATTTTTTCTTCCCTTCCGCTATGTTCGTCTTTAGAGTTTCTCAAATCCCACCTATGAGTAAAATCATATATCTATCTCTGATTGACTTATTTCACTTAGTATAAAACTCTCTATTTCGATCCACATTGTTGCAAATGGCAGGATTTCATTCTTTCTCATCCCCAAGGAGTATCCCATTGTATGTAAATACCACATCTTTATCCATTCATCAGTGGATGAACATTTAGGCTCTTTCCGTAATTTCGCTACGGCTGATAATACTGCTATAAACACTGGGGTGCATGTACTCGTTCAAATCAACACTTTTGCATCCTTTGGATAAATTCTTTAGTCGTGCAATTGTAGGATCACCAATTGCAATTGTAGTTCTATTCTGGGCTCTTTTTTGAACATCTGAAAAAATTTAGAGATATTTCCCAAGGAAAAAGGCAAAGCCCTACCTGGATGTATACTATGGAAAAGTGGACTGCCTGTCTAGAAGAGCTGAAAACAGTTCTGACTTCCATTGTTCCTGGCACAGTAGACCGAGCCCTCACCTGCCTGGCATCCAATCCACAATAATGCAGCTCTTTTCCAAGGTAAACGTGACCTAGAAGGAGGTGCTCAGAGACAGGTGTATCTATGGGTGACAGCACAAGTTCCCAAATACCAGTACTGTCAGCTCACGCCCAAGTGCTCAGCTGCCTTAGGTGAACCGAGAAAAATAAAGACAAATACAGCAAGTATTTAATCAGGCTAAATATGTTCAATGTAAAGGCCTGTTCTTTGAAAGATTATGTCCTTTCTATGAAAGGCAAGTTGACAATGTTGTAGCCTTTTCGACAATGTATTTTGTTAACAAAATTTTTAAAATGAAGAGCCCTGTGTCAGTTTCCAAATTTTGATATGGAATTTTATTGATCCCTTAGGTGTGAACACTTGGGGAGCACTTCTGTAGAGCCCCCAGTTCATTTCTCTGTTTGTCTTCTAATATCTATGACATCTTGGATGCCCGCCCCACTTTACAACAACCTCAGTTTAGGATTAAGCAGTTTAAGGAAATAGGACATTAAGGAAAATGATGGTAATTAACATTTGCATCGCCCTTGTTATGGGCAAAAGATTTTCACTTACATTTTATTTAAAACTCAAAGCAACAATCAGAATCCTTCTAAAACATGACACTAATCATTATTCTTTACCTGCAGATAATCAGAAAGCTACAGCACACTGGAACCCCCCACCCATCGACACCCAGAAAAGTTACTTTAATGTCAATGTAGTATTAAGCCCTTGACATTCATTGATAGCTTAGGTAAAAACATGCATTGAGGTAGAGGTGGTAAACACTGCAAGTCAAAATGCTCTTTCTTAGTTTCAGTTCATAATACTCTCTACAAAAGTCATACCTCCCCTCATGAATCGATACGCCTCTTCTCAGTATATCCTTCTTTCTCCAGGCTTCTAGGGGCACAAGCATAGGAAGTTAGGGAATCAGTTGCTATGCTTCTCTCCTGACATATATTCTTAACAGAACTATTTTCTTTATTTCTGCCTTACCACTGAAATTTTCGTTCTTATTATACATTGCGTTGCTTTTGTTAATAAAATTATTTGTGGAGCTTATCCTAATGTTGACTTTGATACTTATTAGGAATAAAATTGACAGAAGTCATGCTTTTCTGATCTCAATGTTCTCATCTATTCAAAGGCGCAGCAATTGCAATACTTAGAGGAAACTTCTCAGGGAAGTGGGGAACTCCCAGGGGGTACAGGCATAACACAGTCTGCTTTTGTGAAATGCAGACCCTAAGTATTGACATCCATATGAAGCGTGACCTCAATGTATGGACTTGGGATTAAGTCTCATTACTACATGGTATGACCTCCAGTATCTTGCAAAATACATCTTTTAGGAATTAAAACTTCAGAAAGCAATTGTAATGACTGAAAATGGCAATTTTTCTTATTCAAAATGCTCAGTAGGGCTAATGTGAAAAATACTCTGGCTTCTTTAAGTGACATAAAAATCTAAAACACTTTTACATTTAATTATATAGTAAGTTATATATGCAGAACAATACCCTTTGTAAAAATGATGTTTTTATGCTCTGCCATAGATGCTGGCATGAAGGGTTTCTATTTAAATGCAGATTATCGTTGTAACTTAACGCCACTCTGACTTGAGTATGAATAGGAGCTAAAATCTAACTTACATTTAATTATAAATGAAAATTTTCACTTCAAGGCCAAACTAATTTTAAAACCGGATAAATGCTAGCTAACCAAGAATAGAATGACAATGTTTTGTTTGCTTTCAGAAAAAAAAAATGCTGGGATGTAAATCTCCACAAAGCTATAGATGTTAGTCTGTTTTGCTCACAGATGCATCTATAACACCTGGCACATAAAAAAGTCTCCTAAGTGTCTGTGAAATGAACAGAGGCTTAAAGAAAAAGACAGATCATGACAATATTGTGAGTTCTGCCACATGCATAATGTATTCTTCAGGTGGCTGCATGCTCTCTTTCTGGTTGGTAAATACATCTGGGACAGAGCCTTTAAGAAAAAATGTGTTGGCCATCTAACAGAGAAGGAATGATAAAAACCAGCAAGGTAATTGGGGTGCCTGGGTGGCTCAGTTGGTTAGGCGTCCGACTCTTGATTTCAGCTCAGGTCACGATCTTGCAGTTTGTGGGTTCAAACCCTGTGTCAGGATTCTGTATCTCCCTCTCTCTCTGCCCCTCCCCCACTCATGCTCTATCTGTCTCTCTCTCTCTTTCAATAATAAGCATTTAAAAATTGTTTTTAGGGGCACCTGGGTGGCTCATTTGGTTAAGCGTCTGACTTCGGCTCAGGTCACGATCTCACATTTCATGGGTTCGAGCCCCTTGTCAGGCTCTGTGCTGACAGCTAGCTCAGAGCCTGGAGCCTGCTTCAGATTCTGTGTCTCCCTCTCTCTCTGACCCTCCCCTGCTCACAGTCTCTCTCTCTCTCTCTCAGAAATAAGTAAAAACATTACAATTTTTTAAATAATAAAAACATAAAAATTGTTTTTAATAAACAAGTTTTAAGAAAATCGGCAAGGTAAAATTGTTACTGTTAAATCGTCTAAAATATTTCAATAGCTTAAGAAAAGGAGCATTAGAAACAAAAGTATTTTGGGGAAAGCTTTGTAGTGGCTTGTAGATCGTGAAAAACGGCAAGTGTGTAACAACGCAGAAGTACGGGACAGGGGCTCCAACGCCGACTTTCAATCTATTAGTGAGGCAGACACTCGTCTTTCCACATCCCCACTGTAATCACGCCCTGTCTCTTCTCTTTAGCTGTTATGAACTGAGCGTATCCCCCAAATGCCTAGGTTGAAGTCCCACCCCCCAAGCAATGGTAGTTGGTGATGGGCCTTTGGGAGGTAATTAAGGTTAAATGAGGTCCTAAGGACAGTGCCCAAATTCAATAGAATTGTGTTCTTAAAAGAAGAGGAGAGATCTCTCCACCCCAAGAAGGCACAGAGAGAAGGCAGCTAGGAAGAGAGCTCTCACCAGAAACTGAGTCCTGCCACACTTCACCCTGGGCTTTGCAGCCTCCGGGACTGAGAAAATCAATTTCTGCTTTTTGGAGCCACCTAGTCTATGGTATTTTCTTATGGCAGTCCAATCTGGCTGAGACATAAGCTTTCAACAATTTTAATTGCCTCTTCAGATAAGAAACTTAATCACAGGCCTCAAGGGTCTTAATCAAGTCTCTTTTCTCATCCAGTCCTCCCTAGGCATTCTCAAAACACATACCCATAAAAACAAAACAAACAAACAAAAATCACAGAAGCATCATCTATGATTGTCATTTCAAGTCTAGTTAGGACAACTCTATAAAATGAGTAAGAATCAACTCTACTCTCATAGTTTATATGTATTATTTCTCTCACGTGAAAAATCTTTCTCCTCTCTCTCTCTGTCTCCTACAGATACCCCAGAGCTATTTTTATAGCAAAGGTAGAGTTGGAATTCCCATGAAGTCAGTGTACTTGAGCCTTAATAGAGACTCACTAGTTCGGAACTAGTTGGGCCACTGTCATACGATCACATAGCCATATGCTTTTGTAACATTTCCAAAAGGGAAGTATTAAAAAAGAATATTCTCCTTAATGTCAGATAACCTTAGAGAGCCTATGGGAATTTTTGGACTGTAAAGTAAGATAGAGTTGACTTGGAAATACTGGTGATTTGGGTTCAGTAAGTTATGTTTCTGAAGCTTCCATAACTTCTGCATAAAGTTAAGTTATTGTTAGTATAGTAATGGCGTCCCAGAAGCCTGCCAGCCCACTGCACTCGGGATGGGAAAGGTACCAGGCTATAGATCCTGCCACCATCAAACCATGTCCTTTAGTGCCCTGAAAAGAAGTTTATGGTAGTTGAGGAAAAGAAAAAGTGATTCAAATACATGGAGTTAAAGAGCTTCTGTAGAAAACTTATCCACTCATGAGATACAGCATAACATTGTAAATGGAGGACTTGGTTCTTAATGATCCAATGGTCCAGTAAAAAAAAATAAATAAAACATATCTCACCTGTGTGAAATATACTCGATAATGTAATGTGGGCAATGATCAAGGCGTCATGCATCTCTCCTTCCTTGGTGGGAATTACATAAAACTCAGTTTAATAGCAGCCCTATAGTAAAATGTGAACGCTAGTAGGTGAAGTTGGGTGTTTTGTTTTACCATGATGCACTGAGTCTTATCATTACACTATCGATAATGAGGTGTTAAGCAGAAACAAACTTTGCTGAACTTTCAGTAATAAATGACAAATTTCAATCAACCATGCTAGAGAAAAGACAATATTTACTTCCCATTGTTTGTATAAGAATATTATAAACTCCATGTCAGAGGCAGATACCATCAAAGGGTATACAGCCCAAAACTGTAAAGACAGAAAAAAGGATACAGTTATATTAGGCAAGTAATAAATAAAAGTAGTTTCTGCAGCTTGTGTGAACTGTGTCTTTAATGTTATGATGACCTTATTCGCCATGAATATCCACTTAATATGAAATTGTGTATTTTTTACAAAATATAAAATTCTTCTGTATTCTTTTCATTTAAAAAAGGATGTCCTCCCTCTCCTTTCATACGTGCTTCAGACCTCACAGAATTTGGGCCTACCACTGAACAAAAGATCTGTTTTTGCTGAGAAATGTTTCAACTAGTATTATTCAGCTTAAGTATTTACTCTTACTATAACAACAGATCTACAGTAGGAGCCATGATCATGGTCACACACTCAATGAAAGAAACAATACAATTCAGACTGTTTTTCCAGTTAGACTAAAGTGGGGAAAAACACACAGAAGCAAAACTTAGGTAAGGGCATGCCTATGATTCCAAGAAAATGTCATTTATTACTGAATCACGGGGGACTTTGACCAATCTGTGTGCATTTAAGAAACTGATCCTCAGTCTAGCTTGCTGGTTGAAAAAAGAAGAAAAATCGCTCGCAATTCTCAGCAGCTTTGTAGATCTGAGACTTCCCTAAAATAGGGCAAGTGACTATGATCTCAAGAAGGCATGCAGCACAGACATGACATTAAGCTGATTGATTTTAAATTTTATCCTGCAAACCAAAAGCTCTCAGGAGATGCAATATTCCACAAAAGGCATGGATGATAGTTATCAAAACTGAAATGGAGCTTTCAAAGATGTATGCGGACTAGAGGCCACTCCGGGTTAAGAAACAGTAATCTCTCCTACTTATTATAAGTCACTGAGAAGAAGGCAGGAATTGATAGTGATGGAAAAGAAAAGAGCCCTAACACCACTAAATGTGGCCTCTGGTTAAAGGCGTGATTCTCAGAGGATGCTCCGTGGCCCAGCAGCAGCATGTGGGAACTGGTGAAGGATGCACGTTCCCGGGCCCCGCACAGGCCCACTGAATCAGAATCTTGAGAAGGCACTCTCGGCAGTTGATATTTTAACCAGTCCTCCAAGTGATTCTCATACCTGCTCGAGTTTTGAGAACCACCTAATTAAACAAAGGTATGGAACCGTATCTCCTTAGATAGCCCATCCAGAGAGTTTGAAGCCCTGTAACAATGACAATTCATGTTACCTTCCAACACTTTCTTATTGGCCAAAAGAGTGTATTAGGCACATCCCAGGGTCTGTCATTACTTGTAGGTTGTCTTTGGGGAAAATTAATTTCACATTGGAAAAAAAAAACCAAAAAACTATACCACATGGGTTAAACTCCAGAACGTTATTCTAGTTGAAAGAAACCAGATGCAAAAAACTATGTCTGATGATTCTGTTAATATGAAATGCTCATCATAGCCAAATCTATGCGGACAGAAAGCAGAGTAGTAGTTGCCTCGGGCTGGAGGCAAACTAGAACAAAACATGTGACAAACCAATGTGAGGAACCATTCTGCTATAATGGGCAGGTTCTAAAACTCGACTGTGCTCATGGCTGCACAACTTTGTGTATCACTAAAACTCAAAGAATTGTGTACTTAAACTGTTGAATTTTATAGGATGTATATTAGATTCCTGGGGCTGCCATAATAACGTACCACAGTGTGGGTGGCTCAAAACAACAGAAATTTATCGCCTCACATTTCCAGAGGCTAGAAGTCTGAAATCAAGGTGTCAGCAGAACCATGTTCCCTGTGAAGCCTATAAAGGATCATCCACCCATGCTTTCCAGCTTCTGGCATTCTCTGGCATCCTTGCCGTTCCTTGCTTGGAGATATACCACTCCAATCTCTACTTCCATTGTCACAGGATCGCCTTTCCCCATGTGCCTCTACTTCTTATAAAGGTACCAATCCTATTAGATCAGGGGCCCACCCTATGCCAGTACACCCTCGTCTTAACTTATCATACCTGCAATCATCATAGTGTCAATCAAGGTCACATTCTGACATATACATCTCTTGGGAGCACATAATCCAGCCTGTGACAGTGTGCAAATTACATATCAAAACTGCATTTAAAAAACCATATAAAACATCCACAAATATGATACTTGAACATGTGCCATTCAAAACATCTCTCATAAAAACAGTATTCTTGGCAATGGATGCATGAATGCCCATTCCTTAAAGAGATACACTATGGGGATCCATGCCCCTGAACCCAATCCTGTTAGATTAGGACATCTGTACCTTACAGAACCATGGATCATGCATCAGTAGAACACATTTAATTCCCACAGCTAGCAAGAGAAATGAATGAACAAAGGAAGGGATGGGAAAGAATGGAAAACATTTTGAAAGTTTCTGTTCAGCCTCCATTAGTTTATACAGGATGCTGGGAGGAGGAGGTTCCTGTAAGAACCCCACCACTTTATTTTTTAATATTTTTATTTATTTCTAGGAGAAAGAGAGAGAGAGAGAGAGAGACAGCGTGAGCTGGGGAGGGTCAGAGAGAGAGGGATATACAGACTCTGAAATAGGCTCCAGGCTCTGAGCTGGCAGTTAGCACAGAGCCCGACGCGGGACTCAAACCCACGAACTGCGAGATCATGACCTAAGCAAAAGTCGGACGATTAACCGACCAAGCCACCCAGGCGCCCCAGAATACCACCACTTTTTTGCAGCAGGAGCCAGAAATCACATAAAACAGGTGTCTGACTGTACGCTGTTAATGAACTCGATCTAGGCTTACTCAGTTTAACCCAGTCTCTGACCCCTTGATTCTCTCATTTCATCCCTTTAAAACTTTCTTGGGTATCTGTTTAATTTTTGTTTTTGTTCTTATTGTCTGCTTAGTTGGTTTTAAGACTCCTTCCATGTAACAGCTCCATTGCCATTAAAAGAAAATTTAAATTTGGGTTTTCTTTTTATACTTTTTCCAATGTGGAACTCCATCAGGATCGGGGAATATTGGTACGTTGGGAGAACCATACCCTCCACAAATACATTCACTGCTAACAACTGCTGAATACGTTCTGTTGAAGGAGGGTCTGTCCCATACAACTTAGCATGTGGTCAATAACATGTCTAGCTGGGATTGCAACACTATATCCCCTTTAAAGGTTTCTGTTTTATTTTTTAAGTTTATTTTATTTATATGGAAAGAGAGAGAGAGAGAGAGAGAGAGAGAGAGAATCGCAAGCAGGCTCTGCACTATCAGTTCTGAGCCACACATGGGGCTAGATCTCGTGAACCATGAGAACCTAAAGGGCTTCTTAATGCATCTTTTCTTATTATTATTTCTTCCACAATACCATCAATTTCTAAACTATTTTATAATTGACTTATATACAAGATTTACTGCATACAATCTGTCTTCCTGAATATAATATAACCTACCAGAACAGTAGTCTTTGTCTATTTTTTTTTTTTTACTAATAAATCTCTGAAATGCCTAGAAAATTCAATGGCGTAGAACACTCAATACAATACCCAAGAAATATCTATTGACTTCCTTCAAAAGTCTTTCTATTATGACACAAAACACTCTAAACTTTTCCTCTGCCTCCTCCACCACCTCGAGTAACATCTGACTCTGACCTGATGGGCACCGAGGACAATTTCTTCTTGACTGACCCGTCAACTCTTTAACGTGGTGAGCATTCTTTTATGAGGTTCTATGCACAATTTAGTTTTCCCTCTATAGTCATGAGATATAAGGAATTTAACATAAAAGGAAGAACAAAAAACTTTTTTGAGGTCTCATAGTTCAGCATAGAGCAAAACTGTTCTGAAAATAAAAAGCTCTGGCTTAACAAAGCTTTTATTGAGATCTAAAGGTTCCTTCCAAAAGACCAAATACAAAAGACTGTCTATTCCACTAATCTTCACAAACCAATTAGATTTACTACCTCTTAGAATTTATATCTTTCGACACTTTTTATTTCTCTATGAAATAATGGTGAGTTTCTAAATACTCTGAAGCCTGAGAACATACGGCAGTGGTTCTCAAACTGTCGCCTGAATTTAAGTCATCAGGAGGGCTTGATAAATCACACACCACTGGGACTTAACCTCCAGAGCATCCAATTTAGTAAGTCTGAGGTGGGGCCCAAGAACTGGCATTTCAAAGTTCCCTAGCAATGCTGATGCTGATTAACCTGGAACTGTATTTTGAGAACCACCCGTAAAATGTCATTCTCAAGTCCTCATTTGTTTTATGTTCCCTCCTAGAACCTTCTAGATATCTCATGTGAAATAGCGTACCCTTGATGGTACTGAATCATGAGTCAGGCAACCCTCTGCAAGGTAAAAAGGAAAAGCACTACACAAAAGAGTCATCCATCCCTTACCGTCCTTCCCTACCCCCACCTAATCCCTTGACAGTTCACAGAAAAGCCCTTAAGGGACTTGAAAGTCTTACAGGCATCTTTTCACCCTGTTTTAATCACATGGACCACATGCATGATGAAAAAACAGCAAATACCCTGGACAGCCATGAACCAGTGAACGTAGCCCCAGATGCAGATTCTGACTGAGGGTTTTGGGCCAGCTCTGGCTTAAAGTCTCAATTATTCCGATTCCAAAATGATGGTGATACAATGCAAACTTTGTAGGATTATAGTGCTGGTAAAATTAGATCATGAAAAAAGAAAGGCTATTAGATCATATTTTTTTGAAAAGCAGTATAAAAATGAGACCAGCGAATCAATAACTTTCTGTCATCTTACTTGTGAATAAAGTAGATCATCTGAGGGTTGACTCAGCAGAAATTATCTTATCATCAAAAACTTTTATTCCCCTCCCTATCGCAAATATGAAGAAATACCTAAGATTAGCAAAGGTAGTGAAAAACTATTGATGAAAAGTTATGATAAAACCTATAAATTTTAAACCACTCAATGATTTAGGGACCCTCAGGTGGCTTAGTCAGCTGAGCGTCTAACTCTTGATTTTGGCTCAGGTCCTGATCCCAAGATCACGGCATAGAGCTCTATGTCAGGCTCTGGGCTGAGTGTGGAGGCTGCTTGAGATTATCTCTTTCTCTATCTCTATTCATCTCTCCCTTTGATGCTCTCTCTCTCTCTCATGCGTGCTCTCTCTCTCAAAAAAAATAAAATAAAATAAAAAACAACATTTAATAAATAGGCTAAATTTTACATCACTTTTTTATGCTTAAAAAATAAATTTAAGCCATTTCATTGAATCATAAGAGTTAAATGCCACCCTGCTAGTTTACTTCCTCAATGCAGATTCTGATACCAACTACAACATCCCACCTTGAAACAGTCATTGGAAAGCCAATAGATTTCTGGAAGTTATAAATTTGTAGGAGGCATAAAATTATATAAAATAAATTCTTAATATTGATTTTCTGGTATATTAAAATCTTAAGTGAACCCATTTCAACTCAGATAATAGGAACAAGATTTCTCTCCATGCAGATTTACCAGAAATCAAAACATTCTAAATTTAATTCTCATGTATGCATAGCTAATCAGTAGAATTAGGGTTTTCAAACCAAGGCAGCAATATGTGTGTGTGTTGGATGTGTGTGTGTGTGTGTGTGTGTGTGTGTGTGTGTGTGTGTGGGTTGGAGGTAAGAGACCTGAGCTTGGCGGGAGGAAACTGGAGAAAGGTGGCAGTGATGGGCTAAACTCCATCAGCTCTTTTTAGTGTTGGGCAGGGCAGTGATCATAGAAGCATAATATTACACTTTCAAAATTACTGTTTGAAAAATGTATTTGCTATGCTTATTTATAAATCTTAAATATCTAATCATATGATGACAGATGGTAGCTACATTTGTAGTCAGTGTAGCATAATGTATGTATAGACTTGTCCAATCGCTATGTTGTACACATGAAACTAATGCAATGTATGTCAACTATATTTCAATAAAAAAAAAGTCTTGGGGCATCTGGGTGGCTCAGTCAGTTAAGTATCCAACTCTTGATTTTGGCTCAGGTCATTATCTCACAGTTCATGGGTTCAAGCCCCATATAGAACTCTGTGCTGAGGGGGCAGAGTCTGCCTGGGATTCTCTCTCCCTCCTTCTCTCTGCCCCTTCCCACCAAATAAACATTTTTTTAAAGTCTTAAGTATCTGATAAGTATAACTATAACCACAACAATTGCCATTATTAAATGGATAGATACCTAGGTAGATAAATAGACAGGGCTATCTTGCCCATATAAACTTTTAATCACCTCAGAAAGACCTCTAGGTCCTCTATCTAGAGGCACACACAGTAGGGGCAAATCACCTGTGCCTCTGTTTACCCTCTCACTCACTACAGTGCAGGAATTTACTCTCTAAGGCTAATATTAACACTATTTTCCAGGGCTTCATAAGCAACTCAAATATTTGATTCAGATTTCAGGATTAAAAGAAAATCTATGCAATGAAACAAATACTATCCACAGTGGAAAATGTTAAACCCCAGATTTTAACATACCGAGACCACATCAGGACTCTTGTTAAACCAAGGACTGACTAATTAATCAGCAATTATCATTCACATTAATTATAAAATAAATTGATTTGTATGCCCTATTGTTTCTCTGCTTCACATATATTTTGTGCTGCATTTCGAATGTTCCATTTGAAAGAACTATTTCCTATTGTAAATAATTTGAAAATTACTATTTCACATTATTCAAGAAAGAAAGACGAAGAAAATTGAGCTTCTTTGTGTGTCCAGCATCGGAAATTCGCAATTTCATGAGGCAGTGCTAACTGTGAACAAGTTCTTTGTTAGGTGTAGAAATCGTACGCTCCATAATATCCACACTTTCAGTTCTGTTTCTACTTCACCTACTTCACAGAGCAACACAGAAAAATTACTTTCCTACCACAGTCTTTAGTACCCTGTACACTCTCTAGTGCTCAGTCTTGCTCGCTCTCTTAGATCTCCACATTTGCAAGTTCTTTTTTTTTACTTGTTTTTTTAAAGTTTATTTATTCATTATGAGAGAGAGAGAATGAGCAGGGGAGGGGCAAAGAGAGGGAGAGAGACAGAATCCCATGCAGACTCCATACTGCCAATGTGGAGCACGCTGCAGGAATTGAACCCACAAACTGTGTGATCATGACCTGAGCCGAAAGCAAGAGCCAGACACTTAACCGACTGAGCCACCCAGGTGCCCCACATATTCAAGTTCTAAAATGACTATATGATACCAAATGATACACCCATTGCCTAAGTGTGTTTTGTAAGTCAATATCGTAATTTTGCATGATGTAGATACATCTCTACTCTTAACACTGGTGTCTTTCCATGTACTGAAAACAAGCAGATTTACTTAATGCATAGTAGGTACTCACCAGTAGTTACTGATAATAATCTCATGATCGTGTAATTAAAATTCAATCCTCCATAACCAAGAATGTATTCACTTGTACACATCTGACCTTAATTAGGTTTCTAATTAACATAGAATTATACTTTAAAAACAGATATATATGTTTCATATTATACTGGACAGTCCTTCCCTCTAATGTAAGAAAAAGTCCAAGGCAGTTTAATGGCTAGATTTTCCTTTTAGCTGAGTTAAAGTGCACTAGAAATTTAAACATGCATGAAAACCTAGCATTTCCCTAGAATTTTGTCAGTTACTTGACATTTGAAGAGCACCACCAACATATTCATCAACATTTAATAATGTGGTATGTTTAAGGAAATAAATCTTCTAGAGACAGCCAAGAGATTAAGAATATATAATAATTAATTCAACTAATATCATTTGAGGCCCTTATCAATGTCCAACGAATACACATATGTTTTATGTTTTAAAGCTAATTCAAACACTGGGACTTAGACCAGATACCTTACTTCATTTTCCTATGAAGTCTGAGTAAGAGATTTTTATTATTAATTTGAGTCTTCCCGTATTTTCTTTAAATTATGAGGCATATTGCCATGTCCAAAAAATGTACAATGATTATAAATATAATTAAGAAAACAGACTTTCTTCACTTTCTTCTTCTTGTTATGAGTCAAATTTTATACCAGAGCTAGTAAAGCAGCGAATGCTCACCTTCCATCAATAATTGTACTAAGCTCTGAAAATAACTCCGTGATTCCAGAGAACTACATTCCTCTCAGTCCTGGTATAATGAGCTCCAACCATGGGTAATGTGGTGTCCAATCGCTCTTGGTCATTGCCAACTCTTGCTTTCCAGGCTTTGAGTAGCAGAGATTAGAGAACGAGGGTTCGTGTCCTTTCCCTTTAAATTTAATCTCATGACTTTCCGCACTCAGTTCAAGAATGGAAGAGAATAATGTATCTCTATTTAATGTTATATACATGCATTAATATATCTGTATTCTCATGATCCCAAAATGACAAATCAGAGAAATGAAATGACTTCTGAGAGTCATTTGACAACATGTTCAGGAGCTAAATTACTTACAAGCCAAAACTGAGGTTCATTCTACTATATTACACTAACCTTCCTTTCTGCTGTTTGCTAGTGTTCTATTTCATTCTTGACCCTGCACTTAATGGCAATCCTGTTCACCTTTAGCATTACAGGCATATATAACGTTCACCTCTATAATTACGGTAACTTCCTAATCCATCCTCTGTAATGGAAAGTATCAAAAATATTTAAAATAAAATTAATTTGAGGATGTTAGGAAAGTCTTGCCTGAGGCTCTCCCCAGATTCTAAAGTGAACTTTATAAGCACACATCAGGATTAGCAGTAGGGAGATGTATGTCTAGTCCTGGCATGAGATCCTTCCTTTTTCCTGTCAAGCCTGAAATCCTACATGCTAGTCTGGGACAGAGAGTAACTTAATTGTTCTTACTCAAAAATCTCTGAAACTGTAATGAAAAAAGAAAAGGGAAAGGGAGGGGAGGGGAGGGGAGGGGAGGGGAGGGGAGGGAAGGCAGGGAAACAGGAGTATGTCAATTCCAGTCCAAAGTTGAAAATAATCAATTAATGAAGGACAGAAACATTAGTTTCTAGAAATACCAATGAAATCAATGTTTTTAAGAAAAGCATATCATTAAACATGAACAGATGGGCCTCCTCATAATTCAGGACAGACACTCTCAGGTTCTATTAAGTTGTAGAGATCTGCCTTTGGGATGTCCATGGTCTCACACAGAGCTAGATTTTCATCTCTGGAAGAGCTTCTCTCTCAACTCTTGAGCTCTTGTATTTTACAATTGTTTTGGCTTCTATAGGTCCTGCCCATACTACAATTATCTTCTTTCTTTACACCTCATGGCATCTGTGTAGGTCATAGAGTCTCCAAATCCTGCCCTTCCCTTCTACTCCACTATCTACTACCCTTCAATTCAACATCTCCAAGGGAGAGATTTACTCACTAGTTCACTATTAAGCACAAAAGTTTTTATTGGGTCAAGCTCATGCTCAAACAAAATACTTATAAAGAAAGAGATTACTCCTCCCTATTTTATGATTCATATCAATCAAATAGTTACAAAAAGGCATAATGAGTACTTCTAAAAGTGGAATGAAAAATGTAGGCAGCCTTCTAGATGGTAAGTAGAAGTACATGTTTGGAGGAAGGAACCTCTAAATTTTTCAGTGTATAAAGATGTGTCCCTACAGATGCCTTCAAATGGCCCTACCTTCTCACTTACGTCTAATTCACTTGCAGAAAGTTTCCAATGTCTGTTCTAATACTGACTAATTAAACCATATTATAAATAAATAGCATTATCAAGGCATTTGTGCTGTTTACTAGTTTCTTCATCAACTGGCTATTCTTAGCTTCTTGTGGGATAACTGTATGAGCTCTGCCTATTGTTTACTGGGCTTTTGTTTCTGGCTGCTAGAGGAACAGCGAGTCTTTCTTAGAATATCTGACCAGGAACTTAAGATGACAGCTTTCTCTGGATAATAAATAAGATAGAACTTAACCAGTACTTGAAGTTCATCTAAGAAGAAATTTGCTGGGGCAGGAGATGCCTGGGTGGCTCAATGGGCTAAGCGTCTGACACTTGATTTTGGCTCCAGTCATGATCCCATGGTTGTGAGATCAAGCCCCATGTCTGGCTCCATGCTGGGTGTGGAGCCTGCTTAAGATTCATTCTCTCTCTCTCTCTCTCTCTCTCTCTCTGTCTATCTGTCTCTCTCAAAACAGAAGAATGAGGAGGAAGAGGAGGTAGAGGAGAAGGAGGAGGAGAAATTTGCTGCAATATAAATAATATAAAAGAAGTGAAGAAGTGTAGGAAAGTCATACCTTTGTATATAGCATTTCCTCAAGAATTTCCTAGTCACAGTATATATATATATATATTAAAACAATATTAAAGAAAAATATGATTGCAATGATCAGATCCGATAGTCCGAAAGTGATGGAGGTTAAAGTGTCTCCTGTGGAATCATGTGGAATCATGAGATTTTTAGATTGGAAGGAAATCTGAGGGTTTATACAGTCCAATATTTTCCATTTTGATTTTCAGTTCAACAAGAGTCTAGATTATTTTATGTCTCATAAAAAGCCATGGAAGTCAAATATAATTTTAAATGTTGCATATTTTCTCTCATCTTTCTCTACTTCAAATAGTTGCTGACTCCTTCTTCATCTAGTAAATTCTTATTCCTACGCTAAAATTCAGTATAGTCCATCAGCTCTTCTAAAAACTCCTCTGACTTAACCAATGAAAACACTCTCCCCATCTCCCTTCTTTCCTGAACACTGCTTACACATCTATTATAGCATGTATGGTGTCATTATTGGAGATATCTGTTAACAAAACTACCTTCAATGTGACAAGTACTTTATTTATTTTATGAAATTCATCTTAATGTGTATCTCTGACAAGTAGGAGGGGGTCTATAAATGCAATGAATTAATAAATGCTTTCTAGAAATGCACGAGTTGAGCATTATCACTTTTAATAGAGACAAAACTCATTTGTCTTTATCCTGAAAATGCTGAGTTTCTGTAAGAAATATTCACAACTGACAACATGTTTAATTAATACAGAGTTTGAGGACTTAACATTGAAAGCATAAGATGCAGCAACATATCTCACAGAAGCGACTGAATAATATTCAGGCAACAACTGGTTTTGTAGCCATTGGTGGCTTAAAAGATGATTCCATTAGTATGTGGAGAAGTAAAACTTTACAACCCATCTCTGCCTCCCCATCCCTTGGTGCAGATGGCATCGCTGTATGCCTGGCAGGAGCTCTGCTTCCTTTAGCTACAGTCCTTGGTCAGTCATGAGTCCATCTATCTTCAGAAGGTAAGTCCCCCTCATAGTTTTGTTTTTCTCTACTCTCTTCAGTCATTGAAGTAACTTCACTGGCCAGATGTGTTTTGAATGAGTCTAAGCTTATAAATATTCTCAAGGTCCTCAGATCACAAGAAATATCAATATACTTTTCAAAGCCCATTCGAGTAGTGATGTCCTTAAAAATCAACAAAACAGACACAGCTAATGAAGACAAGATCAAAATATGCACCATTATGGGAAAAAGGCAGAGAGTCGAATGAGAAGTTTAAATTTGTTAATTCAAAGGATATACATTCCTTGATCCCTGAGGAAGCTTCTTGTTAAAATGCTACCACATAAGCAATGAACCAGTACCCATTATAATTCCTTTCAGAGTTCTCCCTCCATGCTTTTCATTTCCAAAACTGCAGAGGGACCGACACCTGCCAGAGTGGAGCAGGGATATAATTGAAGTCTTAAATTGCAGAACGTTACCCTGAGTGTTACTTCTTCCCACTGACAATAGAAAGAAGGACGTAGGATAATAGAAATGGAGACACAGATCAAGGGAGACACCCATCGAGGGGAGATAATGGTACTGAGGTCCTGCACATGGTCTGTGAGATTGGGGGCCATATGGGAGAAAAAGGAAAAAAAAAATAAAACAAATATAGGGAAAAAGACATGCAAGAGAATGATAATAATTGAACATTTTGACAAAGTTGAAAAAGGAAAATCAACTGACTAAAATGCTACATTCTGATGTGAAGTTGGTCTTATGTGCATTTCTTAGGACTCAGAACAAGAAAACCTTTAAGTTTACATTTGAAACAGCATAAGAAAAGTAGGGCAATTTAAAATATTCAAGACAACAGTATAGAGTTAAGAAATAGACCAAGGATATTAATAAGGGATGAGAGAAATAAGCAATTCCCAAGACACAGGTCCTGGTTAACACCTTACTTGGTTATGCAAAATCTTTAAACATTGAATTGGCCTTTTCCTGGAATTAATTCATATGACAAAACATACTTAAAAAGGAAACAGTACAGCATCCAAATGTCAAAGTCATTCACTTCTAGGAAGGTAAAAAGTGTTCTTCAGAAGAGAAAAAAACACATCTCATTGAACTTAGAAGTGTTTTATCATTGACTTTGACATGAACATAGTTACTTTTAAGTTGAGAGTAGGATGTAGGAAAACAAAAGATTCACAAGCTGCCTCTAACATCTTGTTAAGAACTAAATTTGAATATTAATGCTTTTCTTCAGCATAGTTCCATTCGTTTGTTCTTAAAAAATAATTTTGAATGGGTAATCCATATATATATAATAAAATATCAAAAAGGTACTAAAGGATATATGCATTAAAAGTCTTCCTCGGGCCACCTAAGTGGCTCAGTTGGTTAAGCATCCAACTTCAGTTCAGGTCACAATCCCACAGTTCATGGGTTCGAGCCCTGCATCAGGCTCTGCGCTGACAGCTCAGAACCTGGAGCCTGCTTCAGATTCTGGGCCCCCCTCTTTCTCTGCCCCTCATTGGCTCATGTTCTGTCTCTCTCTCCTTCAAAAATAAATAAACATTAAAGATTTTTTTAAAGTCTTCCTCTCATCCTGATTCCAGAGGCTAGTTTCACTCTCCAAATAAAACACTATTACAGTTATCAACGCATATGGCCAAATCACTCTCTGTCTCTGTGTGTCTGTCTCTCTGTCTCTTTCTGTCTCTCTGTCTCTATCTATCTATCCATATATATTACAGTCTGTTTGCATTTAAAGGAAAATCAGAGTTCATAGAAAGTTTACAGGACTATTTACTAGGAATAAGGAAGTAAAAGAAGTATCCATGAAATCAAGGATACTTTTTTAACATTTTATAGAATCTTCAGAAGCTTTAGCTATTTTACCTTTATTTTACTAGTGACTTCATGAACTGTACCATTTTCTTCATGAGCTAAAGTATAAAATATATAACACAATGTCGCATTAAAACATGGTGCATGGTACACCACTGAATATAAGTCTGATAACTTGCAACTCTGTCCATGCTACGGGGGTTTGAATGCTTTCCTAAGAATAGACTCAGCACGCCTCTTCTGCTGGCAGAATCTGTTTATTTTTGGTTCCTCATATTCCATCCTCAGGTATACGAGTGAGTCCTTTTTGACATTAGCAATGAAGGACTCAGAATTTCTAGACTCTAAGGCCAGACTTGCTACTATTTGGGATGGAATCGTGGGTACCGCTTCTGCTTGGCAGGTGGCCGCCTTTCTTGTGTCTTGTGTCTGAGACCCTGTCACCATAATGCTTGTCATATGCCACGCTTCCCGTGTGAGCTCTGACTCACTCTTCAACTGGGATCTTACCTCTGCACCCAGGTCAGGCTTTTCACCACGATCAGTTGTTCCGTTTATACCACCTATAAGTCAGTCTATCTTGGTGTGAGCGGGTCAAGCTTATCGTTAATTAGACCATACCCAAGCTTGTCCAAGTGAGAAAGTCAAAGCGTAGACTTATTCACTAAATAATCTTTACCACTGAAAATATGAATCCTTCTACCAATTAGATAGAGTCCAAGGAATAACAAAAGCCACAAAGTGACGGTAGAGTCACTAGAGCTTTCCATTTTTAACACAGAAATTTTCAGTTCAGAAGCAGAGCCCAAAGACTTCATTTCAAGGTAATTTGATTTGCTTTCCTTGTGGGAGAAAGTAGAGCTTGGTACAAGGTGTAGGTTGGACTAAATCCTAGCTCTTTCTTTTACTAGCTATGTGAACTCAGCAAATTACTTACGTCTCTCAGCAAATGCTTCCTCAACAATAAAATAGCACGAATAATAGTAACACCAACCTCATAGGATCATTGCAAAAGCTAAATGGGAGAACACATACAAAGTGCTTACAAAAGTGTTTACCATGGTCCCAAATTCCACCTAGTAAGTAGTAGGTATAATGATTTGAATGTGTAGGAATTTCTGAGCGAGGAAATTAAGTCTGTGCTCAGAAGTGAAGCAAGGAGATGAACAGCCTTTTCATTTATCAGAAACACCACACAGAAGTGACATGGCTGGTGTGGTAAAAATAGTAAAAGCGAACTATGTGCCGGCTAATATTATAGTAGGTGATTTATGCACAGTACCTTAATGCTCTCTAATTTTGAGCATTTGAGATGGAGCATCTAGTCTGTCAGGAGCATCTAGTCTGTCAAGTGGCCAAACGTTTTGGAGGTCAAAAGCAGGCAGAACCTGGGTTTGAATGCCTGACGGTCCCTTTGCAGCTGAATCATGGGGCTGCGAAGCCAGTGCCCTCTTTGGAACCACCACATTCTCTTCCTCACCAGCCTGGGAAGGGTGATAAATGAGTCCTCTCCTCATTTTATTATGCATAACAGGGGAAAGGCTCGATCACTACCCGTGGTTTAGGTAGGAAAATAAACTTGGATTCAGCAAATTAACTTTCAGCGTAGCTTTCAATGACTGGGGTCTCAGACTATTAAATCTGGAATTTCAGAAACACGCTCTAGCAAAGAACAACAGCTGCTGTTGGACCCCAATCCACAAAGCGACAGCAGCTGCAGCATCTGGGCCAACAGCTACCAAAGCTACATCAGTAAATAAGGCGCAAGTCCCCGTACAGTCTGACCCTGTGGAAGCTTCTCCCCAAGCCCACGATGGGTGCCTCAAAGGTACCTCCACAGGGAAGACAAATGGCCTTTTTTTTTTTTTAATGTCTGCTCATTCAGGAGGCTGTTACCTTTGCTCTCTATTGGCGGACTGGATGCTAACACTGCCAGCTGGAAGTAAATGGAGATTTTAATTGAAACACATACAAATATCTACAACTCGGGGGAAGAGAGAGCAAACCAGAGAGTCTTTCTAAGTTACCTAATGAGCACCCAGCATGGCTGAGCTTTCGACAAATGATCCTCCATTAGCCTGCGCTTGTTTTGCAAACAAATACTCAAAACGAAAACCTTTCAGCTCTTTGTACACTTGGCACTGCCTCCCAGGACCAGCTCTATTAGCTAATGTGAAATATACAGTGTAATTCAGGATCCTGTTTAATTTTTGTTTCCTGAGGAAAATGGAAAAGAAAACAATACTGGAACAGAAGAATGGCAGTTGTTTTTTCTTAAAAAAAAAAAAAAAAAAAAAAACACGTAACGATGAGTTAGTTGATATGACATAAAGTGCAATTATTGATAGAACTGTGGACCGGTCTCATTTAAAAATATTTTTCAAAGATACACCTTTCCCTTTACTTGTAATACTTTTTTTAACCATCCTTTATTTACTCAGATCCTCTAATTCCACTGGAAGAAATGAATCATATTCGTTCAGTTTAGAATCTTATCACCTCACTGAAAAAAAAAAGGTCTTTTTCATTTCATTTGAAATGCTGGCTATCCGGCAACATGGCTTATTCCATGTGCCAATGTTTGTTTAGAAGGCAAGCGATTTTCGTGTAGAAAAAAATGTCATTAGTCCTCTCTATTCCAGCTAATTAGCCTTCCTAAAGGTTACCAATGCTTTATTTCTTTCATTTTATTACTTATTTTAAAGAGATATTGTATGTAAAGTTAAGATATTTGACAACAATGATATATTTCTTGATTGCTGTTCAAATAGACAAGAAAGAGGTTTTAAAATGAAGCTAATGGACAAAAGAGCATAGAACAAAGCCACACTGATGGCTTTACATTAGCAAGAAGATAAACAGCTGTCCTTTTTGCTTTGTTATCAAGGTAGCTTTTATTAAGCTACGGCAAAATCATCTTGCTCTGCTGGGTATAGGGCAAAATTTTCACAAGGTAGGAAAATAGATTGTTGATTGTATTTTTTGATCATATTCCTCAACTTTGCGTAAATCTGATGGCTCTCAAAAGAGGATGAGGGAAGGAAGAGAGAAGACCTGGGTTCATCCAACAAAGGCCCCTTCGTGAAGGACTTTTGTCAGAAGACTGCTCTACTCCCTGGCATTATCTGTGTAATGAAGGAACGTTACTCACTGGAAAGAAATCCATTTAGGTGTGCAGATGACACCCAGGTGAAGTTTATTCTAAGGAATCTTAATATCTTGACCTCCTTAAAAATCCACACACATGAACTTGGTTCATATTAACTATAGTTAGTGAACTTGAGGCTGAAGAAATACCATTAGTCATCCAGGGATGCATCTTTCATTCACAGCTGGCTAAGAGGACGCCATGCTATTGTTTATCAATCACTCCATGCCCAAGAATTTGAACATTGGACATGTTAGCTGCCTTTAAGGTATGCACATTTTTAAATGAGAGTTTAAGACTGCTAAGAAGTAACTATGAAAAATCAATAGTTACTTAATAAACACTGTATAAATGTACAATAAGTAAATATGCATATCTTTATATAATGTAGGCTTCTTAACAGAGCTCTGGAGACTCTGGAATTTTCAATGACATGAAGACTTTGAGTGCATGCAAATGTTTGTATTCATCCATTCCCAATGATCTATATACTAAATTGCGTACTAAGTTGTTAATGAGAAAATTCAATTCATTACATGAAGTGGGCAATTATCGGTTATGTGGACACCACTGTTGCCGACTGAAATATTTACATCGGGATCCTTGTTCTATAGATTTGCATGGGATTTTACTGGGGGGATCTATATGCAAGATATTTAACAGCTAAGTCAGACATTCTATGAAATAGAACATAATGTGACATTTAGCAATTTAATTTTTTTAAATTTAATGTTTTATTTCTGAGAGAGAGAGAACAGGGGAGGATCAGAGAGAGAGGGAGATACAGAATCCGAAACAGGCCCCAGGCTCTGACCTAACTGTCACCACAGAGCCCAACACGGGGCTCGAACCCACGAACCGTGAGATCATGACCTGAGCCGAAGTCAGACGTTTAACCGACTGAGCCACCCAGGCGCCCCAAATTTAGCAATTTCAAAAACAAACTGGATTTTTAAATTGGGGACAGAGTTACCATGAGAAAACTTCAGCAAGGTGACTAATTTCCTAAGTGAAGGAATGGTTACATGGCAAGTCTTCGTGAGAGGTATCAAATTAATGTTCATCTGCATAATCAGATGAACCATCTAACAACTGCGGTGTGATTATAAAAATAACACATATTCACTGTAGTGAGGAACATAAGAAGTAGAATAATATAAGAAAAGTCTATGCCTAAACATACTATTCCTCACAAATCGCCATGGAAATAACATTTACCAGCCTTCAAGGTAAAGAATCCTCACACATAGACCATACATGAACCACACTCAGTCATAAGATGCCTGGAAGTTTACTGTTTAAAAATATTATTATATTTAATATTCTTTGTAATATTGTTATACAGACACACACTAAAGGAAATAAGGACTGAACTGAATGCATTTTATTCTCTAATCCACGCCTGTTGTCAGTCATCAATTAAACAGAAGCAACCCCACAAAGTAATCTTTGCTGTTTTCAACAGGGATTTTAACTTGTCTGCATCACTTCGAAATCAACGGTCAATTCATTTTTACAAATGAAAATACGTAAGAGCACCCACTGATTTTCGGAGAACAGACTGAGTGCTCCACTTAGTTAACATACTCAAGGACTTCAATATTGGTTTTACTCCTCTTTTATCCAGACACCCTTTGTGCCACAAAAGGAACTGTCCCCATATCCCTCTTGAGATCCCACGACCATGCCTCTCAGCCACATTTCTATACCCTTCCAGATGAATGTCTAAACCCTTCCCACCGTTGAAGACAGCTTTCATTCTGTCTTCTCACAAAGCCATTTAGGTCCTCTCATTGTGAAATGATTTCATTCCCTTCTAATATTTTATCTGTGTTTTGGCTCGTGCTCTTGTCTAAGTGATGGGGTAGGACTGTCCTACAAGCACTCAGGAATACTCGCCTTCTGCCGGATGCTTGTTGGGTTCCTTATGTACATTTTCAAAGCTACAATTATTACACTCATTTTGAAAAGAGAAAACATGAAGGTTTTCATGTTCAAGTTCAAGAAGCTTCTTAGGTCACTTTATCAAGAAACTGCAAATCCCACAGGAAAACTAGTATGCTGACTCCAAGGCCTGAGATGTTTACCTGGCTTTTTGTTTGTTTGTTTGTTTTAATGTTTATTTTTGAGAGAAAGAGAGACAGAAACAAAGGCAGTGACAGACAGCAAGCTCCGGAGCGCAGAGAGAGAAGGAGACACAGCATCTGAACCAGGCTCCAGGCTCTGAGCTGTCAGCACAGAGCCTGACACGGGGCTCGAACCCACGAACCACGAGATCATGACCTGAGCCGAAGATGGACGCTTAACCACCTGAGCCACCCATGCGCCCCTATTTGTTTATAATGGAACTTGGCATATCGTCATGAGCAAAGTAGACTTTTTCCCACCTATGGGGAATGAATGAGCAAATGAAGAAAATATACAGACTGTATTAGGCACCTAGAATCCACATGGGAAAAAAGAAAAAAAAAAGAGAGAGAGAGAGAAAGAGAGATTTCTGATTTAGAAGCAGCCAAGAGAAAGATAATCTAGAACATTGACCAAAAAAAGTGACCATATGTTTTGGGAATGCATTTAGCAATTTGAAAATATACAATGCTAATACTAATTAAAACCGCTCCACAACTTCTTCAGTTGCAGAATCCAATCTGGAGTTTTATGCACTGAAGACCAGCAAAACCTTGAAACTGATGTCAGGTTGTGTCTGATCGCTAGTCTGTTGTTCACAGGGGAACACGGAATGCTCCAGGCTTGACAATAATAGCCTTAGAAACAATTTTCCTTCCTAAAATATTCCGGGCACTGTGGGGAGAGAGAGAGAGAGAGAGCGCGCGCAAGTCTGGTTCACCTAATGATAAGTGAGCCAAGTCGGTAAAACTGTGAACGAGTGGTCAATAAGGGCATTAAAAGTGCTTATATCATTTTTCCTTAAATCTCTATTTTCCATAAACCTCATCATGGGAGGATACATTGTAAGTACCTCCTTGACCTATTCTTTAATATAAATCATGATTTATTGCATCATATAAATCTTTACCACTCTGTCATAATTTGGACATAGTCTGCACTCTAAGTCAAGACCATCAACTCGATTACAGTAAAAGTGGTCAAGAGTGGTATTAAGAAAATAGTATAAAGTGTTGGGGAGAAGACCAACCCCAGAAAACAGAAAATCTTCTCCCTCTTGCAGGGATCGAGTTCTACTTTTCATTACATATTTATAAACAACTTTACACAGAAATCAATACTTCCAGTTGATTTATTTTTCAGAAGTTATTTGTATAAAGTTTCATGAGAAACCATATACTGGTTATTATTCCATTTCCTCTCAGTGTCATGAGGTTTTTCCCCCTCTATTTGGCATAAATTTTAAGAAATTTTAAACCCTTTAAAGTTAAGCTATTCAAGGTTTCTACAAAAAGTATCCGTTAATTTAGAATCAGAAAATGCTCTTAAGGAAAAGTTCCTGGGCTTCAAGAATATCATCACCACAAAAATAAATAAATAAACAAATAATAACAAAGACATGAAGAAATTAAAGTGCATTTTCTACATTGTGAAAAATAAATATCTGTTAAAGCCTATGAACTAGAAAATAAAAGACAAAAAGAAAATTTTGTAGTTCACAAATATTTGTGTAGGCACAAATAAGGTGCCTCATGTGCACCTTAACCTCTTCATATTCGTGCACATGAACAAACACACACACATGCATGCGCGTATGTGTGTGGATGCGTGTGTGACAGAGAAGTATACACTCATGCTCCCTTTTGATGTAAGGGTGTCTACTTATACTGTTAAATAAAGACCATCTTAGGTCTGGGAATCCAAATTAGTTCTGTTAAGTCCACCGGAATACATGCTGTTGAAATCAAATGACTCCCAGGTTTCTGGACCCTAAGAGTTAATAGATAACTAGAATTCAAAGCTTCTCATTTTCTTCTGTTGTATTTATTATCAAAACCTAAGTAATGTATGTGTCCAGTCCGTGCCCTTGGGTCTGTGCAGGCCAGTGCCACAGCCAGACAACACCACAGCATTATTAACTATGCTCTGTATTAAGTCAAGCATAGGGAGGTAAAATAGAAATGAGAGACCTAATCCATATACTTAGAGAGCTTAGCCTTCAACAAGGAATAGGCAATTGATCATACTTTTTAAAAGAACAGGAAAGGGGCACCTGAGTGGCTCACTCGGTTGAGCATCTGACTTCAGCTCAGGTCATGATCTTGTGGTTCGTGGGGTCGAGCGCCGCGTCAGGCTCTGTCCTGAATGCTTGCTCACAGCCTGGAGCCTGTTTCAGATTGTGTCTCCTCTCTCTGCCTCTCCCCCCTCATGCTCTGCCTTACTCTCTCAAAAATAAATAAAATGTAAAATAAAATAAAATAAATAAAAGAACAGGAAATAAGTGAAAATGACCAGGTGTCAATTACATCAGCACTGAGGAGACAGAAGGGTTGAGGGAGCCAAAGCCTGTAAAGCCCACAGCGCTATTCTTCTAAATGGAGAAAATATGCAAAGAAATGTTCAGAAACGAAAAAATGTGGAGAACTACCATTTCCTCAAACATGGAAAGGCCTTGGAGGCCCAATTCCCTGTTATCTGACTTCAAAGTTTGCTTTTCATTTTCAAGTTATTTGGATTCAATTAGGTAAGGAGGAAACAGCATGAAGATCATGTGCTACTATATATAGTCATCTTCAAAATAATATTTGTCCATTTAATGAATATTACAAACCTTTTGAAAGAATAATAAGTGGAAAACTCTGAAGCCGTGTTGAATGATGTCTAAAAATTTCTCAGAGTGCTGTGAACCATTCAGTCTTAGCTGGTTCCTGACTCCACCTCCATATTTGGTTTAATATTCTCTTCCTACCTAATGGAATACTTGGAACCCTATGGAATTAATTGCTTAGGCAAGCTGTCTTTTCCTTTTAATTTGCTAAAATGCCAAGTTCACGTAGGTGTTGTCATTCAACTAAAAATTACCGGGTAACTACTAAGCAACAAAGAAATGTTATTTATAATGCACTTATAACATACATTTTACATTTTCTTCCGAATCTTTCCAAATTTTGTATACGAACAGTCTGCTTGCTTGCTCTGGTGTCCATATATCATCTAAACTTGAAGTCAACATTTTGAATCACACTTAATAGAGAAAGTTTTAAACAAGCCTATTCATGGGGATAAACTAGAGATGCCTTTTCTAGAAAAACAATGATAATAAAATGTTGGATGGAAGCAAAAATTAAGCAGCCTTACTCTGAGTTTGAGTCTGTGTAAGTTCTATTCATCTTTCCAATTGGAAAATGGTACACGCTATCTAATTTACTATTGTTAAATACACAAGACATGAATGAGAGTGACAATGACCTGCTGACATTGTTAGGTTATCTAGAATGAATTCATGGTCTGAAAATCTCCTATCCTGTACATGCTCAAGTCAGTTTTCTCCTGTTTGTTTTTTAATGTTTAATTTTTGAGGGAAAAAGAGCACACGTGCACAGGAGCATGAGCGGGAAAAGGGCTGAGAGATGGGGAGACACAGCATCCGAAGTGGGCTCTGCACTGACTGCAGCGAGCCCGACGCAGGGCTCTAGTTCAGGAACTGGGAATCACAACCTGAGCTGAAGTCGGACACTTAACTCACTGTGCCATCCAGACGCTCCAAGTCGGTTATTTACTGTTAAACAACTCTGTTATTATAGAAAGTTAGAAACCAGACAAGAATGAGAATATTGTAAAACACACACACACACACACACACACACACACACACACACACACAAAACCACGGACTCATCGACTCATTCAACCATTATCACTTTCCTGCCCATCTTGTTCTTTCAATGTGCCTACCTCGGGGACTCCTGGCACGACCGGGTATGTCATTTCAGATTTTCACCTTAATTGTTTCCTTCTAAATCTTAGAACTCTCACAGCATATATGTGCTTCTTGTGCCTTTACCATGTCATTCATTTGAAAAAGGGAAACCATGTTGTTTCAGCCGAGGAGGAAAGCACAGTTTTATTCCAATTCCCTGTCATGAAGGAAGGTCAAGAATCTTGGTGGCAAACCCCACCTAGAGTGGGTGACTTCTCTTGCTTCCCACTGCACATCACACCTACCTGGAGATCATGAAATTTCCATTATCATTACATACACCATGCAGTCAACCAGTCTACATTGGGCTGAGTGTTCTCCGGTTTAGAGACAAAAATGTTTCCACTGAGCTCTAATTTACACCACCATTAAATATTTTTCTTGATTTTCATTAAAATAAGAAAATCAGTTTTCTCTATTCAATGGCAGATCAATTTAACTGAAATAAAATTTCTCCTGTAATTTACCCATACTTACTCAAAGGATTAGTGAGTCCCTGTCAGAGAGCAGATACTTGTCTGCTCATTAACATTCATGACCAAGAACCCTTCTGGTGGGGCTGGTCTCAGCATCCGATAGAGCAATACTTAAAAGAAATTGGCTTGTCTGTGAAACAGCTGCTCAGCAAAGCCACCATGCAAGGGAATTGGTGATAATAAGATGATAATATTACCACTCCACTGGGAGAAAATGTGTTTTAAGTTACTTTGAGGTGCGTGGTAGGGTCTAAGAATTAGAAAAAGATTGGTAGTCCATCACAGAGGACATGAAGGTGTAAATCACGAGTGTGCTTCCTTAGTTTGGAATGATCTGTCCATAGAGCAGAATGAAAAAAAAAAAAAAAAAGTTGTGTGGGGAATGAAGGGGAGGGGAGGGGGAGGGAAGGAAAGGGCTGGAAGGGGGAGGGAAGGAAAGGGGGAGGGAAGGAAAGGGCTGGAAGGGGAGGGGAGGGGAAGGGAAGGGAAGGGAAGGGAAGGGAAGGGAAGGGAAGGGAAGGGAAGGGAAGAAGCAAAGACAATTTCACTTGTAGAAAGATCTGAGTTCTTCATGCATTTGCATTTAAAAGACCCCTACCATGGACCATCTATTCCAACAGTGTGCAAACACAAGGCACTCATGATTTGTAAGTCTCTTCACTAGTTCTGCCACAGCTGAAATCCCTGGGTAGCTAATTCTTATTTTTGGAAAGTCTGCCCTTTGGGAAAATTGGCAGATCACTCTCCAGTGATAGAATGAGTGTTTCTAATTTCTAAAACCCAATCCAGCACAATGTGACTCACAGAGGTGTGTCCTTCAGATGAAATACATGTCATTGAGGCGGTGGCCTAGCAAAATTAAAGGAGGTGTTCAGCTAATTACTTTGTAAGATAATTAATACAATAACCCTTATGAATTACAGCTAGCTTGTTATTCTGTATGATGAACAAGAGTACTAGTAGCATAAGAAACAGAAATATCCCATCTATTTATTCTCGAAGCACACTCGGGAAGTGGTGCATGTGTGCCTGTGGTTATCCTAGCAGTTGTTGCTGTGTGAGGAGACTGAAGGTAGTGGTAAAACAGGGATGTCCATGTGTTTCATTTAGAAAATGCTTAGCCCCCTTGAATTCTAAAGAAACCGCCCAAACAACAAATGAACCACCCTTTGCAGAACATAAAATGTTGTTTCGAGAATAGGAAGAGGAGTCAGTTCAGGACTACAGGAGTTAGGATATAGAAATATTTACTCCTCCCTAACCTTCACTTCCATGAAGTCATATAATCCCTTCTTCACTCATGTTGGGAATGACCAGATTTGCTTTCACGCACAGAACCTGGGAAGAGAGTGTGCCAATCCTCATTTAGGCATGAAGGGGCACCATGCCTCCACTAAAGAACCTTCATGTCTAAACACCATGATGAGAAGAAAACAATCGAGATAGACTCCTGAAGCCAAAAGAACAGTGACATCTAGAACAGACCAGACCAAACATTGGTTTAGAGCCAAAGTGAGCAGGACATCGACCAGAACAGCCAAATCTAGACAATCCAAAGATGTACTGAAGAAACATAAATACTTCTTGTTTATGCCTTGAAATTTCATTGTTGTTTGTTAATGAAACAATAGAAGACTGATGAAGGATTGAAAAGTTTCTACAGAATATCTACATGGCAGACGCACCCTAAATGTCAACAAATGAACAGTGTGGCAAAACATCAACAGCAAATATGTTTACAACATGTCCCAAGGACTTTGTAGGCATGTGTACAAAAGCTCTGGTGCCTTTGTCTCTTCTTGCCCCTTCTTTATTCCAATCTTAAGTTATTTTTTAGGGGTCCTGTCTGTCCTTTCTTCCAAAAAGTCTTCTCTGATGCCTCTAAGTAGAACACTTTATTCCATCCTTTCTACCTCCAATGGACTTCCATCATATAATACAGTCAAATCTGCCTTCTTTACTCTTGGTTTTATATTTGTCTCTCCCCAACAGGGTAATATAAACTTCATGACAGACTGTGACCATATTTTTGTCATTATTAGTCATCTTTTTTATCTACTACCCACTTGGGTAAGTGTCTTCTACATATAAGATTCTGAATAAGTGTTTCCAAACTAAAATCTCACACATGCGCATGCACACACACACATGCGCGCGCGCGCACACACACACACAAGCACACACCATCCATGTGACAGGAAATATAGAAGATTCTACCACATATGGAAAACTACTTAGCGGTTTTCCTTTTCAAGTGTTTTCTCTGGGAAAATTAGACCATATTTTACAGATATCATTATATTATTGTCATTTCTACAGTATATAGATGAGAAATGATATTTAAAAAGAAAACCCAAGCAGATTTTCAGCATAAAAATATTATGTCACTGTGTATAAATTATTTCCACATTCAGTAAAATGAGAATTCTGAGAGTGTCACTAAAGAATAAGTTCTTCAGAAAGATGAAAATTACTGCGCAACTTTTTTATTTTTTATTTATTTTTTTAATATTTTCTTGCTCTTAAAATGCACTTGCTGCAAAAATCTCTGGACAAATGTGTGTCATTAAAATGCATAAATAAAAATAGGAAGAAAAGTAAAATAATAAGACCAAGAAGAACAAACTAAACAATCAAACAAACAAAAACCCTCATATTGGGCTTCACATGTGAATAAAATTCAGCACTAATAAATCTGAAGAAAAAATAAGCAAAATAAAATATCCCTTCAATGAAGTTTTCCAGTCTCTCAAGAACCCATAGTCCACACATGCTTCTGGAGAATAGGGTGCTGGTGCCCACACTGAGGCAGAAGCTGTCAGGGCTTTGTGAGGTAAGGAGAATAAATGATACTATTTAACTGATTCAGTAACATTTTTGCACAAAATACTCATTCCCCTTTAGTTGACAGACAACTTCCAACTGAATACTATTTCTGCCTTTTCCAAAAATGTGGCTAGACTCTTTACCCACCAATATCACCATTGCCTTGTTAAAGGAGTATCAATAATTTTTCGCCCGTGTCCACTCAAAACACATAAAAGTTTAGTTAGAACCTCAAGCAAATGTCAAGTTCCTATTACATTGCTATTTATAAGCTGATGTAAGTCAAGAGTATTAGGCTACAGACTTGGTTTCATTCTTCTTGGTGGAAACTTGGCAAGTGACTTACCCTCTCTAGGCCCCAGGTCCCTTGGGGGCAAGACTATATTTAGGGGGGTAATTTTCTTTTCTAAGGATTAAAAAAAGTTCATTCTGCTTCCCTCTCAAAGACATCACCACCCCCTCCCCACAATAATGGAGGCAGGGCAGGCGCGAGAGACAGAGGAGTGGATGCTGCTATTCATGAAATCTCAGTATATTTGGAGACTGGAAAGCACTAGACGGTTTATGGGGTACTGGTGAACTATGAGCAGGGCTTTAAGAGTGCTCAGTCTGGGGCTCAGTGCTGAGTCTCCCACTAAATAGCTCTGACACGCTGCACTTTGGTCGATAGGTTAACATCCATGGAGACTAAGGAATGGGGCCAGGCATTGCCCATTATTACTATTACTAACATGAGCATTTGATTGTTGTCTATTTTCCTAGAATCCTAACAAATTAGCCACTTAGAGGCATGACAGTTGCTGCGATTTAGACACAAATGCCAATTTGACAGGTGAAATGGTCACCTGAACACAAAAATCCTGGGAAAACGAGCAAGTGCACAAGGATGCCCCTCCCTTTTTAAAACATTTCTATATGATTTGTTTGCTTTGCAAACTTCTGGCTGTGGGGGGGTCTGGCAGAGGTGAGACAGGTGAGAAGCAAGGGAGTGATGCTGGGATCACTCTGCCAGGTGTACCTGATGGTCTTGGTAATTGTAACCCCTGGGGTGTGACAAAAATGTCTGGTCTTGGCTACAGAGCAAATTGGGTGCGACCCTGTATCATTCTGAGGAAATCTTTGACCCTGTATCATTCTGAGGAAATCTTTGCAGGCTAAGCCCCAGACAGTAGGGTGACAGGTTTGTAGGGGTACATAATGTGAGCCAGAGGTGGAGATTTGGTCAGAGAAAGAAGGGAAAGAAAAACTAACCAAAACCTTGTGAGCCACTTGGAAAAGTACCAGTGCCAAGAATATAATATACACTTTTATTTTATATACCTTCATAACATTTCAATTCTGTGTTTAAAAAGAAAAAGAGAGCTCCTCAGTTACAAGAAAATCCCCTGCCAAAGAACAAAAAATGTCTGCAATTGATGTTATATACTCTCTCAATTTACTGCCTCTCAGCTACAAAGTTTCAGGATAATTGGAATATGAAGCAAAGTTTGTTCATAGAGGAAAGGTGGGGAAGAATTCATATTAATTCAGGATTAGTTTCTGACCACTCAATGAATAATTATAACTTTATACAGTGTTTCTTCTGAATATTAACAAAGATATTAATAAAAACTAGGAAAGAACATGGTAAGAAACAGAATGTTATATTAAATGTTTGGGAATTTCAAATTTTAGGAGTCACCTCTGCCACAAAATGAAAAGCCAAATGGAATCAAAATATTTCTAGTATAATAAGGAAAACAACAGCTACAGATTAATGGTTAACAGTGACTGAATTTAGCCTCTCTGAATACAGTTTGGACTGAATCGTATGTATCAGGTGCAATTTTAATTGTCGCTGTACTTAAATGAAAATAAAAAAAGTAGGAAAGGGAGTGGTCACCTTCTCCTGGAATAGAGTTATTTATACAACAGAAAACATGTAGCCAACAAAAACATGCAAAATCCAGATGACAAATCAAGATCTCTGAGAAAGTGAGACCACAGTAGAAATGCAAAAGAATGCTTTGGAGCAAGGGACCCCAGTGAGAATGCAAAATGACTCACAGAATAATAGGAAGCTACTAAAAATAAACTCCAAGTCTTTCACAGCACCATTGATTTTATCTGGGAAAATAAGGCTCAGAGGGTAACATTCCACAACTGATCCTAGATACTTCTGTGCTCACACTCACTGATACTCATCAGTGAGGAAGGTTTTTTTTTTTTTTTGGTTTTGTTTTGTTTTGTTTTTTGTTTTAAAAAGGCTAATGGGGGAAATGAAATGCTGCTGCATGAATATACCACTTTTCCAGACAGGTGACCTCACAAGATCACCTTCAAGGGATAAGACGATACATGCTACAACCCAGTGGCTGACCTTAATGTAACTGCCTAAACCAGCAGCGAAAGTCAGGATGGTGACTATTACATTTCCATATTTTCATTTTTTTTTTTTTTAACACTGAGCTCTTCAAAAGCTGAGTTCACCAGGGCCACATTTTGATTTTTAAAAATAAGTCTGGCCGAAAGCTTCCTCAAAAAAAAAATCTCAACTTCCCTCCCATCCCAACCTGAGTCGCACTATTAGAAAAGGATTCGTCAACCCCCATGCCAGATCTAATCTTAGCAAAAATTAAGGTCCTGTCAAACCGACTGACATAATCCCTCAAGTATATTACAGCAACTTAATGTATCTGGAGAGACAGAGGCTGACAGAGAGAAGGAGGTGTCTGTAGTAAAACAAAAGTAAACGTCATTGGTATGAAAAAAAAGTTATTCTTAAAAGTCATTGATATGAGAATACAAGTATCAGACTCAGTCCTTTTGAATAGCTTTACACATTAGAAAAGTAAATAAATCAGGGACACCGGGGTGGCTCAGTTGGTTGAGTGTCTGACTTGATTTCAGCTCAGCTCATGACCTCGGAGTTCATGGTTTCAAGCCCCACATCGGGCTCTGCTTCAGATTCTCTTTCTCTCTCTCTCTCTCACTCTCTGTCCCCCCTGCCACTCATGGTGTCTCTCTCAAAATAAATAGACTAGCATTCAAAAAAAATATTTTAAAAAAATGAAAATAAATAACTCGGCTCCCCATAAAACTATCTCACAAAAAAATATTTTTATTAAAAGGAATATACGGTGTATATCACGAATGCTGTCCCAGAATTGCCTCACCAGAATTTTGGCCTACAGCTCTGTAAAGGCACTAGAATTATTTTCCAAAGACAGGTAAAAGTCAACGGCTGCATATCACTCTCCATGCTTTCTGTAACAAACGATAAGGTGTCTCAATTTGCCTCCATGTGAAGTGATACATTACAGTTTCTCCAGCACCTAGCCTCTTCAGGGGCTCCTGAATGTCACCAAATTTGTAATCTGTCAATCAAGGGAAAGAGCTAAGTACCCCCTTGCCTCATTCAAGGGAATGACACGCAGAGCATCACTTCTAAGTAAGGAATTGTTTTCATACACCTCCACACAGAAAGCTGAACACACAGGGAGGGACAGAGAAGAAGGTGCAAATGTTCAAACACTTGGCAGAAAAGAGGAAGTCCCGTTGGCTTACAAGGAAAATGTCACATCAACTTAAGTACTGAAAACACCACCGGGTGGACCTGCCTTTTAGACCGCGGAGGGCTGATGTGAAAGGCATCGGTGTTGCTGTAATAGCTAAAAGCCGCAATGAAGCAGAACATTTTACTTACTACAGAGAAAAGAAAAGGGAAAATCAAAACTTGGGTGAGCCTTTTGTAAACTGGCTCTGCGGTGCACGGCCTGGAGAGGATAAGGGAAATGATGGTGGTCACGCCACCCAATGACAACTTTAATATGACCCAAAGGTACCACCAGGAAGGGTCACCATGATTTGAGAGTGTGGTTTACAATGAGGCACAGCGCATGCATTCATCTCTTAGTGCACTAAACACCACGTAACCACCCAAGAATTTTAACCTTATGGTGATCATTATTAATTCAGTTTACGAAAATCAGATTGCTTGTGAATATGTTTCTCAAGTACTGATGAGAGCATTCAATGCTGCCATCCTAGTAATAATCACTTGCACTCTGTGCTTTCTCATACCAACTGTTTATTTAACAAGTAGAATATAGAAATGAAGCTGATTGCTTATGATCAGGAAATCAATAGAGGATTTAAACCTTAGGCAGAAGGCACGGTCGCTGCAGTGTAAAATGTGGCTGCATTATTGGAGGAAGAAACTCCAAAATAAAGGAGTCCATGTCCTTAGCCCTTAAAACAAGCCTGTCTTTCTCGAAAGTGTTGCTATATTTCAAATAACTTTAAATGACATTTAATTATTTTAAAGAAAATCCCCAGATGAAAAATTAAGACAAGCGATGATGTGACAAAACCTGAATTAGAATCACTCTAATCATGAGAAATTAAGCTCAATCTTTCAGAAAAAAATCTCATAGGCAAACCACAAACTCAAAACAGCTCTCTGTTAACGCAGGCTTTTCTAACATATTACTCCAAGAATTGTGAAGAAAGCTCATGCTTTTTCTAAAAATAGACGAAGTTATAAATGTTTAAGAGGGAAAGCAAAGCTCTGGCTTCAAAAAAAATGTTTTTCACTAAAACCAAGATCCTCAGAAAAGCACACCTCGAACAAAGTGCATCAGAAACCATTCCACCTACCGTCAAATTTCTTGTGCCTGGACACGAATGTGGTGCGTACAAAATGGCTCGTCTCTTCCACGAGGTTCTCGAACTCGAGTTTGCTCTGCTGGCTTAACTTGTCTTCCATTTCCGTGGTGCAGCATGTATATTCTTGAGGGCAGATTCTTAAGTGTTCCCCTGTGATGAGAGGCCAAATGTCAGTACAGAATGAGAAGGACTTTGCAGAATTTGCTTTTCCGACATTTCCCTCCAATCCTGGGACGCTGTTCCACCCGCCCCCCCCGTCCCCACCACCGGACATCCCCATGACTGTATCTGGGTCTCAGTGGATATAACATATCTGGGTCTCAGTGGATATAACAACCCAAATATTCGGGATTTCAGTTAAACCTGAAGTTGTGGTCTCAATGTTTGTGTCCCCCCCCCCACCCAAATTCATATGTCGAAATCCTAATGGCCAACGTGATGGTATTAGAAGCTGGAGCCTTTGGGTGATGATTATGGCATCGATGGGATTAGTGATCTTATAAGAGACCCCGGGGAGCACATGTACCCCAATGTTCATAGCGGCACTCTCCACAATAGCCAAAACATGGAAAGAGCCTAAGTGTCCATCAACGGACGAATGGATCAAGAAGATGTGGTTTATCTATACGATGGAATACGACATGGCAATGAGAAAGAATGAAATCTGGCCATGTGTAACAACATGGATGGACCTTGAGGGTGTTATGCTGAAAGAAATAAGTCAGGCAAAGAAGGACAAATATCATATGTTTGCACATATAGGAGGATTAGGAGGAACTAAAAGGAGGACCATGGGGAAGAAGAAGGGGAAAAATAGTGGGGGAGAGGGAGAGAGGCAAACCATGAGAGACTCTTGAATGCTGAGAACAAACTGAGGGCTGATGTGTGTGTGTGGGGGGGTGATGGACATGGAGGAGGACACATGTGGGGATGAGCACTCAGTGTTATATGGAAACCAACTTGACAATAAACAATTTTAAAAAATAAAAACAAATAAAAAAATAAGAGACCCCAGGGAGCTAGCTTGCCCCTGTGCCACATGAGGGCGCAGCGAGAGGATGGGGTCTGTGAACTAGGGAGCAGACACTTGCCTAGTGGCTACCAGTGCCATGATCGTGGCTTTCCCAGCACCCCCAGAGGTTTGAGAAGTAAATGTCTTTTGTTTATAATCCACCCAGTTTATGATATTTGTGACAGCAGCCCAAACAGGCTAAGACACCTGGTGTTTAGATCCTGTCCATGCCATATAAGTGAAAGTAGATTAAAGACCTCCGAAGACCATGACAATGTTCCTGCTTTAATTTGAAACATGCCCAGTAACACCAGGTGACAAGAGACATCGTACAGTTGTAAGCATGCTTGTCCTTGGAAACCTTAAGCTACACAAAAGATGCTCAGTCTCATTACCAGTCTGGATGGCGGCAAGGGCAAGAAAAGATGGGAATCATTCCTGGTGTTCTGCCTTTGCCTGTCTGTCTATCAGAATGTGTCAGCTCTTCTCTCGGTGAAAGTGAGTGTGTTTTTAGTGTCAGGTCTCATATGCCACAGATTACCCCCATTGACATGTCTTGTCAGAAATAAAATGTTCTCCTGAAAGGAGGAAGGTGCTGATAGGTCTAACTAATGTGTATGCTACATGGAAATATAAAGCAAAAGGTAATGAAAGTCAGGTATTTAATTCAACATATTCATATCTGGATATACCAGGCCACTTCTTTGGGCAATATCGCTTTCCTCAGTGCTATTTGCAAGTAGGAGCCAAGGCTTTGCTTCATGAAATTAAAATGGTCTTTAATGCAGAAAATGTGAATTTCCAGTTGATGCAGCTCTGTTAGCGTCAAAATGTTCAGCAGAGCCTGTGGAGGGAAGGAGGAGAATCCACCCTACATCTTGGAAAATAAAACCCACAAATTGCCCCTGTGATCAACGTCACCGTAGGGCACTGAAAACCAAGTGTGCAAAGTACTTGATGGGGAGATTAAAACCCATTTATAATGCTTAACGGTACTTCTATAAAATTACGTCCTGTGGCCCCATGTACAGTATAGGGTGTTTCCTGTTCATGCCGCTTGATGCTTCAGTGCCTACTTGAAACAACGCCAGAATAAAAAATGCCCACAAATGTGAGCGAAAGTCAGATCTTATATAATTCCTGGAAGGAAGGGAGACCATAAAATAGCATATGTATACTTTAAAAAAGGGAAATGAAAATGCATTGTACTTGAGAATGATAAATATCAAATTCAAGAAAACAGTTCACTTCCAGGAAAAATTAGGATTTGAGAGAGGTACTCAAATCCTTGTATCTACAATCGTTTACTTAAGTTGTTTGACGGAAGCATGATGTGTATCGTACTATTATCTTGGCTTTTTCTGTACATTTAAAATACTTTGTAATAAAAACTTGGAAATGTGTCACTAAAAAGTAGTCACTACAGCTGTACTAGAGAGGAGAGCGGGGGACAGATATTAAGAAAGAAAAACAGGCTGCCCTTGACATTCAGAAGCCAGCAATGGCAACTCACAGCTAGGTCATGATAGTCTATTACACTTAAACAATCTCACAGAATACCAACCCCAGACAAAATTACTCTGAGACCATGATAAATGAGACAAACCGAAGCCACTTCAAAATTTTATCTAAGTACAGACAAAAACAAGGCCCTATGCTATCCAAAAAGTACTGTGGACTGCCTCTCTGAGGGAAAATGAGTATACTTCTTTACCTTGTACAGGCTGATCTTCACAACTTTCCTTCCTTATTGATCAGATTTATTGAGATACCTTTTTGTGGATTTACCTCTGTTTTCTGACAGCATCCAATCTAAGGGGAAGTCTTGCTTCTCTGAAGCCCTCCCCCAAACCAGGCAACCAAATTTCCAGTCCTATGATAGATTATTTCCAAGTCCCTGTCACAGAGAAACTCCATGGCTCTCCATCATGTATTCCTGCTTGCTGCAGTCACTGATACCTTGTTCAACCACAGGTATGTTCCTAACAGGTTCCCATTTGAAGGTACTGACAATACCAAAAGAGGGAAAGATAGAACAATACGATTTTTGAGATTTTTCTCCAAGTCATTCTGATACTTACATTCCAATAAGAAGCAGAGTTCCAGAGGTTAAGGCATCGGTAAAGATTAAAAATAACTTTATCCAAAGCAAATGACCTGTAAATCTCTAATTTGCTTCTTATAAAATATGAAAACTCACTGATAAGGATAAAACTCTGTATCCAGAGTGAATGGGCATTTAGCATTAACAATTTTGCATAACGCTCCTTTCTCTGACCTGGTATAAACCATTTTCAAAAATCTCCCTAGTCTATTTCCCCTCCCTATTGTGAGCAAATGGAATGTCCACTTCTCAAGATTTAGTACAGCAGGGCTACATTCTATTTCTCAATCATTACAAATGAGTTTTCAGCAAAATGCACTGGACTTTTGGTGACAAGCTAACCAAAAGGGAATAAACATTGTATGACCTCAGGGAAATAGTTATACTTGGGATATTTGTGGAATAAACGCCATGGTTTCAGAAATTAGATTGGAACGGAAGCATGGTAATTTCTAATCACTCCACAAAAATCAGTATTTTGTATGTCAAGTGATAAGTAAAAACAGGAAGATACTTACTTCTTCATAGGATGACTTTATTTTTTTTTATTTTTTTAATGTTTATTATTATTGAGACAGAGAGAAACACAGCATGAGTGGGGAAAGGGCAGAGAGAGAGGGAGACACAGAATCTGAAGCAGGCTCCAGGCTCTGAGTTGTCAGCACAGAGACTGATGCAGGTCTCAAACCCACAAACTATGAGATCATGACTTGAGCCTAAGTCGGACGCTCAACTGACTGAGCCACCCAGGTGTCCCTTCATAGGATGACTTTAAACCAAGCTGGGGTGTGTGTGTGCATGTGGGGGGGGGTAGGGTGTGCATGCATGTGTGTGCGTGCATGTGTGTGCGTGTGTGTGTGTGTGTGTGTGTGTGTGTGTGTGTGTGTGTGTAGGGCCATGGAGGCGTTGTGTAAGTGGTTGCTGTTCTAATTCAATGCTGTATTAGATACTTTACAGAACTGGAAGCATCCCCAAGAAGTCAACGCCATTATGCGGGCCTGGAAGAGATGAAGAAACAGACAAGCATGCAGAAAGTAAGAAGATGGACAGACGACCAGAGTGTTGAAGAATCCTGCTGTAGGAAGAGTAAACCTTTTGTGCAAAGTGCTTGTTAGAGTGTCTAAGTAGAGACCATGGTGATGTGCCCAAGCATACAAGATCAGGGATGTAAAACATATGCTTGAATCTAGGGTGGGATTTGTTTTCTTTCTAACATATACTAGATAAGGTTTGTGGAAGAACTGACCTATTGAAGTACCGTTCCTTTCTCCCCCAATCTGAGGGCACCGAAATTTGCCAAAGCAACCTCATAATTTCAAATGGCTGGAAAGACTTAGGACAATTGCATAATTTGTTCTAACTAGGTTTGTTGGTTTATTTTGTTTTTTGGCCCTAGGAGAGGGTTTCTAAACCATGGCCTCTGGGCCAAATCTGCCCCACCATTTGTATTTATAGGACCTGAGAGCAAAATGCTTGGAGAAATAAATCCAAAGAATGATATTTTGCATAATATGAAGATTTTATGAAATTCAAATTCAATTGTCCATAAATAAAGTTTTATCAAAAAACAGTGACATTTCTTCATTTATATACGTCTATGGATGCTTTACTATTCAAACAGCAGAGTGGTCATGACAGAGACCACAGGGACCTGCAACTTGAACTACTTAGAGTCTGAAATCCTACATGGCCTACTCCGCTATACAAAGAATTAGCTCTAGCCCTTCCTGTTCCAATTTCTCCAAATAGCAAGAATATGATACTTTTCTCAGCTTGCATACTTCCTAACGCTTATGAGCATCTGATATCATAATGAGACCTTTCCAAAGCTGTAACTCATGAAGCAGAAGACAGTGTTATCCTTTAAAAGCTTCCCACACACTCTTTCAAATTCCCTTAGGTTCTCTATGTTATTTATTACATAATTAGATACAACTTTTAGCTCAATTGCAGTGCCACTATATACCTCCAAGATCACTAATATACAACATTTAGCTCAACTGGAGTGCCAATAGATACCTCCAAGATCATTAATATTATCACTAGCAGTAAATAGTTCATTCCAGGTGATCAGAATAAGTGACCATAAATGCAGAAAATGTGGGATTGAAACAATGATGAAGGCATCTTCACTCATCAAACACTTATTGAAACTTACATGCAACTCACGATGACAGGTTCCCATCCATCAAGATCAGGTGCAGGGTCGTGCACTCAGCCTACACAGGTGCGTGTTTTCTTAGGGCACTTGAAGTTCATGCAAGTAAATCCCCAGGTCCCTGCATTTTTATAGAACTCATCACTACCTCTAAAATAAGTAAGGGAAATTATAGATGCGGAAGAAGGGAGTTCCACCAAGAAGTTAGAGAATGAGCAAAGGCTGAGGGACATACAATCAGGCCATAAATTGTCACATTTTCTAAGAAAGAAGATACGGGCTCTTCTCCCTTTACATGCCTCTTTTAACTGTGTGTCACTCTTTACAACCTCTTTCCCCAAATGCCTGCCCAGATGTTTGTTTTCATTCCAAGACACAGAGGTGACAGCAGAAATGTGATTCTGCCACATCGCGCTCTCTCCAGGGATGGCCCCGGGTCTGAACACCGCCAGGAATAGACTTGGTGAGTGGCATGGTGGGAAAGAGCAGGAGACAGGAGGACCTTGTTAGCCACAGAAGCCAGCCTCTGTGGGTTCGTGCAATAGAATCTCTGCCCTCGGAGGTGACACATGGGGACCTCAGAATGCACAGTCCAAACAAACAACCAAGATGAAGTGACCCAAATGCATCACATTTTACAGACTAAAGCCAGACAAATTCTTGGCTTTTGCAGAGATCTGGAGTATGAAAGGAGATTACTAACCTCACCTTTCCTAAAAGGTAGGTAGGAAATCAAAAACTAACCATACAAAGAAGATGGTAACATTTCCCAAAAAGGAGCACTTTAATTTCTGAACTTTCAGATTCCATTTGATTACAGTGCGGTATTTGTTTTAGACTTGGCCTTCTTCAGAGTGCACGGTGTATGCCAAAGTTCGCTCATCCTTGAGCTATTAAAATCCCCACAGTCAATTAGCCATGTCTGGGACCAAGCTAGATTCTCCTTTTCTTTGTATACATCGCCTCAAATAACCATTCAGTTTATTCATCTGGTGCCTCAGAAGTTGACTGGAGAAAATCATCTAAGGAAATGGGCTTAGGGAGGTAAAATACACTAGAATAAGTGAACTTTTACCCAGAGTTTCTGATAGCTAAAAGAATTTAAATTGGAGTTAATAGTCCTGGACTGTTCTCAGTCTCATGAAGCTCCTCTACCAGCTCATCAGAAGTGGCAGAGTATGAGAGAGCAGTAGTTTTTAAATGTAGGTTTTAGTTCATTTCTCTAAGTTCACATTTCCAAAACCTCCAAATAAGCACTTCTGCAACAGTTTTCAGTGGGAAGCGTTATTATCAATGATCCTTTCATATTTTTAAGGGCTGCTTGTCTTTACCGAAATTGTTCAGTACCATAATCAGAATGCTTAAACTTTCCCAGAAGTTTTAAAAAAATTCAGTGAACATTCTACTTCAGTGGATCTTATCACTCAAATAATCTATATTAGTGTCGTCCTTTGATTTGTCAACTTCCCAATAAAGACTTTAAATACTAATTCTTTTAGTTATAAAATTTGTACTCTGTATTTTGCAAAAGTAATTCCTCTGGAGGAAAGCAATAAGTTCATTGTGTAAATCTTTTCCAACAATTGAACAGAGATGATTTCAAACATGCTACTCTAGATGGTGGAGACCTCAGGTCCAAACTGCCAATGTGTTTGGTCTTTACCATCACCTTGTATTTTTCTTTCAGAGAAACTTATGGTTGGGGATCTGGAAGTACACAGAAGCTGTGGACAGAATTAACAAGAGATGAGAAGGGTGGGGGATGGGGTGTGGGCAGAGCTTGAAGGCAGGATAGTCCTGGAGAGCAGAAGGCAGCTGGAGCAAGAAAAGTGAGGAAGGGAACTTCCTCACATCTTACTTTGGCGCTAATATATTACAGAAGTAGTAACCTTGTAAATACTCTCATCATTTTTAAATAAAGGGAATTTCTCCTTGTCTTCAAATGAATACATCTAACTTACTATTTAATTCATACATGTAAAACTTAGAGACATTTGGGACACCTGGGTGACTCAGTCGGTTAAGCATCCAACTTCTGCTTGGGTCATGATCTCACAGTTTGTGAGTTCGAGCCTCACATCGGAATCACTGCTATCAGCATAGCACCAGCTTTGGATCCTCTGTCCCCTTCTCTCTCTGCCCCTCTCCCACCTCCTCCCTTCCCCCACCTCTCAGAAATAAACATTGAAAAAAAACTTTGAGACGTTTAACAAAAGCACTGCTTTAACAAAAATGATTATTAGTAACTTGTATGGACAGGTACACACACACACACACACACACACACTATATATATGTATGTATATAGTTATATATATATAGTTATATAGTTATATAGTTATATATAGTTATATATATAGTTATATATAGTTATATATATAGTTATATATAGTTATATATATAGTTATATATATATAGTTATATATATAGTTATATATATAGTTATATATATAGTTATATATATATAGTTATATATATATAGTTATATATATAGTATATTGCCTCTCAGTATTTAAAAAAACAAAATAAAGACTAGAGAGATCTCGGAAGAAAATTTGAACTGCTACAACCTTTCTTCTTCTATATAGCAAACAGCCCAGCAAAATTGTGATTAAACATCACAGGGTCAACAGCAAATCACAACAATGTGATTCCATGGTCCAAAATATGCCACAAACCAGTGACTGAAGATATTAAAACATTTTTGTAAAAAATGAATGAGAACCCAAAGTAAAATATAATCTCAAAGGCAATTGATGAATCACAGTAATGCAACTGATTATTCTATACCAGTAAGAGGAAGAGCCCTTAATGATACTAAAAGATTTTTGTAGAAGATGGGGAATGAAAGAGAAGTAGTTATTTTGTTTTTCTTTGGAGCTTTCAAGCCTCTTCTCGTCATATCTCTGTGTTTTGCTCGTTAAAGTGTTTCTAGAATCCAGAAACATTAGAAATAAAAGTGATCCCAAGGCGTTTTGCTCGTTAAAGTGTTTCTAGAATCCAGAAACATTAGAAATAAAAGTGATCCCAAGGCCACACGTACCCCAGCCCAGAGGGTTATTGAAATTGGACTGGGGGAAGATGTACTGTGGGGCATTCCTGGGCATTCTTTTCCTAAAGTTCTTCCTGCAGCTATTCCGATAAACTAAGCAATGGCCCGCTGAGGCCTTTCCCTCTTCACTTCTTTCACAATAAGCCTCACCAAGTTTGTATTTCAGCATAAAATGTTTATATGGAAAGCAGTCAAATGATAACCAAATCTCTTCAACATGCAAAATGTTCATTTGTTGACCTCAAGACAGTCCTTCAAGACCTAAGACAGTAGAGAAATCTGGCTCTCATTATTTCTGTATTTCAGAATCAAAATGAAAGCTACGCAAGCACAGACAACTTCAGTTATCACATCTAGGTGTCTGGGAACAGGATAAGCAAAATGCAGTGGCACGTCACCACACCCCCTACGAAGTACTCCGTCTAACTGCCCAGCATTTTCTTTATTTTATTTTATTTTACTTTATTTTACTTTACTTTATTTTATTTTTGAGAGAGAGGGAGAGGCAGCATGAGCAGGGGAGGGTCAAAGAGAGAGGGAGACACAGAATCAGAAGCAGGCTCCAGGCTCTGAGCTAGTTGTCAGCACAGAGCCCGACATGGGGCTCGAACCCACAAACCGTGAGACCATGACCTGAGCTGAAGTCGGACCCTTAACTGACTGAGCCACCCGGGCGCCCCAGCATTTTCTGAGCTTCTCTTATGTCAGCTACTGTGAAGGGTCTATACTGTCTTTATTTTACAAACTAGGAAATGGAATCATACAAAGATTAAGTAGCTTCATCTTTAAGCTAGGGAAGATCTGTTATTGTTGTTATAACAACAGCATTTCTCACAGAACTAGAACAAACAATCCTACAATTGTGTGGAATCACGAAAGACACTGAATAGCCAAAGCGATACTGAAAAAGAAAAAACAAAGTTGGGGATAAAACAATTCCAGACTTCAAGTTATATTACAAAGCTGTAATAATCATCGCAGTATTGTACTAGCATAAAAATAAACAAGTATGTCAATGGAACAGAATAGAAAACACAGAAAGGAACCCACAATTATACAGTAAATTGATTTTCATCAAAGGAAAAAAGACTATATAATGAGAGAAAGATATTTGTTCTTCAACAAATGGAGTTGGGAAAACCAGACAGCTATAGGTAATAAGAGAATGAAACTGGACCACTTTCTTATACATACATAAAAATAAACTCAAAAAGGACTAAAGATCTAAATGTGAGACACAAAATCATAAAAATCTTAGAAGGCAGCAAGGACAGTAACTTCTCTGACATCAGCCATAGCAACTTTTTTTCTAGATAGGTCCCCTAAGGTAGGAAAAATAAAAGAATACATAAACTATTGGGACTATATTGTAATAAAAAAGCTTCTGCACAGTGAAGGAAACAATCTACAAAACTAAAAGGCAACCTATTGAATGGAAGAAGATGTTTGTAAAGGACATACCCAAAAAAGGATTAGTATCCAAAATACACAAAATACTTATACAACTCAACACCCCCCCCGAAAATAATAATCCTATTAAAAATGGGCAGAAGACATGAACAGATATTTCTCCAAGACATACAGATGGCCAACAGACACATGAAAAGATGCTCGACATAACTAAACATGAGGGAAACACAAAGCAAGTCTACAATGAGATATTACCTCACATCTGTCAGAATGACTAAAATCATAACACCAGAAACAACAGGTATTGGCTAGAATGTGGAGAAAAAGCAACTCTCATACACAGTTCGCACGAATGCAAACCGGCGCAACCACTCGGGACACCAGTATGGAGGTTCCTCAGAAAGTTAAAAATAGAACTACCCTACAATCCAGCAATCACACTGCTGGGTATTTATCACACAACTGGGTATTTATCTGAAGAATATAAAAACACTAATTCAAAGGAATCCATGTACCCCCTATGTTTATATCAGCATTATTTACAATAGCCAAATTATGGAAGTAGCCCAACTATCTATCGATTGATAAATGGACAAAGAAATGGCATACATATATAATAGAGTATTATTCAGCCATTAATAGGAATGAAATATTGTTATTTGCAATGACATGCATGGAGCTAGAAAGTATAGTGCTAACTGAAATAAGTCACTCATAGAAAGACAAATACCAGATGATTTCACTTATATGTGAAGTTAAAGAAACAAAACAAATGAACAGAGAAAAAAGAGAGAGAGAGAGAGAGAGAAAGAGAGAGACTAACTGAAAAACAGACTTTTAACTATATAGAACCAACTTACGGTTACCAGAGCAGGGGGTGCGGGGGAGGGGAAATGGGTGAAAGAGACAAAGGGGATTGAAGAGTGCACTTATCCTGATGAGCACTGAGTGATGTACAGAACTGCTGAATCACTATATTGTACACCTGAAGCTAACATAACACTGTATGTTAAATATGCTGGAATTAAAATTAAAAACTTAATTAAAAAAAGAAAGAAAGGCTGTGGAGCAGCACACAACCACAAAACATGTCCTCCACATGGCTACAAAAACCCCCAAGAGTACAACTAATAATGAAATAATTAGAAAGTGATGAGTTTTGAGTATTTACTACCTTAGTTTTCAATATAATCTATTTAATTGTAAATTATACAATTTAAATTTTAATCATGCCCGTGCTTAACAACAGGTTCACAAAAGTCTTAAAAACTATAATAATCAGTTCTTGTAAGCTTGGAATGTGCCAGTGCTAATGCACCACTACCTGAAGCTACTGGTACTGTATGTTGTTAGTTGGCTTCTTCTTCAATTAGCTGGGTTCCCAAATTTTTTAATTGTAAAAAACCCCTAGACCAACAGAATCTGCCATTTCCACAGCCTACATTTAGGTGTATGGGTCTATTTGCCTCAAAGGAAAATTTGTTCTTCACAGTCATTTCTGACTGCCAAAGTAGAGTAAAGAATTCCCCTGAGAGAGATGAGGAGGCGTGCAAGAGAGTAGTTATTTTAAGAATGGCAGACAGTGTGGACCATTGCTAAACTGTGTGCTTAAAGGAAAAGTCAGCACTAGTCTACAAGCAAAGTTATCACCCAACATGGTGAACCAAGGTGGTTGACCCATGTTTTGCAGGAATTAGGGAGAGATCTGAGTGGGAAGCTGCTACACTATGCTACTGTTATGAAAGACCTAAGGTTCATTATACCATCACCACCTACTCATACCCACTGCTAATACACGCATAACCAATAACTATAAGCCCTGTCTTATTTACCTTTGAAATAAGGTTGCCTTAGCATAGCTCTTTGCACATGCAAGGTTCTGTATAAATACTGAATTGGATGCATCTGACTCTTTTGGCTCTCTTCAGCCATTCATTCATTCATCCATCCCCTTCTTTAATCACCCCTCAACAGCACACAAACAGCAGGCCATGCTTGTTGCTACTGGAAAAGAAACTCAGCATCCAGGATGGGAAGGTGCACCTATGTGCTAAAGTCCACCTTCCAGAAAGGCAGAGAATCCTCACCATCTGCATACCTCCCAGACTCTCACGGCTTTGCAAGAACAGCAGTAATCACAGGAGCCCTTTGATTGTAGCTGACCTCCTTGGTTGTAGCTCACCTACTTGATTTCTAGGCAAGAGTAGTATTGCCCATGTATTCAAGTTTCAATGATAAGCAGGAATATCAAAGTAAAGGATTCACCTGTTTCTTTCACCTCACGCTGGCTCAGGTATCTTTCAAACTGGAGGACCTAAAATCATTTAGCTGGTGTTCACAAAGCATTCATGTTTCAGTGTTATAGAGTATTTCTGAGCTCATCGTATGAATTAAGCACAACTGTTTCTTGTGAAAGTTTTCTTACCGTTGTGTATATTATGTAGGGATTACGTTGTGATGAACAATGGTATTTCTTATAGCCAATTGTGGGCAAACGTTTGTAAGTCAAAGTTTGATATTGTACCTAAGAGGTGACAGAAAGGACAAAGAGCCCACTTCTTAATGCATACTTGTGAAATCATAAATAGCCAACACTCCTTTACATAGGTTGGACTGATTTTATGCATGCTTTCTTCTCCAATAATATTATGATGTCTCGTCTGGAAGAATTCTTAGAGATGTCTAATCTTGGGGCACCTGGGTGGCTCAGTCGGTTAAGCGTCCAACTTCGGCTCAGGTCATGATCTCACGTGAGTTCATGGGTTCAAGCCTCGCGTCGGGCTCTGTGCTGACAGCTAGCTCAGAGCCTGGAGCCTGCTTCAGATTCTGTATCTCACTCTCTCTCTAACCCTCCCCTGATCATGCTGTGTCTCTGTCTCTCGCTCTCAGAAATCAATAAAACATTTAAAAAAAAAAAAGAGAGAGCGATGTCTAATCTTTACCATGCTTCCTCAAAAATTTTTACACAGGCTTCTTTTCCACTTGTGTTTCATAAACATGCTGTCCTGGGGCCTATAAGACAGTCTAATTGCTACCCTGGAACTGGAGGATTAAAGTAATATTCATAACATTATGGCAACCTTCATGACTGCTCACAATTCACTTGCCATTTGTCTTAGAAATTTCCAAAAATGCATATTCAACTGTTCAGAGATGTCTATAATCCTACAGCCTGACTGGCATCTTTACGGGCAGGCTTGGGCAGATCTAGTTAAGCTGCTCCAGCACTGCTTGCCAAATCCAGGCCAACAGTAATTCACCAGGTCTCAGTGACCTTCTGCAAGTCGGCTGACCAGAGATGCTGACTTACATCTCTTCTTTCTTTGATCCATATTGCATAAATCAAACCAACTGCCTCCCATAAATTCAACCACAGATGATGATCAATTTCAAGTTTATTGCAGTTGTAATCTCACAACCTTCTTTGCTTACTCAAAGTTAGCCATTCTTACAATTGAATTTGGTTTATTGTGTATTGCCACAGGATCACCGATCTACAAAGTGCTTGTTTTTGACCCTGATAACAGCAGATCAGCATTCTTACTAAATTGTCTGACAGCTCACTTGCAAATTTAGAATTTACTGCTCAAAGTCCAGTGACTGTAAACTAGTGGAGAACAATTCAGTAAAGGGGCCAGGGCCAGGTGAGAGTGATTAAGAACCTAATCAAATTGAACTTCACGTAAGCCTTTATGAAAAATTATTTTTATTCCTCATAAAATACTTCAATTTTAGTAGGCATCCGTAAAACCATGATTGCAACACTGACCATACCATATAGGGTAAAGTAATAAAAGGCAAAGTGGCTAGAAATGTTTCAAGATCTATGGTACAGTCTAGAGGCGTAGATTTCCTTAATTGTCTTCCTCCATGACAATGAAACTCCATAATATCTAACCTTTTACAACTCATAGAGCCATTAATTTATCATAATTACTCTAATTCCCACTCATCATTTAAGAAGGATGCCCATAGGTAAATATCACTCACTCTCTGTTCTACTGATGAGTGATGGGAGGTCCACAGGAAGGAGATGGTCCTTTCCCCCCGGGCATCACATTTGCAATTAATAAAGGGCAAGAGGTATCTCTCTAAAATTTGTGTATGGGGACCTGAATTTTTAAATGAGAATACCTGAAATGCTATAATAAATTCTAGCATCCTTTCCAACCTGGGGCTTTAAAATGTCAGTGTTCAGGTGACAAAAGTATAGGCAAGCATTATCATTCAAAAATCTGTGATTAAAGCTCAGCCATGGTTTTAAACCAAAAGGACTCCAGAACCTCAGAAGAGAGTGGAAGAAAAACTCTCCTGAAATTAAAGTACATATCCCCACACATTTAAAAGAGCAATGAAAGGCCACATTGAATTTTAAAGAACGTGCTGCATAAAGATGATTTAAAAATGTTTTGACACAGAACATAATGTTTTAAAAGAATGCCTCTTTTTAAGACTCAAATCTCAGAGCACCTGAGTGGCTAAGTTGCCTAAGCATCCAACTTTGGCTCAGGTCATGATCTCATGGCTCCTTGAATTCAAGCCCCGCGAAGGGCTCTATGCTGACACCTGAGAGCCTGCTTCGGATTCTGTGTCTCCCTCACTTTCTGCCCTTCTCCCACTCACACTTATGTCTGTCCCTCTCTCTCTCAAAATAAATAAACATTAAAATAATTTAATAAATAAACAAAACTTAAATCTCAGTAGGAATAAAAACCAAATACTTAGGGGGCACTAGAGTAATCACAGTGGTTTTTTTCTTTATAATCTCTCAGGATATATTTCTTAGACCGCTTCAAAGTAGGCAGAATCAATGGTCACTTATAACCTATAACGCAGATGAGAATCATGTGTAACTTTGCTTTTACCCAGCACTTAAAATCCCTATGTCCAAAATAAGTGATTAAGTCAATATCATTTAACCCAAGGAAATAATTGATTTCTCACAGTGACTCTTTCAGAATAAGACATTAATGGAACGTCTCAGAAGCCAAGTCCTAGTTTTGATGGGAAGGCAGAGGGTGATGCCATTCCATTTTGGGGGTGCAGATGCTGCTTCAGAAAGTTCACTCCAGCCTGCTTCTGTGCACCTCCTCAGAGTTGTCATTACAAGCTACACACTCTGTGGATGGATTTGCTGTATTCAGTCCATTAGGGCATGACAAAATATACGTAAAGATATGTGTAGACAATTAATTGAACACAAAGAAGCTAAAGGTCCAGCTTAGCCCAATTTATAGGATCTGATCTGATTTACTGAAGTTGTCTTCAGGACTTCTGCACGGTTCCTTGAGTAATCAGTATTTGGGGTTCACATTCTTAAACCTTGAAAAAGTCCCCTGAATTGAAATAAATTTCCCCTCCAAGAAACTTGCACTGATCAACTTAGTTGAGGTTAACTCTACATGATCCACATGACTGTATTACTTCTGGTCTGGGTATTCATTATGATGTTCATTCCAATGTGTCTGAATTAAAGTTATTCATGGAGAAGCCTGTATTTCCATTCATCTCTTGCTACACCTTAAGACATGTGTCTAGCAGAACTATTGGCAGCAGAACTTATCAGTTTCGATTATACTCTTGACCTTGGTAATGCTATTGTCTCTACATGGAAAGCTAAGAGAGCTTCTCCTCTGCCCCTCTACCCTTCCCCTCCATCTCCCTTCTCATCCTTTGGTCTCAGCTTAAACACCACTTCTCTTGAGTCTTCCTAGATCCACAAGTCTAGGTCAGGTGCCACTCCATTTGCCACTGACCCATTAGCTCTGCACTTGGCCTTTCCTTACATGCATCACTGCACTGCAATGACCAGTCTATTCATCTATGTACCTCACAGCAGAACAGCATGATTGAGGGCCAGGACTGTGTTCATCACTAGTACCTAACTTAGCTCCCAGCCTATAATGATGCTCTCTATATTCTGATCCAGCCAATAAATAAAATAAAAATGAATTGATACAACAGTGCAAGTAATAGACTTTGCACTAAGTAGAATACAAGGAGAATATTAAGTTTCTCAGAAACAACCAACTGAAGAGAAAGATTGCTGCATCATGACATATCCAGAAGGCAGCAAAGCTGGCAAGGGTCCAGGAACTCTGTCAGACAAAGTTTATAGTGTTCATCACACTGATTAGAATTCAAATTTTAAAATAATGAATTTGAGGGATGCCTGGGTGGCTCAGTCAGTTAAGCGTCTGACTTCAGCTCAGGTCATGATCTCACGGTTCGTGGGTTTGAGCCCCGCTTTGGGCTTTGTGCTGATGGCTGGCTCAGAGCCTGGAGCCTGTTTCAGATTCTGTGTCTCCCTCTCTCTCTCACCCTCCCCTGCTTGTGCTCTCTCTCTCTCTCTTAGAAATAAATAAAAAATTTTTTTAAAAATTTTAATAATAAAATTAAATAAATAAAATAATGAATTTGAAATCCCAACTACATTGCTTTAAAGAAATTCTCCTGGTAGTCTAATCACCCATACACATATTTTTAAAAAGAATATCATACCGAAACTATATATTAAAAAAAACATATTAAAAGTATGTCATCATGAATAACAGGCATATTAATAATATGTAAATGCTTGTACAATGGCTAAATTGGGGGCAAAACAAGTAGTCAGTTATTTGGCCGATATATCCTATCTCCATGAGCACAACAGCTATACACACAGGCTAAGAGAAGTGTGTGGGACTGCCACATCAGTGATGAGATTTTCTGGGGAAAAAAAAACTTATCAACTCCCAGTATCAAGTGAAACAAACATAATTTTTTTCTTGATTTACATAATAGTCATACTTCCAGAAAATTCAAAGTATACTGATGTTGTGCAACGATATTTTAAGTGTAGGGTAAAATGGAGCTGGATTCTAGGCTCATCTCATTGTAAGAGGGTTTTGTTTTGTTTTGTTTTCACCTATCAAACAATCAGCAAGAACATTTAGAGTCATGCAGGATGCTGGATAAGTCTTCACTTTGTGGGTAAGTAGGTCTCACTCATGGCGGGATATCTTGCTTCCTTCGTAAGGACCTGCCAATTGCCATGGTTAGAATGTGCTTTCAGAAGAGGTATCTGCCCTGGAAGAGAGGTGGACTAAAGGAACTCTAGGATCCTACGATGTGATGCAGTCACTATCTAAAGATATTTATAGCAAATACATAAATGTGAGTAGACTGAGAGCCATTGAGCTGAAACCATCGATTGATTATCCATTCATTGATTCAAAACACCCATACATTCACCTCATCTATTCGGTCATGCATTGGGTGCCTACTGTTACAAGGGGGTCGCTCTGGCACTTACAAATAATTAACCACCATGAAATTTTCCCCAGAAGATCAGCCATGTACTGTATTTTGGAAATCCCATTGATTGACCTCAAGCGCAACCACGCTCCCAGGTATATTTTTGTTAGTGCTCTGAAGCAGGTGGAGAAAAAGAATGCGTCCAGAACAGCCCAAGAATCAGCTCAGTTTCCCTTTAAAGTGCTCAGGAGAGTCCAAGCCCTTATATTGCATAATACTCCCAAATTTCTGGAGAAATTCCCAGAAATAAGACAGGGAGTCAGAGGTGAGGGAACCTGTACAAACCTATTAGAAGAACATCTGACAGTTTTCCCAGACACACTCCTAGAAGCTCTTCTATTTCTCTGACACTCAGGTTCACTCTCTTTTCCAAACTCATGCTCTTAGACAACTGGTTTTTCATAGCGCATTTTCTGAGAAGAATCTTTAGCTACCTCTTGGGGGGCAATGTTCCTGACACTTTGCCCAATCCGCTGTGGGGAGCAAATGGTATGGTAAGGATTTGTTTCATCACGTCACTGTGCAAATGGCTGTAATTTACAAGTTTGGAAGTGCGCGTCCTCTTGGGACTCACGGTAAATTCTCCTCTCTTCTCCCTCCAAATTAATTTTGCTTTCCATGATTGCTCTGCCATAGGACAGAGACATTGTATGCATGAGGAGCGGTGCAGTCTAGGCAGATTTGCAGGTTCTATAGGATTGGTCCCTAAACGAATCCTGCCTGGAATCTACATTTCCAAGTTGAGCCAACAGCCAGATACGGATTTTACTATTAAGAAGGGTCTAGGCCATTTAGGACAAAAAATGACTTTTAATTGCCTGTTCCTGGTTCCCCTGAAGGAGGTTTCTGCAGAATCACCGCCTCCTGCAGAATGACTATAACTACAATCTCACCAGCACATGACGACGGACATTCACATACAGTGCCGACTTGAGTAGAGGTGCCCTGTCACTTCCTACTGCAGGAAAGAATTACAGACATGGGCAAGGCTTTGGGCCTTGAAGAGCTGGAATGGCACAGTTTCACTCCCATTTTGTAGAAGTGCACATGCAGCCAGCTGTGCAGCTCATTTTATTTTCCAGCTTAAAGCACCATGGCTCCTCTTCCCCTCAAACACCCTTTGGGTGTAAAAGAAGTCTCAAACCTTAAAGACTGTCTCAAAAGCTAAGAAGAATCTGTGGATGGCTTCTGTGGTTTAACTAAACGCTGTATATGAACATGTAAGCATGGATGCTGCGCTCCATAGTAAAGGATAGACCAATGTAAACTTGTCCAAGGCTATGTTGAGGAAAGGTTAACATCAGGGCCGGGGGGGATAATACAATAAATGATAATACAATTAATAATAATAATAAATAGTATTATAAAGGCAATGATACACAGTCTGCTTCACAACTGCAAGCTTCTCTGATTTAATCCTTGAGCTACACTCCAAGGTAGGTGTGATTACACCAACTGACATGCATGTAGAGGGGATGCAACTTACTGCCAATGCCCACCCCTTCTTGAAACTTTCACTTAGCAAGCACACTACGTTTTTCTTCTTCGAAAAACCTATTTTGGGTGATTTGTGGTTAAAGGGGCGGACGAAGTTTCTGGGACCTAGGCAGGGTAAGTCGAAGCTACTGGTTAGGGTTGTTGCTAGTTATTTTAGGCCCTCCTTGCCTGAAAGAGTTGAGTATTTTTATCTTTAATTTCTACTGGATGAAAAAGTGAGGTTCAAGCTCACAGACCTCCTGTGCAGTGAACCCAAATTCAAATGAAACTGGTTTGCGCTCACAGAAGCACTCTCTCTACACACAAGTCTAACCAAGTCTAACCCAAGTCTACAACCAACTCTAACTCTCTTGGGTTCCCACACTGTCTCGCTCTGGGTTTGCCACAGGCTTGTTCCAGATTCAAACCCATCTGCATCCCTCTCTCCCCTGTCCAGTCCTACAGTGCACCTAGTCTGGGGGGAACCCATGAACCCCACAGGAATTTTGAGAAAAAACTATTAAAAAGGAGACAAGGTAGAAAGTTTTTAGGGCCAATTTGTTAACAGAAAAGAATAGAAGAAAAATACCAAAGAAATAGGAATGTTTTCATAAATCAGCATTAAAACTTTTGGTCTTTGAAAGCACAGAGGAATGAGTATGAACTCTTGTACTTCAGTGTGACATATAACATCAGGCATGACGAAAGTCCCACAACCCCAGCCTTGCAGAGAAGATGAAAGAGAATAGCCTCTAGGAAAGTGCCTGATTATTGGTGTACAATAATTATTATATATATCTTTTCTTTTCCTTTTTAACCAAAATTAGAGAAACACTAGATACCTAAGTTTCTCAATGTCAAACCCCTTGTTCCTTTCACTTCCTTGCATCTGATATTAAAAGAAACCACTGGAATGTTCTTCCAAGTAGCAACTGAGATGTGAAAGATCAGCTCCTCCCATTTTAGGCTACCGCATATTTCTCCTACAATGTCACATGACAAAGCATAGAATCGGCTCAGAGATGCTAAGTTCAAATTTGAAAGCAAATGCCTCCAAATTTCCACCTACTTGTAGAACACAGGGAAGGGCTGGATAAGAACTGATGTCACCCACACTTCCTACATCCAAAAATTTCCTTTCAATGTCTTAGCACTCATTTCCCTGGAGCATGGTCTTTCAAAAAGCTAGGTTCTCATCAATTAGTGGCACAATCAATGTACAATAAACAGGCAATAAAACACATACTGAAAATCTCCACCACAAATATAATATTGTTAGGGGCCCCTGGGTGGCTCAGTCAGTTAAGTGTCCAACTTTGGCTCAGGTCACGATGTCACAGTTCGTGGACTCATGTCCCTCGTAGGGCTCCATGCTGACAGTGCAGAGCCTGCATGGGATTCTCTCTCTCTCTCTCTGTCTCTGCACCTCCCCGACTTGCACTTTCTCCCTTTCTCAAAATAAATAAACTTAAAAAGAATAATATTGTTAAAGAATAACTTTGAAAAGAGGGTATATTCATAATTTCTACAAATATAAAATAAACATTTGCCAAGGATCTAATTTAATTAGTTCACACATTAGAGACTCAGCAAGATTTTAGGGGTCCAAAAGTGACTTGAAAGAACCACACATCTGTTAGCGTAAAGGGATGTTGAAATAATTACCGAGAAAGTGAAAACTGGCTTTTTTTAGGAAGATGGGTAGGGATAAGACTAAAAGCTAAAAATCAATTGTATTTCCATGAGACAAAATTAAGTTGTGTGTCTCTGGACAAGAATTATTTGCATTATGCCAACTACCTAAAACATACAGAGCTTATAAGAGGGCAAAGAGGATAATAAGAGCAGAGATCCCACAGAATCAGGTAACCCAGAAGTGCAAGCCTAGATGTAGCCTGGTCTTCCACCAAAAATACTCAGTAATTATTTTGGTCCATTTACACTTATTTTGCAACCTCTTCATAAAATATACATTTTTTTAAAAAGTTAAACAGGACAGTAGGAGGTAATTGAGACTAATTTCAAAAGGAATGTTAAGGGTAAAGACAACTTTCACGAAACCTAATCATTCTATCAGCATCTAGTCCAGATTAAGAAATGAAAACATGCGGGGCGCCTGGGTGGCTTAGTCGGTTAAGCGTCCGACTTTCGCTTAGGTCATGATCTCATGGTTCGTGGGTTCGGGCCCCGCGTCGGGCTCTGTGCTGACTGCCAGCTCAGAGACTGGAGCCTGTTTCAGTCTGTGACTCCCTCTCTCTCTGACCCTCCCCTGCTCACGCTGTCTCTCTCTCTCTCTCTCTCCCCTAGAAATAAAAAAAAAAATGAAAACATGGAAAACGGGGTGACCCCGCCAAAAGCTGACAGGTGATAAAATAAACTGCACTTCCCATCTTCTTCCCAACTTTTGGAGTTAGCCTACCGTTAACAGCTGCCTGAAAACATATCCCCATATATGTCATTATTCTTTTTAGCATGCAACTGGGCAATGAGCCCAGCTCCACTGGAGAACTAAATGAGGAGCATATCAAATACCACTGTGCCACCAATCACCCCATATAACCACACTGCCATGTATTATCTTAGTATTTGTCACTATCTATTAACATTTTTCAAGGTTGGCCATGTTGGATTAGGAGCCGTGGAGGCCCATGGGGTCCCCTCCTGCAGAAATAAGGCAGGTGTGGTAGGCAGTTCAAAGTAGAAGTGACAACTGTAAAAGCAATAGTTAATCAGCCTGCAGTGTAGTCCACCGGCACACACAGGCACCTGCCAACTTAAGGAAGTTCTAAAACATTAATCGGTTCCAAATAGTGCACTGTGAGAAAATCCAAGGACTGTCCTCATTTAAGTAAATGGAATTAGCTTATTGAGTAGCTTTACTAAGTTTACCGATCTACCAGCATCAAGAGAAGTCTATTTAGTAGATATATTTTCTCTTTAAAAATAAAACTTGGGATGCCTGGGTGACTCAGTTGGTTAAGGGTCCAACCCTGGGTTTCACCTCAGGTCATGATTTCACGGGTTCATGAATTCGAGCCTCTCATTGGGCTCTGTGCTGACATGCAGAGCCTGCTTGGGATTTTCTCTCTGCCTCTACCTTGCTTGAGCGCTCGCTCGCTCTCTCTCTCTCTCTCAAAATTAAATAAAATTAAATTAAATTAAATAATAATAAAATAAAATAATAAATAAAATAAATTTTAAAAAATAAAATAAAATAAATCTCTCCCTGGATTGAATTCTTAGACTTTTAACCTCTCTTAGAAAGGAAATGCAATATCATTCCAGATGAGGACTCATGAAATAGACTCAACAAATTCTTAAAACCTCTTCAACAAGATGCTCTATAGGTGACTATTTTCAGAGTGAGTTGTATTCGGCTAAAATATTTCCTTCAATTTCCTGAAATTTCATGTCCTGACGCAAGTTTTTCACAAGTACAAAATTTAAAATATATGTAAGCACATATTTATGATATATCCATTAACAAACACAATTAAACTTTAAAACTCTGGTATGTTAAATGAAAGACAATGGAGAAATTTCTTCATGGGACCTCCACGCTATACAGATAAAACCCTGGGGTCCAATTTCTCCTAAGAAGACATACAGATGGCCAGCAAATACATGAAAAGATGCTCATCATCACTTCTCATCAGGGAAATGCAAATCAAAATTACAATGAAATGTCACGTCACACCTGTCAGAATGGCTAAAATCAACAACACACAAAACAACAGGTGTTGGCTAGGATGTGGGAAAAAAGGAACTCTCCTGTACTGTTGATGGTAATGTAAACTGGTGCAGTCATGCTGGAAAAGAGGATGGAGGTTCCTCGAAAAGTTAGAAATAGAACTACCCTACGATCCAGCAATCACACTACTGGTTATTTACCCAAAGAAAAAAAAAATACGAATTTGAAATGTTACATGCACCCCCATATTTATAGCAGCATATATTTACATTATATTACATTATAGCAGAATTACTTACATTATTCAGGATAAGGAAGCAGCCCAAACGTTCACTGACTGATGAGTGGATACAAAAGAAGTGAGATATCTATATCTATATAGATATAGATATAGAGATAGGTATAGATAGATATTCAGCCATTAAAAATGAATGAAATCTTGACCATTTGCAACAACACGGATGGAGCTGGAAAGTATAATGCTAACTGAAATAAGTCAGCCAGAGAAAGACAAATACCATATAATTTCACTCATATGTATAACAAAGCAAACAGGCAATGGGGGGTGGGAGGGAGGGAGGGAGAGAGAGAGAGAGAGAGAGAGAGAGACCAAGAAACAAACTCGACAATAGAGAACAACTGATGGTTACTGGGGGGAGGGGCAGCGGGGGGGTACGATGGAAGGGTTAAGTAGGTGACGGGGATTAAGGAGTGCACTTGTGATGAGCAATGGGTGACTAAAATAAAAACTTTAAAAAAAATGGGAGACAAAAGCACAGTCATCAGGTAACACTGCTTTGACAGTAAGCCCTTAATCTTCTAACTAATGTCGGCCCACGCCCTTGTCAGTGAACTAGGAGACGACTACCAGAATCAACCAAATGTTGGCCTGACTGACCTATGGTTTTCAATACAGGAAAACCTCTTTATAGCACCAACAGTGACAGATCAAATAAAAATAAAATCCTGAGGTTCAACTCATTAGCTCCTAAGCCACAGGCCGACAGGTGAGGTTCTTGATCCCAATGTGCCTTCTACACATCTGCATCCTTTGTCTCACCCACATAGGTCACCTGCTACGACAGATTCCCAAATTAATGGCATGTTTTCTACTGTGCGTATGTTACATACATGCTACTCATTTACATAAAGGCACATGCCTTCAAAGAAGGATTAAAACATGAGGAGTCTTTATGCCTTTTGTTGACTTTAAAAAGAAAGAATTTTTTTCCCAAAATTTAAATGTTTTTAAAATTTCTCAAGTTTTTAAAAAGCCTACTTTGGCAAATTGGCCTGTGAGGATCCTTACTGATTTCTTCCAAGCAAGACTAGTTTTTATTAAAATGTTATTTCACTTGCAACCGGTCGATTAAAGAAAATTAATGAATTTTTTTGAGAAAGTGCCGTGGTAACATTTCTATTTGTCACCTGGCATAGACTTTAAAGAATCGAAAGCTGAGACTTCAATTGTTAAAAAGAAAAAGTAAAGCCCAGGCAGCAAGTAAAATTTGTAGTCACCCAGCGCTCCTCAAATCAAGGGAGATGGACCATCTGGTTCCTGGATTGGACAATGCTATAATTTTACACAGTCACCAGTAATATATCAGCTGTGCTTTGCAAGTTGGTGGTATTCTGATAATATTTTAACTTTCTTCTAACAGCTGCAAGTCAAAGCTTTTTATGGTTCTTGCAAATGAAAGCTAGAGTCTTCCCAGTTGGCCTGGTGTGTCTTAATCATTCATCATAAGCTTACATACTAAAGTTTAGTAAAAGCTCTGTGATGAATGAAGAGCTGATATTTTCTATGTTAGAATAGGCAAGAAATTAAGATGTCAAATACGTCCTTCAGAGGGTGGTTACATTGTTTCATTTTATAAAATTCAATTAAATACATTTCAGTTTTAGCTGATGAAAAGATATATTTCAGTTAGGAAAAAAACCTCTATAGCAAGGTGTTCTTTAAAAGACTGAATTTTCACTTTTTGTTCTTTGTATTTCACAAGGAATATAGGGTGACTTAGAGATGTATCTTCAGATTCTTTCTTTTAATAACAATCTGAATTGGGAATGACTCTAACAGACCCCATTGATCTGTTAGACTGCACAACTAAGAAGCACATGTCATTACCCCTCAGAGTCCATCAGACTAGAATGCAGTTAAACTAAAACATTAACCATGATATTAAGATATACTTTGGTGTATGTACTATTTTAACTTTCATAATCATACAAGAAAATAATCTACACAAGTGCAATTAAAGTATTTTCACTTTACTTTTTATCCCTCTATCAACTAAGATACTATAATGAAGACAGTAATTTTGAGGTAGAAGATTGAAGTTTTGTACAGTGTTTACATAGTATCCTTGAACTACCAAAATGTCATTTAAGCCTTTTGACACTGCAATGTATGGAAGTTTTCCGCCTTACACAGGGAAATGATTTGTTGTCTGCCTAGCCAGGGTGTACACATGTGTGTGTACATGCAAAAACACATAGATGCACATATATGCACACATCAGGTAACATATAGAAAAAAAGTGAAAATAGATCAAATTCCAAAATGCATTCCATACTTCAATTTTGTAATTTAATTTAATCTCACAAACCGTGAGATCATGACCTGAGCTGAAGTCGGACGCTTAACCAACCGAGCCACTCGGTGGTTCTATAATTTAAATTGATGAGTGGTCAGTAAGAGTCTCTAAGGATACCCAGAAAGTTACAATTTTGTTGCTAGTTGTCTTAGGCAGAGGTTGGCAAACTGTTTGCAAAAGGACATATAGTAAATATTTGAGGCTTTGTGGTGCATAAAGTCCCTACCACAACTGCTTGACTTTGCCATGCACCCTGAGTGAAAGCAGCCATACTCTATCTATAAACAAATGGGTGTGGATATGTTCCAATAAAGCTTTATTTACTAAAACAGGGATCAGGTTTAGGTTTAGCCCACTGGGCCTCGTTTGACAACTTTTGGTAGGCATAAAAATATGCCTATTTTACAATAATGTCTCATACTTAATTACTAATCAATACAATCCTTAATAATAAATATACTTTATAGTACTACTTGGAAAACAAAGTATTGTAGCCTCTTTTATCTTTTTTAAGCATCCCAGTGAGATTCTTTGAGATTCTGTGTGAAAGGCCCTATTATATTCCCCACTTGCAGATGAGGAAACTGAGGCTCAAAGAAACTTACCTAAACACCCAACAAGGTCCCAAGGCAAGTGTGAGCTCCCATCTGCCAGCATTACTTTGCAGCTCACTGTGAGGAAAGTCAGTGCTTACTAAGATACTTGTTGATGGGGCGCTTGGGTGGCTCAGTCGGTTGAGCATCTGACCTTGGCTCAGGTCATGATCTCACGGTTCGTGGGTTTGAGCCCCGCGTAGGGCTCTGTGCTAGCGGCTAGCTTAGAGCCTGGAGGCTGCTTTGGATTCTGTGTCTCCCTCTCTTTCTGACTCTGCCCTGCTCATGCTGCCTGTCTCTCTCTCTCTCTCTCTCTCGGAAATAAATAAAAACATTTAAAAATTTTTATAAGAAGAAAAGATACTTGCTGGGGAGTTTCCAGTGATACATATTTTAATTATTATATTGTGTCCCAGTCAGGATGCCAATAGGTCTCTTTTCAAGAAGCTAAGCAAGGGGGAAAGAGATGTCAAAGTGGGTGGTGGGATTTGCTTAATGGAGCCAGAAGTGCTGTCACCCAGAGATTGGAAATACAGAGGAGAGGGGAGGAGAGATTATAGGTCAAGAGGATGGTCAATCTGTGCTCAAGAGAAAGGGCAGACATAGGTATAAAGTGGAAGGTAGGCACATAAAGGGAATAAAGAAGCCAGTAAGCCTCCAAAAGAGATACAAAGTAATGATAAAAACTCTGTGTGGGGAGGTCTTCAGAGAGGAGGGAGCATCTAGCCACCACCATTTTCCCTCTCACAGAAAACTCTATAGGCTCCTGTATCTTTGGACTCCCTTAAAAATTTTTTTTGTATCCCAGGCAGACTTAAAACTGTTCAGTAAATGAAAGAATTTGACATTCAAAACTCCATGGATTTACCACTTGGCTGTAACAAGTATTTTACAGTTTTGCTGTATCTCTCTCTTTATGTGGTACCCTCCTCACCAACACACAGAGACTACTCTGTGAGGTGAAGGCTGTATTAATTAGCTTGATTGTGGTAATCATTTCACAATGTATACATATATCAAGTCATCATATCATACACCTTAAATAATATACTTCTTATTTGTTAATTATACATCAATAAAGATGGGGGAAAGAACAATAGTAAAATAAAAGTATCTTCAACTGAATCCCTGAGTATTATTGAAAACTAAAGTTAGGAAAGAGAGGAATTTGCTAGGGGCACCTGGGTGGCTCAGTTGGTTAAATGTCCAACTATGGCTCAGGTCATGATCTCACAGTGTGTGGGTTTGAGCCCTGCATCGGACTCTGTGCTGACAGCTCAGAGCCTGGAGCCTGCTTCAGCTGTTTCCCTCTCTGCTCCCCCTCTACTCACACTCTATCTGCTTAGCTCTCAAAAATAAATAAACATTAAAAATATTTTAAAAAAGGAAAGAGGGGCATTTGCTGAAAAACAAAAATATCCACTGAAATGCATTAAGTAGATTAAAATTGCTGACTTGCATCTCATTTAAAGACAAAGCTTACCTAACTATAAGATGTTTTCATGCCACTCCTTACCACTGTACCCAAAGAAAGGTGCTTACCACTCATCTGAGTTATCAAGAACTCTTGTTCAAGTACAGGGACAGCTGAAAACTCATGATATATTGATGGTTGGAACAAAAGTATGAAACGGTCTTTTTTTTTTATATTTATATTTGAGCAAGCACAAGTGGGGGAGGGGTAGAGAGAGAGGATGGAAGATCGAAAGTGGGCTCTGTGCTGACAGCAGCGAGCCTGATGTGGGGATCAAGCTCATGAATTGCAAAATCATGACCTGAGCTGCAGTCAGATACTCAACTGACTGAGCCACCAGGTGCCCCAGAAGTAGTCATTTTGTAAATGACGCTCTGGGCTGATGTGACTAAAAAATAACCACCACCACTAAAGTCTAGTTGGAGTTAATTCTTCTCCAAACTAATTCCCCAAAATGAAACATAAAGAACATAAAAATGCAAAGAGTACCAAATGTGAATGAATTAATTACGGCAAATGGAAAAAATCTAATTCCAAACAAATGACTAACAAAACCTCCACAGAGTGATTCACATCATCTGAAAATTACAGTCATAAACTTTAAGATTAAATCCAAAGCAATTACAATCTAAAACAGATTAATTTTTCCAAGTTGAGGATATGAAAATTTAGGACATCTTATCATCAAGTTGTCTGAAAGGAGAGTTAGCCTTGAAAACACATTGCTTTCAAAGTGCCATGGAAATTAAATGCAGGGCAGGGAATAATTTATTATCTTACATTTTGTTCCTCCAAAGACTGTATCCATTCTTCTGTAGATACTCCATCAACCTTGTGATGAAAGAAGATGTTTCTAAGATATGAAGTACAGTCAGAAAAGTAGCAGGTGATGTTCGCTGCCTTATTAAAGCTCATGTTTCCCTTTGGAGTTTGGTGACAATGGTACATAGTAATTCTCTCTGCCTGTGAATGCAGCCAAAACTAACAACAGGTGAGCTCAAAGTGCTTTTTATTTAAAATCCACATTTACCATTGCAAGTGTAGGAGAGTTATGCACTGGCTGCTATAGGAGATTAATTCAAAAGTCTCCTTGTACTGGTGGCTTAGTCAGTTAAGCATCTGACTTCGGCTCAGGTCATGACCTCACGGTTCGTGAGTTCAAGTCCCACATTGGGCCTCTGTGCTGACAGCTCAGAGCCTTGAGTCTGCTTTGGATTCCTGTGTCTCCCTCTCTCTGCCCCACCACCTGTTTGCGCTCTGTTTCCGTCTCTCAAAAATGAATAAATGTTTAAAAAAAAATTAAAGTCTCCTTGTACTAATGGTTGGTTTTGGCCCAACTACGTATGTCCTGATTGATCTACTGATGGCCATGTCCTCCCATTCCAATGAGACTTCTGGAAAAACCATCTACCAACCTCTTTAATGGCCATTCCTATCAATCCACTGCAAACACTGCAGGAGACTTTATAATTTAGGGTTTCAGAGGGGGCCAGAGGCAGCTAAATTACCAACTTCCCCATTCCATATTTCATGTCCCTCTCCACCTGCTGTTCTTAGTGGATAAGGAAATATAAAACTGAGAAATAAACATCTATTTGGCTGTAGACGGTTTTGTGCATGATAGCGTATCCCATGTTGTTCTATCCTGAAAGCATTCTTCTCTTCTTATTTTTATAACTTTCTTCCCCCAAAACCAGTTCCTCCTGCTGTTTTCTAGGTTTTTTTTTTTTTTTTTTTTTTTTTAATTTCCCAGGAATCTTTTACCGGTATTGACAAACTGTAATTGTCCCTTAGAAAATGTATTCAGGATGTTTCCAATTACCTATGCTCTCCTTCCAACCAAACGGTCCTGGTAATTAGGCAGCGTAAGAATTGCACTGTCTGGAGTGTTTCTCCCTGCGTACTCTAGAATGCCTTGACTCCAAGACCAGAGCCGATGAATAGGTTGGGCTCAGTGACTTCATTACTAGGGTCCTTCCTCCCGCATTTGATGTGAAGGGTAAGACACAAGGCTGCTAATGAAACATGAAGAAATGGGTGCAGTGTGGATCACAGTGCATGTGGAGAGGGCTGACAACATCAGAGCCGCACAGATTTCTCCTTTGATGTGAAACCTTCAGTCTACTCCAGATACTGCTGGGCTGGCCACTCTTCTAAAAGACATAATGCTTTTAAGATTTCAAACCCACTGCTGATGAATTTTTCACATGGCAAGCGTCCATAGTAACAAAGTTCTAAAAGGGCTTTTACCAGTGTTGAAAGTAAGTAAAACTGTTGATATCTGGATGGATTTTAATGGAGCCAGCTAAAAAGAAATAGCTTGGGATTTCTTTAGAAAATGACTTACTGACTTAACACTGAGTTCTGCTCCTCAGTCTTTTCCTTGTTTTCCTTCTCTGTTTCTCTCTCTCTCTCTTTTTATATTTTATATTTTTCTATAATTTATTTTTATTTTTGTATGGATGTTTCTGGCTTTTGGTGATTTCTAAATAGGTTTACTATCGATACAGCATCATCAGGGAATTCAGACACTTCATTTTTGCTTCCTAAATAGCAAGTTTGACACTGCATTACATGTGGGGTTACCTGTATCTATATTCTCTCCTATAAGACATTTGAGGACAAGAGTATTCATTTCACATGACACCTCAAACTCTCAGCAGGCAATATTTAACAGAGGGAAGGGTAAAAATAAACATATTTTGCATGTTCATTTTGCTTTGGGAATTTTGCTTGGTGAATTACATACAATAAACCATTTCAACCCGAGAACAAACCTGTGCTGTAAGTGGTATCACCCTCATTTGCAACTGAAGACACTGAAGTTTCACAAAAGTTTCTAGTTTCAGAACCTTGGGCAAAGTATTTATTATTTATCTATTTACTATTTATTTAATATTATTTATTATTTATCCATTTATTAATAGAGGTAGATACAAACTGTATTCCATCTCTAAAAGAAGTCACTGGATACATATTTATTAAATGTATTGTAAAACTAAAATTGATCATTCTTTGGTAACATGTTATTTTATACAATGTTAAAAAGCTATAGAAAAATAGTAATAGCCAGGATGACCTATGTAATTTCCAGATCACAAACAGCCCCGAAGGGTCTATGATCAGTGTGGGTTGATAGGGGGCTCGGCCCATCATAATCCCTAAGGAATTCAGGCTGACTGGTTCCCATCTCAAGGCAAAATCACAGTCTGGCTCTTGAATCTCTCATCTGGAAGAAAGACACTTCATTTCCACTCACATTTCATAGAGAAATATGTCACATAGCCATACCTAACTTAAGAAAGGAAACTGAAATAAAATTCTACCATGTGCCCATAAAGAAGATAACCAACACACTGTGAGCAGCTCTGATGACCACTGCATGTGTCTAACTATGATGCGAAATGCACTGGAAAGATAAATTATACTCATGTGTTTACATTCCTGTCTCGAAAGTTACTTGTATCAAGTAGCTTGTGGCTTCTTGTAGCCTCTTGCGCTAAGACATCTGGAGTCTCTTTATTCTTGGTCAACAAGGTTATGGAGTGGTTGTGGACGTTATTGGGCTTTGGGAGCATCTTTTAAAAAGGTGAGGGGCGCCTGGAAGGCTCAGTCAGTCCGGCTTCGGCTCGCGTCATGATCTCACAGTTCATGGGTTTGAGCCCCGTGTCAGGCCCTGTGCTGACAGCCAGCTCAGAGCCTGGAGCCTGCTTCAGATTCTGTATCTCCCACTCTCTCTGACCCACCCCTGCTCACGCTGTCTCTCTCTCTCTCTCTCTCTCTCAAAAATAAATAAAAACCTCAAAAAAAATTTTTTTAATAAAAAAATAAAAATAAATAAAAAAGGTGAAATACACCTTGGGACTGTCAATAGTTGACCCTTTTTTGTATTCTGTGATTCAGTGCACTAAATCTCTCTAAATCCACAGAGTATCTACGGCTTCCCTCCTGCACACAGATCTCTGTTAGACCCATCTGCTCAAAGAATCCAAGCCTCTGTGGTTACTACTTGCAAGATGAATGGGTCATCACTCAGCAAAGGATTAATTCCTTATTTTTGTCATTTTGTCTGATATTTGGGAAAATCACCAGTAAGGATGATTCTTAATACATAGGAGGACTTTATTGAAGGATTGATTATAAAGATATTAAGATTAAATGGAGTCGAATTGAATCCGATGAGCCCAGCATCAGACAAACCACACAACTGTGCTCTTGCAGTGACTTTAGAGATGACCAGAGGGCAGAAATTCTGGAGTAATGACCTAAAGCCCAAACCTGGACTTCTACTCTGAATCTCTAGGCTGCATTGAAATGAACACATCAGAGCAAAACATGACAAAGTTCACTCTGTAAACACCAACATTTACTAATTACCAGGCACAAAAGTAAAACCTGGAATTAGAGCATTATGAGATGACAATAATAAAATTGCATGAGATTTTCAGAGCAAAGGACACCAATTTTCTTTAGCTACATTTATGCTGAACACATGAATCTTACAATCAAACAACAGAAGGAAGGCAGGAGGTCAAGCAAAGACAAAAGAGCAAAGGAAAAGTAGTTGGTGTCTAAATCCCAGGGACATTGGAGGACTGGGGTGGGTGGCAAAAACTATTCTACTGAGATCTGATTATAGACTAAAAGGCTTAACTTCATTAGAAAGAAGGAGGTCAATACACAAAGTGTTCATCTTGCCCCTCTTTACTCCCAGGACAGTCTAGATCCAGGACAAAACCAATGAAAAGACCCACCATTGCCCTAGGGAATCAACTTTGTAATGTCATCTCAAGCAATGGCTCAGTTTTCCCAAGAACAATAGCTAGCAAAATCAGATGCTATTGGCATCTAATGTAGATCAGCCAGGAGCATCTAATGTAGCTAATTCACTCAAGTTAAATGGACAGGTTACATTGTAACCGTTCTTTTTTTTTTTAATTTGATTTCCAAACATGCCTTAGAAAAGGTAGTTCCCTGTTCTTAGATCTATAAGATATGTCTGATAATACAGACACCTGCTTTCTCGTGTATAGGAAATCCGTCCAGCATGTTATTGTCTAACATCTGGATAATGCCAATTTTTTTAAACAACCTAACCATTTAGCTACAAATTTAATTTCCTCCTAAAATTGATCCACTTATGGTAACCACACAACCTCAAAAATAACTAGCATGTTCTTCTTTCTCCGAACCAAAATTATGCCAAAATACGTTTGAGGGGAGCAAAAAAAAAAAAAAAAAAAAAAAAGATTTTCTTTAATTTCAGGAGAACTGAAAAGAAACATGGTTTATTAACAAAAATACGCCTTAAAGTATAAATTACCTTCTCATGAAAAGAATTCAATTTATGATTCAACAGAAAAATATGTGCGCTGGGTAATCTGAGAAATCTGCATCTGCACAGGCTCCTAAGAATCAGAAACCAAACCGAGCTGTCAGAACTATTATGCAAAGCAAAAATGACTCACAAAGTAGGCAATTTCCTACAGCAAATTAAAATGCAATAGCAGGCATTTCATGAATATTTGAGAGTTCTCTTTTTCTCAATGACAAGCACCTGCATATCTTTCACTCCTTTTGCTGTTCAAACCACACTGAATAAATGGTGCTAAACCTTTACTTCAAAGGTGCCTGTGAAGCACAACAGGGACTCATGTTTGAGGCAAGTTGTCGCGGTATTTCCAAAGATATTTCGACAGAAGCATTGAGAAAAAAAATAATCGTCATGAATAAGCAAATGCTCTTCTTGAACATACTAATGGCATCAATGGAAGGCAGTATGTTTACTTGTGATATTGTTCTAGACTTTCACAAAGGGTTGACTCTCTGATCGTGTGCTGAGTTAAATGAAGGTTCACCCCTTCTTTTGTACTCAATGGCATTTTTGGTCAAGGAAAGCATCAGCAGGGGCATCTGGGTGGCTCAGTCAGTTAACCTCGCTCTTGATTTCAGCTCAGGTCATGATCTTACAGTTTTATGAGTTCGAGCCCCATATCAGACTGCTGTGCTGATGGTGCAGAGCCTGCTTGGGATTCTCTGTGTGTGTGTGTGTCTCTCTCTCTCTGCCCCAGCCCACTCACACTATCTGTTTCTCGCAAAATAAATAAACTTAAGAAAAAATCAGCAGCCCAGTGCATGGGTCCATGTTAACCACAGTATGTTATCTGGACAGGCAACAGTAACCCAGCTCTCATAGCTTTAATAACTACTATATTCATTTGGTATTTATGCTAAATAAAAACAAATACTTCATTTTTGGAAGCGGCTTTTAACATGTCAGTCCAAGATCTGGTGCCTAGTAAGCAACAGCCACTAATGTTTTTTCCACCTTTAAAGGTATGCTCTTTCAATGAACTCATGGCATGTTCTTTTAGTCTTAAGGTCTAACTCAAATGACTTGGACCAGCAGACACCTTCTAAATTAAATACACCTGTACAGACTTCTCCTTTTCTGTCCACTCCACCTGGCATGTGCTGGCTGCACTGGGACCCCTGCCTCCCTCCTGCCCCCAAGGTTTGGCTCTGTCATCATTCATTCTCCACCTTCCTAGTGAAGCCATCTTCCTACAGGTGACCACGCAGCTCCCTCACTTTCAAGTCTTCAGCGGGTCCACAACATTAGTGGGGTGAACCCCAGACGTACACACTCTCTAGCCTCAGCACAGGCCGGGACCCGAACTCAGGCTTTATGCTAAAAACTAAAATTTTAGCCCAGATTTCCCCCCACTCCCCACCTGGAATGCTTTCTTCTACTTTTCCCATCAAAGTCTATGAAGATACTTCTCCCCCAGCCTCAGAAAGGGTAGCTCACCACCCCTTGGCCACTTCTGATGGGGCTCGATTGTTGTACACCTTACATACAGTACATCTCAGCACAGCAGCCAAATCATTTCCGTCCTTCACTCAAGACTTTCAAAGGCTTTCCATCGGTCTCAGAATAAAATCCAGCCTCTGTGGCTCAATGTGATTCCAGCCCCTGCTTCTCCTCGGACTTCCTCTTGTATCATGCCATCCTCTCTATTTCCTTCTGCCACACCAAGCCTCCCCACCCTGGCTTCACCATACCAAGCACATTCCCACTCACCCTGGGCAACATATACCCCCATTGCCAGAAAGGCTCTTCTCCAGATACTGACTTGCTTTCCACTTCCCTGTGTTTTTTATTGACATGTCACCCCTTGGCAAGGCCTTCCCTGACCACCCAAGTCTAAATTACAATCCCTACTTCCCTGCCCTGTGCTTTTGACCATTGCACTATTGCCTAGTGGTGTCATATTTTCCACTCTCGACTATGCCTTCTAAATTTACACCTCCAGGGACGCCTGGATGGCTCAGTCGGTTGAGCATCCGACTGTTGATTTTAGCTCAGGTCATAATCTCACGGTCATGGGATCAAGCCCTGTGTTGAGTTCTACACTGAGAGTGGAGACTGATTGAGATTCTCTCTCCCTCTCCCTCTCCCTCTCTACCCTGCTCTCACATTCTCTCTCTCTCTCTCTCTCTCTCTCTCTCAGAGAGGAAAAAAAAATTTACACTCCCCATCACTCTTTATTCTCTTATGCTGCTTATTTCTTCATACTTTTTATCACCAGCTGACAATTCTATATGACTCACTTAATTTGTTTTTCTCTCTCCCCCTCCCAGAATATAAGCCTCTGAGTCCAAAAGCTATATTCCTAGCTTGTTAGAACAGTGTATAGCACATAGTAGCCACTCAATTCATATTTGTCAAATGAACAACTACTATTATTTCTCAAGTTTGCTGTCTCCTGACTAACTCACTTAGACTTCTAACATACAGAGGACATTATGTTTTCATATACTCAATGATATACATAGTAGTTGGGAGAGAGAAGAGATTTAATCAGTGTGCTTATTAAACACAAAAACATTTCAGATCTTGGTCACTCCCCCCTAAAAAGGAGAAGTGATCATTTTTTTTTATATAGTTCTGAAAATATTCCACATATTAGAGCAGAAAAAAGCAATCTTTGAGAATACAAATTCAGTTCATTATTAGGAGTATCTTCTACTCTACTGGCCTTTGTCAAAAATGACTAACCAAAAAGAAAAAAAGGTAAACAAATCATAACATAAAGATCTGTAACACTTACATATTTCATATCCATTCATATGATTGTGCATAATATTGAAACCCCACCAACTGAAGCTGCTCATTAGAGTAAAAGTATTTAGTGAATTGAGCAATGGGGTTTTTAAAATAGCTATTTCAAAGGGGTTTCCTCATAATACCAAGGATCTCACAGTATTTAGGGAAATGAGGAATTTGTTTTCATTTTCTTTGACTAAATTTGGGTGTAGTACCTAAGCTCTGATATGTGACAAGAAATAAACTGTCACCAAATTAAGGAATAATCAATGGAGGCAAAAGAGGAAGGAGAAGGAGACTCTAACCCAACCCTCACGTCAATCTAAAAAGCCAGAAAATTGCTCAAGGTGTCCAAGTAGTCAATGGCAGAGATGCTCTTGGACTTCGGTTTCCTACCTTTCTACTATGCTTCTTATGCTTCTCAGGGATACTTCACACAGAGGGCTATAAACCGACCAGCCCTAGCCTGGAGTTCTGAACACACTCTTGGCTTCTAAAAGCACATTTACTACAGTCTGAATGAAAAGAAATTTAGAGCCAGGGTATTTAAACAGAAACCACCATCCTTATAAAATGGGTTATGGAACCATTAATTGTCTGCTTAGAGCCTCAATTATAAGACCTCTAGGGTACCATTTCAAAAATTAAAGCTTAAAAGATGCACTGGTGGCCTGGAAAAGTTATTGTAGCCTCCAGAAATGCCTAACCTTCCCACAGGGAAACGAGAGTGCACACGGAAGTACACTTTTCGTATAGAAAAGTAATCTTCTACCTCTTCCTTGCTTCTGGACATGTCAGTTTAATGATGCTTTGAGCAATCTCCTAATAGCTACCTACTTAGTGAACTCTTAGTTTTTCCTATTGGAATAAATCCTACTGGAATAAGATAAATGCAATATTTCCCAAGAGAAAATACATGATTTTTTTTATTGGCTAGCTGAAAGTATTTAAAACCATCTACCAACTCCACCACATAATGAATTTTGCAAATCTCAAAACGAATGAACTCCTTATGGAATACATTCTGTAGGCTTAACTGAGACCTCCTAACCTTTACCTAACACCATTACTGACAGTTCCCACCAGGCCCTGGGTGGGCTTGGAGTCATGCAAACAAGCAAAGCTACCAAACTACAGCCAATAAACAGGTTTGTCCCATCTGAACAAACTGCCTACTAAGGGCCGACTGGCTACAGGAAACAGCCCGGACAGTAAGTGCACCCAGTAACAACTGGAAAAAGACAACGAGATAAAGGAGAGGAACCACAAGGTGCAAATTTCAGGAACAGGAATAGTGGGGCTATTTTATAATTCAAACACAGCCGATACTCACTGGATGCATTGGTTTTTGCGAACTTGTGTCATTGTGAAAATAAATCAGTGCCCACCACACTTAGGGTCACCCACACACATGCACAGAATGGCAAAATTTTGAGTTACCGCACATTCATGTTTCCAGCTGAGCTTGTACAAGGCAACTCTGCCTTGTTTTCGCTCTCATGACATAAATTAGTGACCTTTAAAGTTCTATTTAGTGCCAACTTTTTATTTATTTATTGTTTGCGTTTTGTGCTTTTTGGTGATCTGGCTGTTTCACATGGCCCTCAAGTGCAGTGTTGGGAGGCTGCTGTCTGGTGCCCTAGAGTAGGAAGGCTGATGTGCCTTACTGGGAAATCACGTGTGTTGCCTAAGCTTCATTCACACTTGGGTAATTATGCTGTAGACTGTGAGTTCAGTGTTAATGAATTAAATATATATGGTATCTATAAATACACAAACCAAAAAAAAAAAGTTGGCGGTTGATAAAATGTTGAGAGCAGAGGCTTACTGAACCTAACCTGCATTTCCCCCAGGACAGAAGTTCAATGTTCACTGATCAGGGTGCACAGATACTTTACAGAACATAACTATCACCTATAATGAGGTTGAGTCAAGGCCAAAGGATTTTTCTAGGCCACGGCTAATATGAAATGGTAGCTAGCTACTATGTTACTGTATTAATTGTATCACTATAAAAATGTTATTAAAATTATAGTTTGATGTAGTGAAATCTTAATTCCAGTTCAACTCCCTTTGGCTTCCTTTCAAATCTCTTTCCATCAAATGTGTCTTGGAATAAACTATAGAACAAAACACATTATGAGACTGGTCTGTTATTTTGTTACCTAATTAACTATCAGGATTCACTTCCCACACAGTGAGATATAGATTGATAGTGTAAAAAAAGAAAACTGAATTAGGGTAGACATAACTGGGCTTTGTGCTCTGGCTGTATATTTACTAGTTACATGAATCTCAACAAATAACTTGACTTCTCTGATCCTCAGCTTCCCAAAGTTGTCTGAGGAACAAATTAAATACTGTACAGAAAACTGCACATGAGTAGCATATAGTAGGAGCTCAAAGTTCTTTTCTTTTAGTTTATAATTAGTAATATTGTTTTTACCTTTCTTGTTAAGAATAACTGGTTTTTATTTCCAACTCAAGACTTCTGCCCTTTTTTTTTTTTTACTCTTCCAACTTTTGAGTGAGCGTTCACTGATGAACAAATTTTAATGGAATTCCTATTCTCTACATACTATGGGCTCATCACCAAAGGGACACATTGCTGAGTAAGGCACAGTTTTTACCAATCAAAAGGATATAAGCCGCTAAGGGAAAGAAAAAAAAGTAGATATTATTTCTTAAAAGAGATGGGATCACGTTAAGAGAAGCACAGAATGCTATAAATCGTACAAAATGGGCAGAAGGAGTTGGGGAAATACGGTTAAAAAAATCTTTGTATAAAAAGCCAATTTAACAGATCTTGATGTGTGAGTAGAAAACAATCAGGGAAGTCAAGAGGCATTTCAAACAAGGTAGGAGCCTACACAAAGACCAGGGGGCCAGAAAGAAAAGGTTAGTCTGGAGTACAAGAACTTCACCATGGTTATAAGAAAGAGCTGAAAAATGAGGGTGAAGGAGCCTTAAAATTCTCATGGCACCAGCATTTTCTGTGTCAGTACTTCCACTTGTGAAGCAATAAAGGAATAAATTCAGTAAAAAAAAAAAAAAAAAAAAATTTGAGGGGCACATTAGATCATGCCCTAATATTATATTTATATTTAATATTAGAACAGTAGTATTGTTTAATTTAACAAAATTAGCATAAATGCATTTTAGCAACTACTTCAAGGTCAGAACTTCTAACAGGTGATGGGGCATTGAAAGGAGAAGGTCCATGGGAAAATACTGCCAAGGGCGCGGTAGCCAAGTGGCAGAAAAGGGGCCAAGACCCTGGTGGGTAGGAGCGGCCTGAGGGTTCTGGGCTCCTGAAGGAGAACAGTTCCATACATGCTCATCTAACAATAATGTCACTGAGTTTAAAAGCGGTGGAGACCTGGTCCTGGAGATCAGGCTAGAGACCTACAAACTGAGGCCCCAACACTGTTTCTCTCAACTATACTGTTCATCATCATAGGAACACAGTCTGTGGACCAAAACTACCAAATGATGAACAGTTTGGGTTTTTAGACGATTTATAGCTGCTACAAGTTTAAGGAGAACAGCTGAGATGCATTTTATTTGTTCATTGATATGAGTAGGGTTCATCACATGTACACCATGTCCAAGTACAGCAGGCCTGATGGCCCAGCCAGGCAAGAAAACCATTTGGATGAACAAACTGTATGATAATAAGGGAGACAAGAAAAAACAAACAACAAAACTGGACCATATACTATCTCTTGTGCAGAAAACAACGGATGCTATAAAATTCCATCGAACATAATTTGGACTTCCTTCTGGCTCTCCTTCATGACTCACTTGGCCCTTTCAAGACCGTGCACCTCCTCAGTGGTATCAGTCCCATAAAATAAAACATTTCCTCTGCACATGTGCGGAGAGACTTGCAAAAGTGAGATCAGGTCAACCTGGAGAAACACAACCTTTTAAACTATAACTGAAATCTTAAAAAATAAAGTCTCACTGTAGTTTCATTTTGCCCACCTTCTCCCATTTCTTGCAAATTTAGAAAACAGCTACAATAACTGGTTTGTTACCTAAAAGAATTTTAATAAGAAGCCATCAGCCTCAAGTAAATGTGGCAGTTGCAAAGAGAATGTCCAGGCAAATTTACATGGGGAGATGTTCAGAGTGACAAATTATTGAAGTTGTTTAAAGTTTACAATCACAGATAGTAGAGGCAAGTTAAATACGGAGCCCTGCATTATCTGAAGTATAATTACAGTATGACCAAGCTAGGTCCAAAAGCAGTGCAATTATTAAACAAACAAAAACATGGTCCTTTCAAAAGTCAAATGCTTGCTTAAGAACTTAAACAATACTACATTGGCACATATTTTGGAAATGGTGAAGGACTACACACACCATTCATCAACTTAATGAATGCCAAAGAGAACTGAAACTAGCAACTATTAGTTGTTACTATTACTTGAATAGTTTTCATAAGAATAATGATTATTGGGGGCACCTGGGTGGCTCAGTCGGTTAAGTGTCTGACTTCGGCTCTGGTCATGATCTCATGGTTCGTGAGTTCAGGCCCTGTGTCGGGCTCTGCACTGACAGCTTGGAACCTAGAGCCTGCTTCAGATTCTGTGTCTCACTCTTTCTGCCCCTCACCCATTTCCTCTCCCTCAAAAAGTGAATACTAAAAAAAAATTTTTTAAAGAATAATGATTATTATGAATTGATGCTAATCATCAGGGCAAAATACCTCTTAACCATTATGATACAGAATTAAGTAATCTTTCAAAAGTAACTAAAGCCTCTACTATTGGCAGATCAATACATTATTAGTAGCTCTTCCCTCTAGAAATTTTGGGATTTATATCCTGCATTTATAATAGGAACAGAATAACAAAAAGCAGCAATGGTGACTGGAAGCTTAAACATAAAGCTCCAACATTAAATACATGTATTTGTATATGACTCCATGAACACAAAAAAGTGCATTAATAGACACTGGAAATTCTTTTCTGTGCTAAGCATCCCAACCAAAGGATTAAAATTTTAGTAGCATAATATCAATAATTAAAAATATCATCTATATTTATTTATTGTGTACACAGCAAGGGAAAATATTAAGATCACATGATTGTTAACTTCTGGCTTATTATCAGAGTAGATACTCTAAACATTTCCTTTCTGTTTGAAAATGAGTAGGAAGACTGGAATGAATTAGCAATTTTCTCAGAAATATGGCAGAGAATGCATTTTACTTGGTGATAGAGGAAAAACACTATTTGTGTGTGTACTTTAAAATAAAAGCTGTACAAGTTCAGCAGGATTTTCAGCATGGAGAGGCCTGTAGGTCACCCAGATCTTGGATACCAGATCTCGATATTCCACATCTGACAAGGGAACAACAGCCATGGCATTCTGAGTTCTAAAAGAAGAAAGTGTAGATACTCCACCCAAAAGAGCCAAGTAGGAAGCCAGTGACTATACCATGAACCATAACTGGTAATCATAACCTCAAAGGGGGTTTTGTTATCTCTCTAGGGGATTTTGCAGGGGAACAAAGCAGGAATGAAACATTACACAGAAAAAAGAAGATATGATTTTAGAATGATAATCATATATTTCAAAATATTTTGAAGTAAGTCATATTTTCTATATGTCTTCTCTTCTCTCATAATTACTTGCCTATTTGCATGAAAACAGACCACTTACCAATATGTGTCTGGCTCCCGCGGCTCAGGCTCCACCTGAACCCTTAATCTTCCCCTTGTGACATAAATCCAGTCACTGTGGAAATCATTCCATGCCATGGACAGAAGATTACAGCTACAAGTAGGCTGTAGGCAGCTAGAACAACAGAGGAATACTACTTGGCAACCCAAAGTCTGGAGCAGAAAGTACTGAGAAAAGAAATTACAATATAAATGGCGAAGTCACCGCAGCCACAGAACTATGGTTAACACCACCATTACCAAAGTTTGAGGCTGATATTTGTGAGATGATGTACCAAGTGTTCTTTAAACTAAGGTTTGTGGGCAACATCAAATTATCATTAAGAAATTTACAGGCATGTCAAAATTATTACTAGGAGACCTAATCTGGTCAAAGACTCTGTCTTGAGTATTCCTTGCAATGAGTAAGAATTCTAAGTCTCTTCCTTATAAGCTCTGAGATCTTGGGCCAGTGAAGACAACAACATAAACTTTACAACACAGGAGAGTAACTAAGTAGCTGGCTCTGGGCATGGAACAGAGTGAAGATTCTGCACTGATCGAATTACCATTTGAGGGGGCACATGGGTGGCTCAGTCAGTTAAGTGTCTGTCTGACTTTGGCTCAGGTCACGATCTCACAGTTTGTGGGTTCAAACCCCACATCAGGCTCTGCACTAGCAGTGCTTGGGATTCTCTGTCTCCCTCTCTCTCTGCCCCTCCCCCGCTTATTCTCTTTCTCCCCCCACCCCTGTGTCTTTCTCTCTCTCAAAATGAATGAATGAATGAATGAATGAAAATAATTTTTAAAAAGAACTATCATTTGTGGAACACTTGGGGTCATCTATCATGTTACTCAGGTTAACAATGAGTTTCCTTCTTCAAGGCATCCTGATTATTTAAGTTTGTCTTCATCTGTTAATATCAGCATCAAATGCTCTTGTTCCTCATTATTCATGGATTCCATAATGTGAATTTGCCTACTTCCTAAAGTGTATTTGTGCTCTCAAAACAAACACTCATGGCACTCTCACACTCATTTGTGGACATGCACAGATGGGTGGAAAATTTCAGCCCCTCAATGCGCACCTTCTAAACTAAGGCAGAACTAGGCAATGCTGTGACTTTTTGATTCAGCCAGCTCTCACACTGCAAACCAGTGTCTCTTAGTCTATTTAGTGCCGCAGCGTTTGCATCTTTGCGTTCTGTTGGTGACTTCACTGTTTCATATGTAGCACTCAAGTGCTGTCTCTCACTCAGTCCTAACTACAAGAAGGTTGTGATGTACCTTACAAAGAAAACACATTTGTTAGAGAATTTTCATTTAGGCACACGTTATAGTGGTGTACGTGAGGTCAACGTTAATGACTCAACAATTAGGTACATGCAGAAAAAGGAAGGAAGAGGAAATTCTCAGGTCTCTTTGTGAGGCTGGTCTGGAAAGTGCTGAAGTCACATTTATGGTGGATTAATTTATGGGTTTCTGAGATAAATTAAAAAAAAATTTTTTTAAAGCACAGTGGACAGCACAGTGGTGAGTGGTGTGGTTGAAACCCAAAGAAACTTCTGGCCATGTAACCTGCATCAAAAAATGGTTAAGTCCACCTCAGTCCCTGCATCATTATAATTATAAAAAAATATTGTATATAATTAATTATAAAAAATATTTAATTACTTACATTTATATATAGAAACTTATACAAGGTTATGTACTTAACAGTGGATGCAATGTTGTGACCAGAGGCTCACAGGAACTTAACCTATTTCTCCTAAGAGCAATGAAACCAGTAGCAGTTAATTCACTGTTAATGGGGACATTATGTAACACAAATACCACACAAGATGAGAAGGAACTATATGTAAAATATTTAAAGACCGTCTACCAATTCAAATATCTACTATATTGCAGAGTTCCCAGATGCAAATACAAGCTACCAAGTTAGATCTGAATTTCAGAAGAACAATAAAAAAATGTTTTAATGTAAATATTTCCCATTCAATATTTGAAACTCAAATTTAACCAAGTATCTTGTATTCATTTTTTTATGTTTATTTACTTTTGAGAGAGAGAGAGATAGACAGAGACAAAGCGCATGTAGGGGAGGGACAGAGAGACAGGGAGACGGAATCCAAAGAAGGCTCTAAGCTGTCAGCACAGAGTCCGACGCAGGGCTCGAACCCATGAACTGTGGGATCATGACCTGAGCCAGTCAGACACTTAACCTACTGAGCCACCCAGGAGCCCCCAAGCATTCTTACTTGCTAAATCTGGCACCGCATTAGGGCCAAGCCATCTCTTAACCTACATATCTAAGTAACAACTGTCCTCACTTCCAACACTTTCATTTCTAATCAAAAAAAAAATTTTTTTAATTTAAAGTTCTCACTCTTTGCTGTCAGATTGAATCTTCTCTCTCCGATTCAAATTCTTCCAGCACTTTGATGCTATATTCTTTCCTTAGTGTTATGTATTGAAGAATAATGAAATGTACACTTTTGTAGCCTTATTTTCCCTGAGAATTTGTTCTCCCAGAAATGTAAAATGCCAACTTCATTCCTGAGAGAATACTGCATTAAAGAGAAAAAAATGCAGGTGCTAAATCTAAAGGGTTAATCTTACTTCTCAAAAAGTACAAGCAATTGTATATCTCAATGTAAATATGAAAATGTCAATGTTCTCTATCTAAAAATGCAGTAACTGCTCTAAACTGGTGCTATTTAAAAACACGATACATAACACATAGTCACTGAACTTATTAGCATTCGGTTTGCTAGTTCTAAATAGAAATTATCACTTGCACCACTTGCTTTACCACTCAAGCCCTAGAATTCCTATGAGGCTCTTCTCTCATCCATAAAGTTCTTTTCCCCCAAGATTCCATAGTTACAGCCTCCAGAATGAGGGTCTGCCATATACACGAAAGGGACAGACACCTATACCTAATGGGCATGACCACCATTCACCCATATCCATTTCGCCTGTACTTCCCGGCACAAGGGAAATTCTTCTCTCATTCCCATTTTCGGGCTGCCCTTAGGTTCGCTGCAACCAGAGCCATCAGAGAGGAAGCGATGGTGCCATTTCTGAATGGCATTTAAATGGAAGCATTTAATTGTTGGTGCTCAAACCTGCAGCCACTCCTTCCCTGCCACAGTGAGTGCAAAACCACATGCTCTCAAAGGGGACTCATAAGATGAGAACGGCCTGATCGGCCGAGCCAGTGTGCAGAGGACGGCCGTCCAGGAGCAGGGGCGAGCGGGCTATGACCCACGGCGAATCCCTTCTGCAGCCTGCGCTTCATGATCCACTGGCTAAAAATGGTTTTCACATTTGAAATGTAATATATGAAAATGACTCTTCCCCCTCTAGCCGGAAGAGTTACTCAATTTTGCCCCTTGCCTCAAAGTGCTGAAAATAGTTACTCTCTGGCCTTTTCCAGAAAACTTTGCTAATCCTCACCCTAAAGATTCACCCAGACCCACAGCAACTTTTGTGTGAGCAACAGATAAACGTGTGTAGCACGAGAGAGAATGGAGTCATCGCAGCGGTGATGGGGAGGTAGTTTCAATACGGTCACTCAGTAGTGACAAAATGCTCTGAGGTTCAGCTTCTGCCTTGTCAAATGGGTGCACATTAAAAAAGATAAAATATGGGGCACCTGGGTGGCTCAGTAGGTTAAGTGTCCGACTTCAGCTCAGGTCATGATCTCACGCTTCCTGGGCTCGAGCCCCGTGTGGGGCTCAGTGCTAACAGCTAGCTAAGAGCCAGAAGCCTGTTTCAAATTCTGTACCTCCCTTTCTTTCTGACCCTCCCCTGCTCACACTGTCTCTCTCTCTCTCTCAGAAATAAATAAAACATTAAAAAAAATTTTAAAGATAAAATATACAAATACACTACTAGAAGTCATAAATGAGCCAGGATGGGAGATTAAACAGACCATGTTGAGGCTCTGTTGAAGGGAAGTTCAACAACGCATCGATTATAAAAGTCTCTTCTCCTTGCTCCACAATTTTGCCCAAGTCCCTATCTAGAATAAATTGGTCAGTGCATGTTTAAATTCTTCCGAGTGTTACTTTTTAACTTTCCTGTTACATCTTTCAGATAGCTGTTGGTAGGCACTATGTCAGCCCTGTGGTCCAACATACACACATCCAAATGGACAGTCATGCGTAAATCTACAGTGAAAAACAGTCTACCGCTCATTTTGTATGTCAACTTGGGCAGGTCAAAAATTCAGAGGTGACTTCGCGTGAAATTTCTGCAAACAGTTCCCATCCTATAAACAAATAAGCCGATGTGACCTCAAGCCCAGATTCCTTCAAAGTAGAAATTTCCCTCACCTCTTCTGGTTCTCTCCCTTATTTAAGGTGAGAGGTTTTCTGCTGGGTATAGTTCTTGGGGCTGATTATTCCCTATGATGCTGCTTCTCTTAAGAAGTGTCTGCATCTGGGGCGCCTGAGTGGCTTAGTCGGTTAAGCGTCCGACTTTCCGACTTTCGCTTAGGTCATGATCTCGCGGTTTGTGGGTTCGAGCCCCGCGTCGGGCTCTGTGCTGACTGCCAGCTCGGAGCCTGGAGCCTGTTTCAGTCTGTGACTCCCTCTCTCTCTGACCCTCCCCTGCTCACGCGGTCTCTCTCTCCTAGAAATAAATAAAACATTAAAAAAAAAAAAATAAAGAAGTGTCTGCATGAAATTACTGCCCAGAAGTTAAGGATTTATGGATTTTAGGAAACACCATCTCTCATTTCAAAAGCCAACCCCAATTTTATTTACGTGTTCAGTCTGAACAATCCCATCTAAGTAAACAACGTACTGGTCACAGAAAACAATGTGGAGCAGATCATGTTGTATTTGTAATAATTCACTGATTAGAGGTGGAAAATTCAGAAACATATGAAATAAAGTCCTCATTTAAGAAAAGGATGTTAAATAGTGCCGAGAATGTACGTAAAGTTCTGGGAGGTTCTCGTTAATAGGAAAATGCATCACAGACTCAGAGTGAGGTAACTGCCATTTTCAGGTGTAATTTCTAACACATCCACGTGGATTAGTTCCCTGGGTGTGACATTCTGTAGGAGGCTTTGCTGTGGGAGGAGACTGGGCAACAGAATTGGGAGAAACAGGTTCGAATACTGTTGGGAACTTCATGTTCTTTGTGCTCATTGTCTATTTTTGAGCGTAACACTTCCTATGCTCTTTAGAAAGTGATTATATGGAACCCCTTTCACTGTGTCTGAGCAAGACTTTCATTATGGAAAAATAATGCTTAAGCAGAGCTGTTTAAAAACTTTAAGAAATATTTCTAGCACGCCTCCGCTAACTTGCCATTTTACGCAAATAGAACATATTCGTTAATATAGAAGAGCCTGCGGATGCAAAATGGATACACATCCATGAAATATTAAGTAACACGCAATTATTATTATTATTATTATTTATAGTTTGGATGCCTTGCACGTAGAGTTTTCTCACTACTTCACAGACACACAGATTGAGATGCCCCCTCCCCGTGGGCCCTTGCATAATGTGCTGCCCTGGGCCATCCTCAAACGTCCCCTTATCTAAAGGTCCAATGCTCTGAAGTTCTTCATTGACCGTAACAGCCACCCTCTCTCTCCAGGTTTCTGGAGTTTTACTCTCTTACCCTTGTCCGAGTTCTTGGCAAGCCCAGCACCACCATCTGATAAATCATTTTGTCAGTCTCCTACCCCCAGCTGGCACGCCAGGCTCCCTGTCCTGTGCCCTCAGTCCCTGCACCTTACACCCCAGGCTGGCCCAGAATCACTTGCATCCTGTGTCCTATCTGCTCACGGTGGGCACAGGCATGCCAGAGAATGCCAAGAAATAAGAGGACACAGCATCGAAAAATGACAAGGGAATGACCAGCACCAAGCACAGTGAGCGCTGGGGAGCAAGAGCTTCCCAGCTGAGAAGTAGGCCAAGGCATCATCAGAGCCCAGACTGGAAGAGGAGGTAAGGTCTTTACAAGCAGATAGAAAGTTGGGAAGATACTGGCAAAAGTCCATGCAGTCATATGTACTTTGAGATTTAAAAGCAGCTACAAAATCTTGGTTAAGCTACATTTAAATTCTTTTTTTTTTTAATGTTCATTTATTTATGAGAGACAGAGAGAGAGAGCCCCCGCATGAGTGGGGGAGGGGCAGATAGAGAAGGAGACACAGAACTGAAGCAGGCCCCAGGCTCTGAGCTTCAGCACAGAGCCCGATGAGGGGCTCAAACTCACAGACCACAAGATCATAACCTGAGCCCAAGTCAGACACTTAACCCACTTAGCCACCCAGCGGTCCCTAAGCTTTTAACTTGCTAACAAAAAAAAAAAAAAAAAAAAGCAATTTTGGGCTATAAGACTTAAACATGAACAAAATTAGAAAAAAGAATGGTAAACGATGAGTATGTGTTTATTTGTTTTACTGAGGTTCCGAAGACCCCAACCCTGGCATCACCTTTGCTATTCTGTGTCAGAATTCTGTGTGGTCTAGCCAGTATCTACCTCCCTATTTCTGCATCTTAAAAATATCCAGATTTTCATTCAGATTCATTGACTGCTCCCGCATGCAGGAGAAGCCAACCCCATCCCCGCCCAAGTAAGGGCCCTCAGTGGCTTAAGCCAACGCCCCCCAGGATATTCCATCCATGGACTTAGATCAAAGAGGGCATACGCCCTACCTCAATCCTGTCCTGAGATATGCTCAGAAGCCAAAACAGCAGTCCTTCCTCGTGAAGTGAACGTGAATAGGGAAGAGAGAAACCCCAACAAAGGCTGAAGCTGAACCATGACCAGGAGAGAATATACAAATGTAGTCTAACAGCTTTGCCTTGTCCTAACACATGCCATTTTTCCACAGTAGAAACTTCTAGTTAGAGTGGATTTGGATCTCTCATAAAATAAATCCATCAACAAACTTTTCTTATATTCAAACTCATAGATCAAATCCTTAAGAAATCCATAAGCACCACTTGGGATACTGTGCCAATTTTGCTCATAACTAGGCAAACTTAGCTGCTTGGATACGTAGCTGCTTCTACCTCAAAATGAAATGATGTCTGGTGTGGCGTGGTGTTGTATGGTGTGTGTGTGTGTGTGTGAGCGCGCGCGTGCACGCACGCACACGTGAGTGAAGAGTTATGGACTGTAAACAGCATTATGTGAACTTTTGTCTCCCTACTTTAAATACATTTCCAAGATCAATAAACAAACGCTGAATGAAGAAACACATGAATGGACTAAAAAATAAAGTCGAACAAAAGGCTTTCTACATAGACATTCTACATCACCTGCCCTAAATCCTCATATTGTTTTCAGAATGCTGACAAATGAATCCAGCCTAAGAAAGCACTTTGAGGAGAAAAAGACCTGTGATTAGGTTTGGAGGCATATGCTCTTATTGGCAATGAAACTCAAAGCAATGAACAGATCAATGCCATCAAAGAGGCAGCACGTACACTTCCACAATTGGACGGGACAAGATGTTTTAAAATACATCCTCGTTTGTAGGTATATCCAAGAAATCCAAGTCACACACCTTCCATTAAAAGGCCATAAAGCCTGTTGTATGTGTGTGTGTGTGTGTGTGTGTGTGTGTGTGTGTGTGTGTTTTGTAACAGTGCACCAACCAGTTGACGTGCAGGAACTAAAGTAGCCCAAGTGACTAGCGGGACAAAATCAGAAGCTGGGCAAGTCACACAAAGCCCAGAGCTGAGCAACATTTGATCAGTAACTGTGCAGGCCGTCTGGCAGCTTCAGAGAACTCGCACGTAGCACAAGGACAAATTGCCAAATTTAGAAAACCATGGCAGCCAACAGCTGGGATTTCACAGCTTGGAGCTATCCTGAAGCCATGGCCAACTGAGGTAACTGACCTCAGCTTTCCAGTAACCCAAGGAAATAGCAGTGGTGAAGAAGGAGAGGATCCCCCACTTCCTAACCAGTACTCAAAAGCGAGCAACTTTTGAGCACAGTATACCCGCCATATCCAAGAACGTGTGTTGACCTCCCTTCACCCTGCAATCTGACTTCTCTGGGCAGACTCTGACTTGAACTACATCCAGAATTCCCTATGGAGAGTCCTGGCTCTCGGACACTTAGGTGATTTCTGTAAACGACCCTTTGTTCATCCATCTGCATGATCATCATTACTGGTTCTCTGGCTCAGAGAATGCCAAGCACAAATTAAGTTCATATGAGACTTATCCCGCAATCAAAGACGCAGGCTCTGTTTCCCCACAAACTTCACTTGAATAATTTAAGGCCCTGATATGTTATCAATTGCCCTGCAGCCTCCAACTTTGTCAACATTGTGTTCTTTAACATAAAAGTTTCATTTTCAGTCTTTTATTTTCTGTGTTAAATGGCCATACATCTCTGTTAACTGACCAGGATTACACAGCATATGGAATGCCAGACCTCCTCTCTTTGAAATACAATTTCCTTTTGGCTTTTCGCCCAAACACAGTTAAGTAGTATTAGCTGCCCAGGCAGACCTCATCGTCTTTGAGTTAAATACAGTAAGAAGTGCTGATGCTTCTATTTCACTAATATCTTTGCTCTATAATCCTTTATTTTATGACCTGCCCGTGGCTGCTCCCTGAGCTAAGAATTTGCTGTTCATAAAGCGGGGTGACAAGTCTCATCAAATAATGATAAAGAAAATGGTGTTACTGTAGCTTGCACATGAGCTATCAGAACACAATATGAATGTCAATGCTCTAGGCTATGATCTGATCCAATGTAAAAAGTAAAACATTATACTTTCAGCCAACATGAGAAAAACCCAGATTTTTGTTGTTTTAATCTTTTACTCATAAAAAAGACACAGACAAAATCAGCCATGGAGTCATGTCTGAACAGCATGATGGCATCAACGTCCTCATCTCATAAGCTTTTACAGCCTTTCTTGGATTACCAAGCCAAAAGCACAATGAAGAGAAATTCAATTTGAATTGGTGTTAATAATTCTCAAATTGCTTAGCAATGATCAGATCTGGAATTTTAGAAACTGATCATTCTGAATTTTTCTCCTAACAGACACCACTTTTTATTATATTTAACACACACACAAACGTGCGCGCGTGCACACTCTTACATAATAAATCCTCTATGCCAGCCCCATTTTAAGGAGGTTTACAAACACTAATTTATTAAATCTACAACTATGTAGACTAGGTTGTAAATTACCAAAAATTTTTAGATGAAGGAGCTGAGGCACAGAGAGGTTAAGTTAGTTACCCAAGATCACAGAGCTTGTAGGTAGGTGATAAGAGCCAGGCAGTCTGGCTCCAAAGTCTATATATCCCTCCCCACACACACTACAACAGGTTTCCTCTTTATATAAAGCATTTAATATAAAACCTAACCTTTGAAATCTTTGATTAACACTAGTTAAATTTTTCAAAAAAAGAATAGTGGACCAACTTCAAGCAAGATTAAAGGAAAAAGTAGTATATACATATGCACTTTTTACTTTGAAAAAGCCTTAGCAATGTGATAAGGTGGAGGAGACACATTATGGATGTTGCTTTCTAAACCCTTCCATAAATGAAAAGGGTTTAAAATTTAAATTTCATTTAAATTTGGTTTTGATAAGCTTCTTAAAGGACTATTCTTGCTTCCCCGAGGACATATTGATTTCAATCTACTGTCTCTTTCTAGAAAATAGGGAAAGAAAAGGATCTGGTTTTTAAATGCCTAGCTCACTTCTCTCCTGAAAACAGGGTTGTGTTCAAACACAAATGACTTAAGAGAAGAAAAAGAAGCAGACGGGGAAACAAGGGATCAGGACAGAGTCTGTTCTGTCACCACCTCTGCTGTCTCTCTGCTTCCTGTCCTGTCCTTACGGCCCCCCTCCTCCAAACTTAGTCCCACACCCATGGTACTGAGTTTGCTGCCCCCCGACTTCTCCAAAACCTTTCACACTCAATCCAGGGCACTGGCAGCTGACACCTGTGGCTTTTAGTCATTCCTTCTGCTTTTTTCTCTGCTTTTCCCCTTTAAACTAAAGACGGGTTTCTTAAATGTGTTTGTTAGGATGATAATGACAAATAGCAATAAACTAATAATAACAAAATATTGCTCCCAGACACTATGCTTTCTCATATATTTATTTTTTTAATGTTTTTTTTCCATTTATTTGAGAGAGAGAGAGAGAGAGAGAGAGAGAGCAAGCAAGTGGGGGAGGGGCAGAGAGAGAGAATCCCAAGCAGATCAGAGGCCATATTATCAGCACAGAGCCCAGTGTGGGGCTCGAATTCACGAGCTGTGAGATCACAACCTGAGCTGAAATCAAGAGTCAGATGCTTCACTGATTGAGCCACCCAGGCGCCCCTCACATATTTATTTTTTAAGCCTCATAACGGTACTTCCCAGTCAGGTAGGGATGACAGTGAAAACCTTTAACACCAATTAGGATTGTCTGGTCACAAACAATAGGCAGGGTTGGAAGTATGCATACAGCTGGATACCCCCCTGGCAGGAAGTGTATCCTGCAGATGATTTTCATTTCACAGATGAAATAACTCAGCTCAGCAGGATGAAGCGACATGCCTAAGATCACATGATTAGTTAGTGTCACACCTCCCAATCACACCAAGGTACATCTGACTTGTAGATGATCTCCAGTTGTGTGGCACTAGTGGATCTTTGAAAACAAAAAAGCATTTTAGTTTCCAAAACTGTTTAGGACACATGGTGTATTACATTTCCTGTTTTGGACATAAGCAAAGCATAGTAGCACATTAGAGGCTCTGAGATGCCCAGAAAAGATACCTGTTTTGCTTTGCTGAACCCAGAGTTTTTCAAACGCTGGATGGAAAACCACTTCTTCATGCCACACCTCTCAGCAGTAGTCCAAAAACACTGCTGGCCAGTGTGAGTCTGGAAGTGCACACAGTTTTTCAAAAACCTTCCTTGGCCCCTGAGGACCACTCACAATTGGCCGCCATAACTCTCTTTGACTTCGAATGTACAATTATTTAAAAAGTGATGTATTTTCACTGAGACATTTGGTTACCTCCTATTCACTCCTCAGGTCGGGGCTACACAACTGAACTTGTTCTTGGGACCCCAAAGCCACTGAACTGGCATAGCGTACAAGTACTTTTGGGTCCTTTTCTTACTGTATTTCTCTGCTCCACTGAACATTAAGGACACCTTTCTCTCTCTCTCGGAAATTATTTTCCTTGTCTACACTCACACCAAAATGTTCTCGCTTGTTCTACTTTCCTCTGTCTTTTCTCCCAATGCTTCCCCCCACTCTCTCAAAAGTATAGGGATTTCCAAGGATTCTACCTTTAGCCGTTTTCTCTTCTAAATCTCCAGTGTAAAGAGGGATAACACAGAGAGTGTAATGATCTTGCTATAGGACAATTTTTCTTAAATCTGAATTCCACCCCAGATCGCTTCAGCGAGCTTCAGATTCACACATCCCATCACCACCTAGACAATTATGCGTGAAGGAATTGCCTAAACCTCAATCCTAAAAGGTACAAGAATAAATGCCACCTCCTTACCCCATCTTATGACTGAACTCCATAGACTGACTCTTCTCGTCACCTCTATTTCCACTAGAAGCAATGCCATCACCTGGTAGATTCTACTAGAAATCTGAGAGCCATGTTGCCTGTTCCCTTTCCATCTCCATCCAGGCTCACGTAAAATTATGTCTAAGTAACCATAAAAAAGAAACCAAATAAAGACACTTTTTAGAATGAAAGGAATAGAAGGAGGACTATTAATAATAAAAATGAGGTGACTACTATAAACCAGTGCTGTGCCCAGAGAAACTGAGGTCAAAAGTCATGCAGTCTTTCCTCTTCTCTTGAGAGCCTGAGAACTGTCCATTCCCAGAACCCCCGCAACCAACTCAGGACTGGTCATCCTACCTCGTGGCACATCCTCCCCCAACTGCCTCTTACCAACATGAGCTATCAAATTGAGCCAGTTAAAGCCTAAATTGGGCAGAGTTATTCTTTCACTTAGGACAAAATCTTATTCTGACACTTTCTGTGACAGTCTTAGGCTTTTCCTCCCCCTGTATTTTGTGCCTGATGACCCCTCTCTGTGCTAGAATGTCCTTTCCTTTCACCTGTTCTCCTCTCACTGATTTAGTTGGTTCATTTTAGTTATCTCTTAAAATTTAGTCTAAGTATCAACCCTTCTACATAGATTTCCATTACTGCCTCTACCCATCACCTCCTGGTAGATTAAGGACCAAGGCTTGCCCCTTCTTTGTGATGCCACATCAAGCTGTCAACATCTCCTTGTCTTTACCATGTTGCTTTTCATTAACGACTCATCCCTTGCTAAACTGTAAGGAAACTTGTTTATTATATATGTTTGTATGCATGTTTGTATGTGCTTAGGTATTTAATAATAATTTTACCAGTTCCCTAGATCTTTGGGAGTAATACACAGGGGATGGATTAATTCAGCATTAATTAAATGTTGAAAAGTGTTGGAAAATCCTTAGAATTTCTTTCATACTAATAGTCACCACTAGCACTGGAATTGCCAACATTCCAGAATTTTAAGTTACTATACTACAATTCATTACCATTTAACCTAATTTATTACACACATACTTTCAAGTAAACAGACTACAAGAGACTTAACAACATTTCAAGTTTAGCATTGTTTTCAAAGGCAGAGGTTCAAATATTACTTTCTAAGTAAAAAGTCAACTCGACAAGTATAACGAGTAATACACAGAAGTAGAGAGAATGACATTGATAATACACAATGAAAGACCATAATCATGTGAACAAAGGGAATCTTAAGGGGATATTATTCTAAGCAGGAATTTTTAATGAACCCAAAAGATGATCATAGTGTTACTCACAATTAGGGACAAAAATCTTTCAGATTATACAACCTTCTGTCAAACAGATTTCTGTAAGTCAGATTACAACGAGATACCGTAAGACACATTCCATAAGGTACACGGATACATTGGCTTTACCTAAGGTACTTGTTTGAAAACTATTCAACTATACATTCTCAGAGAAATAAAATCAACCTCACTTCCTAAAGTAATAAACAAGCCACACAAAATAATGACATCTGTTATTAAAAGAGGATGATGTCAAACCAAGTAGGTGAGAGACTAAACAGCAAATATTGCTAAGGCAGACAGCAAGGCAAACAACAAACCCTAGATATACAAATACCAAATTTTCTGGAATTTTTGGCAAAATATTTAACAAAAGTAGATCTCTTCTCCGTATTAAGAGTCTAGATAAGAAAAAAATTAAATGATTCAAAACCAACAGTAAAGAATACACCCATTCTATATGAATCTGTTTTTCTACACAGGTACTTAATTTTCAAATGCACAACATACAATTTAACTCATTTCCAAATAAGGAACTAGGGGTCTGGCTCTGTCAAAGTAATTTGGTCTAGCCAAATAATTTATTACAAAATAAAAGCATATAAGACCAAACAATATTTGGGGGATCTTATCAGTTGTTGAATTATACTAAAATATAAATGTATGTTTGGGAACAGCAATACCATTTAAAATATCATCATTGCAAATTAGAATTATTTGCAGTACCGGTAGAGGGCCTCCATTATAAGTTTATTATTATAAGTCTCTTGAATATTACTGGATAGCTGGATGGATGGATTGATGGATGGAGAGAAATTATCAAACATGGGTGAAAACTACTTGAAGTATTTCAACTCCTATACAATAACTCATGGCTGATGACTTTGCATAACATAAAGTCTATCAACCCTGTTAATATTCTTCTCTATAATATCTTCTCTGTTGCATTACTACTGAGTGATATGCTTCACCACAGTGATCATATCAAATACTTAAAAGAAGGACAGTGATTGCTTTAAAACAATATACCGATTTGATTGAGACTCTGAAGCTGTTTGCCGAGTTTCTTATAAAAATAATAAAGCCTGTGAAAGGCACAACTCCAGGATTTTATCACAAGAAATCAAACTGAATGAATGTCTCCAAGCCTCTGCTCAAATGAAAATGTAGATTGTACATTTAATAAATATTTAATAAAGCAATAGCCAGTCCTATCAGACCCGAAATACCTCTGCTTGTATAAAATCACAGCCTGAACACCCTCCTCCCTGGCCATTGGAATGAGTGGCTGTCTGCAGTCTGGGTATTACTAGACTAACTGTTTGGGGTCCTGGTCATATCCCAAGTCCCCTAAGGAAAATCTGTGGCACACTCTACTAGTTTAAAATGCAAGCAGGGGTGCCTGGGTGGCTCAGCTAGTTAAGCGGCCAACTTCAGCTCAGTCATGATCTTATGGCTCACGGGTTCGAGCCCCACATCGGGTTCTCTGCTGACAGCTCAGATCCTAGAGCCTGCTTCGGATTCTGTGTCTCCCTCTCTCTGCCGCTTCCCCGTTCATGCTCTGTCTCTCAAAATAAATAAATAAATAAATAAATGTAAAAAAAATTTAAAAAAATAAAATAAAATGCAAGCAAACTACAGACCACAAAGCTAGAATATTTTTAAAATGCATCTAATGAAGATATTTTAAATATAATTAGAAAAACTTTATATTTTAAATCGGGCCAAATAAGAACAAATAGCATCTGATTACGACAAAAGCATTTGCTACGCTGGCTGCTTCATACATCTCAATTTGGGGTCTACATTCTCCTCTAACAGAGATATTGTTAGGCTCCCTTAATAAAGCTGAAGTTTATTTCAATATTTCCATATTCTAAAAATTTGATGTTACCTGGAGCTTTTGTTTCTTTGTAGGGGTGTGTGGTTTTGTTTTTATTTCTGAGCAAGTACTTTCTCAGCCATTAACCTATGCTTATGTATGAATCAGGAATACAGATAGGTCTCTAAATTCAAATGTATTTTCTAGAGCTAGAGATTACTTTTGATTTGATTTATATAAATTGCATTGTGTTATCTGCTAAGACCCTCCATGAACAGATGGAGATATTAAAATGTAGGAGAATACAACCAATTAGTTGGCATCTTACCTTTGGTGTATTTATTTTATTTTGGTTTTTTTTTTTAAATGTTTTTATTTATTTCTAGGAGAGACAGAGAGAGAGAGAGAGACAGCGTGAGCAGGGGAGGGTCAGAGAGAGAGAGAGGGAGTCACATACTGAAACACAGGCTTCAGGCTCTGAGCTGGCAGTCAGCACAGAGCCCGACGCGGGGCTTGAACCCACGAACCGCGAGATCATGACCTAAGTGAAAGTCCGACGCTTAACCGACTAAGCCACCCAGGCGCCCCTATTTTGTTATTTTTTAATGTGTGTTTATTTTTGAGAGAGAGAGTCAGAAAGAGAGACAGCACGAGTGGGGGAGGGGCAGAGAGAGAGAGGGAGACACAGAATCCAAAGCAGACTCCAGGCTCTGAGCTGTCAGCACAGAACCCAAAGTGGGGCTCAATCACACAAGCTATGAGGTCATGACCTGAGCTGAAGTCAGACACTTAACCGACTGAGCCAACAAGGCGCCCCTAATTTTTTTTAAATCACACTTCCACAAAGACAATTAATAAGCAAGGAAAAGAAATAAAAGATATCTAGATTGGAAAGAAGAAATAAAGTTAATTCTATGTGCAGATATAGGATTGTATATATAGAAAATCCTAGCATAGTCTCACACAACACACACACACACGCAAAACAGAACTAGTAAACGAGTTCAACAAAGTTACAGGATACAAAATAGACATACACAAGGCATAATTCTCTGACCTCTTCCACTAGCATAACAGCCTCAAGTCTCATCCATGTTGTGGCAATTGGCAAGATTTCCTTCTTTTTTATCGCTGAATAGCATTTCACTGTGTTTTTACTGCTGAGTAGCATTTCACTGTGTACACACACACACACACGCACACACACACACGCACACACACACACCACATATTCTTTATTCATTCATCCATCAATGGACACTTAGGTTGTTTCCATACCTTGGCTACTGTGAGTAAAACTGCAATGAACATAGCAGTGTGTATGTCTTTTTGAGTTAGTGTTTTCATTTTCTTTGTATAAATACCCAGAAGTGGAAAACTTAGATCATATGGTAGTTCTATATTTTTTTTTTAGAAATCTCCATACTGCATGATTTCATTTATATGCAGAATCTATAAAGCAAAACAAAAGAACAAATAAAACCACACTTATAGATACAGAGAACAGACTGGTGGTTAGCAGAGAAGGGGGAATGGGAGGTTGCAGAAACGGTGACGCAGGTCAATCGTATGGTGACCAATGGCACCTAAACTTAATGTGGTGACCACTCTGTAGCATACATAAACTCAAAATTTTATGTTGTACACCTGAAACCAATATAAGGCTATATATAAAACTTACCTCAATTAAAAAAAAAACAGAGAATGGTAAAAGAATATTAAGATATGTTAAAACGACATACATTTTCCATAATTATCTCCTAACAATCTTGAAAGGCCAAGTGAAATACAAGGGTGTACCTTCTCCAGTATCCACACAATGGTGAAATTTTAGGGGGAAAAACCCTTGTGTTGAAGTATTTTTTTCCAAGGTGACATTAAAAAGAGAAATTAAGTGGCAATTAGTAAAGTTACACTGAAGATTTATTGGCTGACTTCTGCAAACTGCTGGAACAAGTCACCTCACGTGGCATCAAGCACACGTGACTTGTTGAAACTGAGTCAGGACCACGCAGCGAGAAGACAGCGCTTTCCCTTCTTGTCAAAAGAATAAACCAACCTGGGCCCTGACAGTTACCAAGAGGAGACCAGAGCAAACAAGATGAGCAAAAAGAAAGAATAATAACCATTGCATTGGAAAGACGTATGCTTCACACACACACACACACTGATTCCAGGTACAGAACAAGGAGCAGGTGCGTGACTTGTCTCGAAAAGGCTACCATGAAATGCTTCACAAAAGATAAGGCTTCTGGAACACAGCAGCTGAACCATAATGTTATGTCTTTATAGTAAACACTTAAGACAACTTGTGACCAATGTCCTGTTACGACACTAGTTGTCCATGAAAGCTGACCTGCACCACAGTGGCACAGCTCAGTTCCAATAGTGCAGGCTCACAAGTATTAACATTACGGAAAATGACAAAAGATACTCACATCTCACCCAAGACCAGAAATGCTGAGGATCACTACACAGCACACGCACTGAAAAGAGACACATTTCAGACTTTACATGAAATGGAAATCACAAAACCTGAGCACATCTTAGGTATTGTTTTTTTTTTTAATAGCTTTTCTTATTTTAATAACGGGAAGCAGAGAAAATGGAGTGGCAATAACATCTTTGAGAAATTAGATGTGGTTACCTTACCAAGAAAAAAGAAAGAAAAAATGTCTTATAATGAAAAAAAAAACCCAGAACTTTGTACTTTTCTATCCACTAACAATGATGACCAATCTGAAAATGAAACTAAGAAAACAATTCTGTTTACAATAGCATCAAAAAGAAAAAAGGAGATGTAAGCCTTAAACGCTGAAAACTATAAAACATCACTGAAAGAAATATTTAAAAATCTAAATAAATGGAAAGATAGTTCATATCTATGGATGACAAGACTTAATATTCTTAAGATGGCTTTCCTCCCCAAATTGATCTACAGATTCAATGCAATCCCTATCAAAATCCCAGCTGCCATTTTTGCAGAAATTGACAAGCTGATTCAAAAATTCATATGGAGTGCTCGCTTAGGCAGCACATATACAAAAATTCATATGGAAACGCAAGGGAACCCAAATGGGCAAAACGATCTTGAAAACTAAGAACAAAGTTGGAGGAGTCACATTTTCCAATTTCAAGTCTTGTTATAAAACTGCAGTAATCAAGACAATGCAGTACTGGCAAAAGGAAAGTCAGAGAATAATGGGACAGAATTGAGAATCCAGAAATAAATGCTTGCATTTATGGTCAATTGATTTTTTGACAAGGGTGCCGAGGCTATTCAGTGGGGGAAAAGACAGCCTATTCAACATTGCGCTAACAAGAGCAGACATCCACATACAAAAGAATGAAGTTGGACCCCTGCCTCACAGAGAACGCAAGTGTTATCTGAAAGAGTATGGCTACAGGGGCTGAGCCCTAAAAATAAGAGCTAACGCTCTAAAGTGTGTAGGAGAACACGTAAGAGTAAATATTTATGATCTTAGATTAAGCAACAGCTGCTTTAATAGAACACCAAGAGCACAAGTGATGAAAGAAAAAAAAAAAGCAGATTAATCAAAGACTTCATTAAGATTTAAAACTTTTGTGCATCAAAGAACATTACCCAGAAAGTTAAAAGAGGACCCAGAGAATGGGAGAAAATATGCAAACCATATTTCTGTTAAAGGGGTTGTATTCAGAATACATAAAGAATTCTGAGCCCCCCCAAAAAGATTTTTAAAATCACCTAATTATAAAATAGTCAATGGATCTGAACAGACATTTCTCCAAAGAAAATATGCAAATGGCCAAATAGCACATGAAAGGATGCTCAAAATTATTAACCATGAAGGGAATGCAAATGAAAACCACAATTAGGTGGCCCTTCATAACCATTTGGATGCCTGTATTAAAAAGTGCAAATAATCCCAAGTATTGTCAAAGATGTGGAAAACCGGAACCCTCACACATTACTGGTAGAAATGTACAACGGCACAGTCACTTTGGAAAAGAGTTTGGCAGTTTTCCAAATGGTTAAACATGCAGTCCCCATATGACCCAGCAATTTTACTCTTATTCATATGTTCACACAGAAACTTGTACACAAATGTTTGTAGCAGCATTATTCACATAATAGGCAAAAAGGAAAAACAGGGCGCATGTCTATCAACTGATAAAGGGGAAAACAAATGGAGTGTCCACACAATGGAAGATTATTGAGCAATAAAAAGGAATGATATTCAGATATGTGATACAGCATGGGTGAACCTTGAACACATTAGGCTAAGTGAGCAAAAAAGTGCATTCATATGAAATGTCCAGAATAGAGAAGCCAGAGACACAGCAGATTTGTGGGTGCCAGGTAATGGGAAAAGGGAGCAAAAGAAATGACCACTAATGAGTATGGGCTTCTTTTGAGATAAAGAACATGTTCTGTGAGGAGTTAGTGATAATTGATGGACACATTTGCAAATATAGTAAAATCCATACAACTGTATACTTTAAGATGGTGAACTTTATTGTAGTGTGTGAATTGTATCTCAATAAGACTGTTACATATATATATGTATATATATCAAAAAACTCACATGTACTGCTTTTTATGTCTTTTAAATTTATTTACTTATTTTGAGAGAGAGAACACGCACCTGTGTGTGCAAGAGGGGGAGAAACAGAGAGAGAGGAAGAGAGAGAATTGCAAGCAGGCTCCACGCTGGCAGCACAGAGCCTGACAATGGGCTCAATCTCATGAACAGGGAGATCATGACCTGAACCAAAATGAAGAGTCAGATGCTTAACCGATTGAGCCACCAGCCGCCCCACCCCTGCTTTTTAAACTCACAGGTATAATATAAGTCGACAGTCAAAGAAATCATTGTATTGCAAAACCCTAGAGTATCCAGCTCATATTTCACTAATTTCAGCCACTGAGAAAATATAACCAAGATAAAAAGAGTCATTACATTTAATTAAACATTTCAAAACTATACCCCTTATAGATGTGTAGGTAAAGGAATCACCATGATGCCCTTCCATGCTGCAACTGACAGTAAATTAAGGAAACAAACACGCTCTAAATCAATGTGTATAAATTACAACTTAAAATGTTAATTAGTTTTCATCTAAGCATTAATGTCCCTTGGAGACACAGTGAGAAAAGCCACAGGTGGGAATAAAAGCAGCACTGCTTATCAGAAATGAGGAATAATGTCTATGTTGCCAAAGTAACGAAACTGCCTCATACGAAATGTATGACTTGACATTCATTTATCAATATTTCTAAAATGCAACTCTTATCTCGCCTTTGTGTAAATTTCATTTCCTCGTAATGACTTCACAGAGCCCCCTCCCCCTTCATATGCATGTCTCATTTATTTCAGTTTCCAGAATAAATGAAACCACAGAAACTTGGCCTGGGCTGTCTCTCACTCTCCATGGGAAATACATCATTGTTTTCATCCAGAAACCATGGTTTCATCCAGAAACCATGCTCACGCAGGTTTCGATCTTCCATCTGAACCCTCTCTTATAATGCTCCCCAGACCACCGAAGTACTGCTGGCAAAGGATCCTACAGGTAAATCTAGGTTAGATTCCAAAGCAGCCATCAATAAATATTGTTGAATTAAATCCTCAGCCTTTTGGTGCGACTTATCCCTAACTTACCAGTGAAGCAATGGCCCAAACTGCAGAGACAAGGAACTCACTACCTTATGTGTTTCTACCTCCCACTGTCAGCAGCTCTAGCTGTTAGAAAGTTTTCCTGCTGTGGACTGTTAGCCTGGTTGTCACTTGTGTCTTCTGCAGCCGCAGACAATCCTGCCTGTGTGCTTTCCCTGTAAATAGTTATGTGGATCAAGTCTGATGTGGACTTGCCCTGTTTTTGTTTACATGTTTGTTTCCAAGCTCAGAAGTGATACTTCTTCCTGCTATAATTGTAAGATTGAGCTCCTTATTCAAGTTTGAACAGAATTATTTTTGGATCCTGGTTCCTGAACCCTTTTTTGAAACTATGCATGGGCTACCAAACTCACAGTGTTTGAACTTATGATAGATTCTTGACATAGAACACTATTCCACCCCTCTTCCAAGCAGGTGTGTTCCTGTTAAGCAAAATGGAGCTTTATTCTGGGTGCAAGGTCTTTCCTTCAAGGTGTAGATGTCATCTCGTTCAACTAGCCTCCAGGAAAATAATTCTCTATGGTTCTCTCACTCTAATGACTTAAGCTTCAGTTCTACAAGGAAGAATCTCCCTTTCTGATATGTCTACAGAGGCAGCTATAGAACTGTTTTATATCCCCCTCTCTCTTAAAAGGTCCAACATACCTAAGGTTTAGTAGTCTTTAGAGGTATTTCCGAGATTACTTCCAATGGTGTGATTTGTCCTTTGAAGTACCAACAGAATAGGTTGGGGTGCATAGTTCTGATAAGTTTTGGAAAGTTTGCCTCCATGTTTCAGGCACACCTTGCAGATGCATATCATGTTCCAACCAGCCATTTCATATAGATGAATTAACTCCTCCATGGATTTAATGGAAGGAACATGACCTCCCTGTATTTGTTTAGCAACATCTCCCTTACATCTCTACCACCATGCCAAGACTAGATGATTCCACTGAGAAATTCTTCTTAATGTCCTGTGGACCCAGAAGGTCTAGATAAACACTCTGAGAAAGAGGAGTTGTTTTGAATAACTGTGTCTCACCTCTAAAATTTACTTATACAATCAAATCCTTTTAGGATTTGTTCAGTAAATACAGAATGATTCACCCTACGCTGTCTCAGACTGCTTTGTAAATGGGAATTTTAAGGATGTATAAATGGGGATTTCGTTCAACATGCCCCTCTTAAGCACATTTTGCATGTTAATTTCTGTTTGAGGCCCACAGAGGACTAAAGAATAATTGCCCTCAGTCCCTGAGTCCTGTGGAATTGACTTTCATCAATGGAGACCACAACAGCGGCAGAAATCAAAAGATGACAACACTAAACCCATGCATCAAGCATATTTAAAGTTTGGTTCTATGATCGGTAGGCTAAATTCTCTAAAAAGTGAAGTCATTTCTTGGCCAGGTTTAATCATTTCCAATGGCCAGCACATAATAAATGTCCCTAGGATGTTAAATAAATGAGTTCTGGCTATTCTGAAAGTCTCCATTTTGAAAGTTGTAATAAGAAAAAGCAAGTATATATTCACAAATCGACCACCCAAGTACCATTAGATATCTTATTTATTAACAATTCTAAACAAGCAGCTCATATACAGTAGCATGTTAAGATTAAAAGGCTTCCAACATTTTTTCTTATATTAAAAAGAACACCTGCTGTTAAGACTGTACTTATTCTATGCATAAGAAATAGTTAAGGATGAAGTAATTAAAGGAACTCTCAAAATTTCAGCATCCTTGGAGAACAAGAATTTAATGCAGAAAATACGTCAGATTTTACTCGCATTTCTATTCCCAGCTCAATCCATGAGAATTGTCCTTAACAGGGAACTGATTCTCAGTCCTATAAATTATATGCACATTTCCAAACATTCCGATTATATCCTTTTTTTTTTTTTTTTAAGTAAATAAACAATTTCATTGTGCACTATGTGCTTGTGATAGTTGAGTTCACTGGGTTTGGCAGTTCTTTAATAAGCATCAAGAACTTACTAACCCAGTCAGTCTCTTTAGTTTTCTTTGGAAGCATGAAAACATACTTAAACATCATAAAAATATGTCATTATCAGCCAAAACCAGAGTAGAGTTGCAAAAAAGAAAAATGCAGAGCAAAGGGCTCTAGCATTTGAATGCCACACTAAAACCCCAGAAGGCAAGGAGGGATCTTCATTTTTCCCATTCATGGAATAATGGCTAATATGTTTTAAGAACTAAAGTAATTGGATTCCTTGAACTAACCAAATTTGTCTTTAACTCGGTGAGTTTACAAAAACCTTTTATTTTCAAAAAAAAAAATGAAACCAGTACGTTAAAAATCTTGGATGCTCTAAAATATTGTTTTTGTTTTTCATAAATAAGCAAAACTTTAATGTAAGTAATGTTAAATATGAAATTATCTGACAATGGGGCACCACCCCCACAACAACGTGTATAGCTAGTCAGAGAAAACAATGAGAGATTATTCATCGAAACTTGCTAAGGATATCTAGATGTGGTTCTTTTAGGTACAATATAATAATGAACACAGATTTCAGTTCATTTAGAAGCCCAAAGGGATGGTAACACTCTATTAACATGAAGATCTTTACATTTTAAAATTTTCCTTACATTAATGGGATGGTCTTCAAGAAAGTAATCACATGTTGTAATCACATATTCATATTTCAAAACACTATATTTTTGATCTTCTATGTTTATAAAACCCAGTATTTTATTTACATAATGTAAGTGACCCAAACAAAAGATTTGCTATCTTTTTAAAATACTGTTTAATATTGGATAACTGCCTTTAAGGGCATAATATAATTTTAAAAAGGCCCTCATGAATGAACGTGCCCTGAAAAATTATTTCTATTTTTCACATGCTATGTAGCTATATAATAATAGAGGTACATAGAGTTTGGCAAAGCATTTACAGTAATCAACACTCGTGTATTAAAACTTTATCCAGCATCAAACTCAGGTGTGATGCAGCCAAATCCTATGAATAACTTTTGCATAAACTGTGTTGCTCTCTTAACTGATACAACACAGAACACTAATGTGGGTAATTATTTGAAAGAGCTTGGTCGGGACACCTGGGTGGCTCAGTCAGTTGAGCGTCGACTTTGGCTCAGGTCATGATCTCACAGTTGGTGGGTTCGAACCCCACGTTGGGCTTTGTGCTGACAGCTCAGAGCCTGGATCCTGCTTCAGATTCTGTGTCTCCCTCTCTCTCTGCGCAACCCCTCCCCCCGCCCGCCCCCCCCCCCGTGCTTGTGCTCTGTCTCTCTCTCTTAAAAGTAAATAAAAAAAGAAAGAGCCTTGTCAAGTGTCCATTGCTTATTACTACCATAAAAGGCTATTAATATGCCAATAGATGAGTACAAATGGGTTAAAATCAAAGAAAGAAACTCTTTTTAAGATCAGTGCCTACATCTATATTGTAGGGTTGCATACACAAAATAAAATTAAAGTAAAAACAGGACATATTCATTCCCCTTCCAGAAAATCCTGGAGCGGAAGTGTTCAGAGAGACAGCCTTTCAATATTTGTTTTTCTGTCACAGTGATTTAGAGTGTACTGCTGAGTTATAATGGTCAAGGTGGCAAAATTCACATCAATATTCCTGTTTGGTTAGACTTTCCAAATAAACAGGGAAAAACCACATTAATATGACAAAGTCTGCCAGGTGACTATCCCATATAGTTTAACAGTACTTTTTATATATGTAAGAAGACATGAACAAGGGAATATTCCCTTGTAAAAAACGAATCTAGTCATTCTCAAAAGCATAACAAATAATTCTCCTAGATGATCTTATTAGCAACACCATGAATTATACAACAGAAATGCTTGTTCAAACTGTTTTTTTTTTCTGATAAGAAACACTGCATTTTAAAAAGCAACCTCCACTTTAATATTTAATACTTTAGCATATCTATATCTCCAAAAGTAGCAAGCTATTTAAGAAAGAAGTGCACTTCTTGTAATGTTAAAAGCATTTCTGGCATTTTATATTATCTACTTTTTAATGACTGTATTTTCCTAGCATTAAAAATGAATTAATCTCTTTCTTCCTAAGTACTCTGTTGAACATGGTGGAAAAAAAGAATGGTTCAACAGGTTACCTTCCCTTGTAAAAGCCATATAGATTGTTGCCTCTCTTTGTGTATTTGGTTTCCAAGCAAAACATCTGACTGGGTCCAACTCAAAGCCCATCTTTTATGGGGTTTCATAGATACAAGACTTACTTATTTCTCATTGAATCATACTGCCTTTGGGGTAGAGTACTGAAAAACAACACAATTGAGGCAGTCTATATAGTTTCACTCATCAGAAAAGTCTGAGTTTTACTCTACACTCTAAAAGTATTTCGGGGGCACCTGGGTGGCTCAGTTGGTTAAGCATCTGACTCTGGCTTTCGGCTCAGGTCACGAGCTGGAAGTTTATGAGTTCACACTGTCAGTGCAGAGCCTGCATGGGATTCTCTCTCTCTCCTCTCTTTCTGCCCCTCACCCACTCAAGTGCTCTGGTTTTCTCTCTCTCAGAATAAATGGAAAAACTATAAAAGAGTATCTTACAATAAATTAGTAAGTTGGAGTAGTCTATAAGAGATGCGGCTGTCACATCGGATTTCTAAAGGTACATTAGAGTTTATTAAGTCAAGGTGTCACACTCTTGGCATTCTGACATATTTTAATTATCATAGTATTTGCTGCATACTAATTTAAGTCCCATCAACTGAATAATAGGATCTTGCTGGAAGATTGTTTAAAAAATGGAGTTAAAACTTCCCGTACTGTGTAAAACAGTAGTAAACAGCTACCGTCATGTCTCTCACTGAATGCAATGGGGCAGAATTCGAGCAAAATCTAAGGGTTCTGGAAAATAAATAGTAGCAGGCAGAATAAAGGACAAGTCCAGGATTTGAAATTCCGCCAATCCAGTGGTGAGTTTACAATGTTTTCCCTCTGGTATACCCTGGTCCGAACACAACACACTGGCAGTGGGCAGTGGGGCCCGGATGAAGAGAACTCCAGGGAGAAGCCTCAAGTTCTGGCTCATGGATCTGGAATGGATACTCTGAACGGGAAGGGAGTGCAGAGATATCCCATTCTCCCTCCATTCGCCCTTGCCCTGCACCTCAGCCCACAGCAATCTGTGAGGAACGTCACACCCTCCGGCAATGGGACCTTGCAGGAGCCAAACTATGAGGGATACAAACTGCCTTCTTCATTTCAAGGAATTGGGTTTACAAGAGGGTGGGGCTAACCCTCTGCTTGGCTGCTTGTTTCTCTCTGCCCTGCTACCACTTGACCCTGATTCTGACCCAGCTATAGAAGTGCATGGCAGAGAGAAGTAACTAAAGCCTCAGCACTCGGGATGGAGAAAAGAGAAGCATGAGCCAACAGGAAATTTCTGGGGAAAAATAATGAAAAGAGAGGAGCTTGAAAAGTGACCTCATCAAGTTTTTATGAACACCTGGGCTCACCTCCAAATGCACAGGTACAGATTTGATCCTATTCAGCATGCCAAAATCTTTGAGAACTGAATTCATAAATAAGCCACCACAGAAGTCTCAAGCTGGCCATTGAGTGGGGCGTACATGTGACAGACGTAAACAGCACTGAGAAGATTTTCAAATGGAATGGCATTAGAACAGAAGGTGGGTTCAAAGTCATCTCCTAAACCTAACCAGCCTGAAAACGAAAAATATCAACAGTTTCTACAAAGTTTAAATAAGATCCAGAGCTGCGTGTACTATTCGCAATGTCCAGAATAAAACCGAAAATTACTCAGCACATGAAGAACAACAAAAATCTCTATTATACTAGAGAAGATAATAAAGAGACACCATTCAATCCAGGGGTTCCTGGGTGGCTCAGTCAGTTAAACATCTCACCCTTGCTGAGGTCATGATCCCATGGTTTGTGAGGTCAGCACAGAGCTGCCAGGGATTTCTCAACCCCCACCCCCTGCCACTCCTCCCTTCACTTTCTCTCTCTCTCAAAATAAATAAATAAACTTAAAAAAAATTAAAGAGACATCATTCCAAAACAATAGAAGGCCAAATCGCCCAAAAGACCTAACCATCCTAATTGTGTAGGTACCAAAAACAGAGCTAAATAGACTTCAAAGCCAACAATACTGAAAAGATAAATGGGCCCATCTACAAATGTCGCTGAAGATTTTAGCACCCCTCCCTCAGCACAACCTGGAGCTGGACAGTCAGCAAAGACTGAGAAAAACTGAAAATTATCATCATGCAAATGAATGTAATTGACATTTACAGGGTACTCAACCCAACAACAGGAAAATATGCATTCTTTGCAAACTTATCTGGATAATTCCTCAAGATGGACAAATCCTGCTTCATAAAACAAATAATCACAAACCTGAAATAATTAAAATCGCAAAGTCTGTTCTCAGACCATAATTGTTTTAAACTAGACATTATTAACAGGAAAATAAGAGAGAATTTCCCTCAACACCTGGAAGTTTATTAACACACTTCTAAGTCACCTATGAGTTGAAAAGAAAATCTCAAGAAAAGTTAGAGAATATTTCAAACCAAATGAAAATGAAAATAAAGTATGTTAAAGTTGTGAGATGTATATAAGGTATAGGTATAGCATTAAATGCTTCTGTTAGAAAGAAGAAATATCTCCAAATTTCTACCTTCAGTAACTAGCAAAAAAGGCCAAATAAGTATGAAGAATGCGAGAGAAGAAAATAAGAAAGATAAAAGCAGAAATCAATGGAATTAAAAAAGAAAAACATTGGAGGTCAATAAATCCAAAAATTGATTTTTAAAAGGTCAATAAAATTGATAAACCTTTGAAAAACAGAGGAGAGATGGCACAAATTGCCATCATCAAAAATATAAATGGAAATACCACTACAAATCTTCCAGGCATGGGAAGGAAAATGAGGCAACATATGAACAACTCTGTACACATATTTCCAACAGCTCCGACAAAATGAACCAGTTCCTCAAAATCTACAAACTGTAAAAACTGACTGAAAATTAAATACATAACATTTATGATCCTGTAACTATTAAAGAAACTGCCATTTGGAAAAAAATATTTTTTCCCAAGTCCAGAGAGTTTCACTAGCAATTTCTACAAAACCTTTAAAAAAATTATACCAATTTTATATAAAATTTGTCCAAATATTCTCTCAACAAAATAAAAGTAGACAAGTAGACGAGAACTACATCTATCATCTTACTTTACAAAGAAGACTAAACACAGTCCTGAGTAAGCCTAGCGAGTGCCAGAAGTCAGGAAACAGAAATAAAGGCATACAGATGGAAAAGGAAAGAATAAATCTGTCCGTAGTTGTTGATGGCACAACTGTCTACACAGAGAACCACAACAAATGCACACAAAAAGCATTTCCTTAGAACTAACCAGTGTGTTTAGCAAGGTCACAGAGTACAAGATCAACACGCAAAGTTGGGGCGCCTGGGTGGCTTAGTCAGTTAAGCGTCCGACTTTCGCTTAGGTCATGATCTCGCGGTTCGTGGGTTCAAGCGCCACGTCGGGCTCTGTGCTGACTACCAACTCAGAGCCCGGAGCCTGTTTCAGTCTGTGACTCCCTCTCTCTCTGACCTTCCCCTGCTCACGCTGTCTCTCTCTCTCCTAGAAATAAATAAAACATTTTTAAAAAAATTAAAAAAACACGCAAAGTTAACCATATTTTTACATTTTGGAAATGTACAATTAAAATTCCAGGGATGCCTGAGTGGTTAAGTCAGTCAGTTAAGTGTCTGATTTTGGCTCAGGGTATGATCTTGCAGTTCCTGAGTCCAAGCCTGGCGTCAGGCTCTGTGCTGACAGCTCAGAGCCTGGAGCCTGCTTTGGATTCTGTGTCTCCATCTCTCTCTGCCCCTGAACACTTGGGCTCTCTTTCTCTCAAAAATAAACAAACATTTAAAAATTTTTTAAAAATACAATTCCAATCAAACCTTTGCAGTTTGTTTTTGTTTCTTTGTGGGGTTGTTTTTGTTTGTTTGTCTGTTTGTAGATAAGTACAGGCTGATCCTAAAATTTATATGGAAAGTCAATGGGTCTAGAAACACTAAAACATTCCAGAAAAAAAGACCACCACAGTTGGAGGAATTACATTATCCAATCTTATGACTTCCTATAAAACTACAGTTACCAAAACTGCATGAAGTTGGTGGAAAGATAATGGTGAACCCAGAAATAAACCCACCTTGAGATGACCATTAGATTTTTGACAAAGATGCAAAAGTAATGAAAAGGATAAGGGGTTGCCTTTTCAGGAAAGGGTGTTAGGACAGCTAAACATTCTCAACCAAATATAAATTAAAAAAAACAAAAAACCTTGATGTAAATCTCACTCCTTATGAAAAGTTAACTTAAACATAGTCTGCCAAATTATAAAAAATTTTAGAAGAACATACAGAAGAAAATCTTTGTGACTTGGGGTTAGACAAAGATAAAGGCATGATCTGTAAAAGAGTAACATTGATAAACTGGGCTTCATAAAAACTAACAACCTTTTGTTCTGTGAAAGATACTCTTTTGAGAATCAAAGGACAAAGTACAAACTGGGAAAAATTTTCCATAATCACATGGCCAACAAAGAGCTTTTATCTATCTAGTTCCAAATTCTCAGTGTAACAAGTGATTGCCCAAATCAATACATGTTTTAACATTCATAGACATGCACACCAAAAAGGAAAAAAAAAATCCCTTTAACTACAGAATAAGTTTAAAAAGAAGACAAAATAAGAAAAAAAAATGGAGTGATGTGAGTATAAAAGTTCCCGTTATATTATTATTTTTTAGTAAGATCGGAGGTAATGCTACATAGTGCAGACTCTGGCCATCTTTATATTTTCTCAGATAACTTTTAAAACGGTCTTAATTACCCTGGAGATTAGTCACAGAAAGTAACCAGGTTGAAGTCAAGAGCAAAGCCTAAGACCTCTGGCCTCTGAGAAAGCCAAAACCAACAAAAAGGGGCTAATTAGTGTCATTGGCAATGAAATTTTGAGGCAGTTAAGTGTTACAATGGTTTTCTTTGACAATTTACAACTAAGCCAAACTTTCATTTTCATTTAATCTAATCAAACTGGCCTAGCCTTGCAGAGTACAACTGCATTCATTAGAAATTGTCCCAGTTAGTTTATATTAGCTATTAATGCTTCTGTTAGTTTTACTTAAAGTCATTTTTCAGTTGACCTGTAGGTTACTCATGCTCTTCTCTAACACTGTGTACATTGGTGAACACTCTCAGGACTCTCTTTTTCTGACTCCTGTGCATGCGAACATCACTCCCTAGTTTTAAAAAACTAAAACAGTATTATGGGAAGCTAATTAACACTTAAAATTAAAAAATGAAAATATATTCCATGTTCATTTCAAAATCCAGTCTCTGACCCAGAATTCCATGTTCTTTATTACAATAAGATATATAAGCAAATTAAATCTTCAGGCTCTATAGGGATGTCTTAGCTCAGTGAATTTGTGACCATTTCTCAAAAAAGAAATAACAGCCTCATTTGGAGAATAGGGATAAGTGGATGAAAGTTCTCATTTTTGAGGCATAAATTTGATTAAAGTAGGAAAGCTAGTCCCAACTACATCTTAAAATTCAATACCCCAAATTCATTCATTATAGACCAATGATCATTAAAAGTCAAAGCTAATTATTGAAGATATTTGTCATGTATATGGAAGTACACGTAACAGTTTTACATGTTACAACCCTCTTTAAGGTTTGGGAGCTCCACTGAACATTCCAGCTGAGACTACCATAAGCCACACCTGGCACCGGACACTTAGAATGTTATAAAACCCAGAGCTCAGCTCACTCCCAGGGAAGCATCAGGGATCCTTCCTCAAGATCCTCTGCAGCAACGCACACGGCTGCTCAGGTGCAGGGAGACAACGATACACATGCGTGGAAATGGGTATGACCCTGATTAGAAGTCTGGTGCCCAATGGGAGTCCATATCTGCTATTTCAACCCCATAAGCATAGCTTCTTGGGTACGCCTCACTGGTACATCGCATTTGTAAGTCACCATACTCAGGGAAGCCCAATGTTACTACAGCAACTCTACTGGGTATTTTTAATTATTTTTAATTTCTCTCATTACATGGGCAATCCGAGGTCATGGCCGAAGCCATCTTGCATAGTAACCAGGTTGGTGTATTACCCTTAAGGGGTTATAGGGTGGTCAAAGGGAGGGTTAACCAGAGGTCAAATTCTCATGCAAAAGAGAAAGGCTTTGTTGACATTTTGCTCATGGGTAAATGCAAGAAAGGCAACTTGGTCTAAGAAAAAAGTTCTAAACTCAGAGTGAGAACACATGGATCTGAAGCCTGGTGCTGCACCTTGCCTGCTGGTGACCATTTACCTTTTTGACTTCACTTTTTTTTATTTAAAAACGCTGATGATGATTGCTCTCATTTATTTTGAGGATGATATCATATGGCTAATTTGGATGAATTTAGAGGGCGGCCCAAAATTAGAGCTAAATTAATGTTAAAAAAAGCAAAAAACAAAAAACAAATTAAAACTGGTAAGACAGCAAACATACTATTGCCGAATCCAGTACTAACTCAGGAGTATGAGAATTAAAAGCCTAAACTCTGACTCTACAGTCAACCACTAGTCACTGTGCCCTTCCTATTCATCAATTCACTCCTCTATATCCACACCCAGCTCTCCACTAGACTGCATACTCTTTGGGAAGCAAGGACCCTATCGACTCTGAATATCCCCCTTAGAACTCAGAGCTCAATACTTTCTTGTAAAACAATCACACCCATCAAACAGAACTAATATAAAACCAAAGTGTATCATCTGGTTTGGAAAATTAACTCTTCTATAACATAAACGATATATTATAGACTCATTCATTGAAACTCATTCAGTACACACTGGCTGAGCCCTGCCCAAATGTCAGAAATGATGTTAGGTTCTAGAAATAAACTCCTTTTTTTTTTTAAAGTCTTATTTAGTAATATCGACACCAAAAGTAGGGCTCGAACTCACAACCCTGAGATCAAGAGTTGCATGCTCTTCCAACTGAGCCAGCTAGGTGCTCCTAGAAAAGAAACTCTTAACAGGCTAAACAGTCTTTGCCCTGGCACATAGCTTACATACCAGCTAGGAAAGCTATTGAAAAATGAGCAAACAGGAGCACCTGGGTGGCTCAGTCAGTTGAGCGTCCAACTTCGGCTCAGGTCATGATCTCAGGGTTCATGGGTTCGAGCCCCACATCAGGCTCTGTGCTGACAGCTCAGAGCCTGGAGCCTGTTTTGGATTCTGTGTCTCCCTCTCTCTCTGATCCTCCCCTGCTCATGCTGTCTCTATCTCTTTCTCAAAAATAAATAAAACATTAAAAAAAAAGAAAAAAGAAAAGTAAGCAAACACTCAAAAGATAATTATATATTGCATCATCTTTGGGATGGACACAAAAGACTGAGGTAGAGTGTCTAAGCAAACCATTTCATATAATGTAGCCAGGAATGGTCACTCATAAGAGAAATCTGAGGATTTATCCAGGCAAAGATGAGGGAGAGAAGAGAGGTCAAGGCAGATGTCCTGAGCTAGGGGAAAAAACAAGCAAGGAAACAAACAAACAAACAAACAAAAACATCTAGCATTCTTGACGATTGATGGGAGACCATCTTTGGATGATAACATCTCTGTCTCCGAGAGAAAAACAAAACAACAAACAAAGGTATAACAGTTTACTTACAAGGCCACATTATTTCAAAAGGTGTTCCAGAGTGTGGTTCAGGTTAATTAGAGTTGTTGTCATTCAGGTCCTAACATGGTCTCTATTTCAATCAACAAATCTCAACACTGGTATAGCAGCATGCCAAAAATTACTAATGAGGTGTCTGCAAAAAATGATGACAAAGGTCTACTGTCAAAAAACAAATCACGGCTCCCAAACATGGCAGTGGCCTAAGCTGCATAAAAAACATTTAACTTGAGGCAAGTCTGATGTTTGGATCATGCTAGACACAGTACTTCACACCCAAACTGAATCTAGAACAAATGCCCAGCTCCTGCAAGACTTAATATAATCTATGTCCATCTGGTCTTCTGGTCTACTAGATGAACTGTGGTAGCCATTTTGGCAAACTTCCATTAAACACAGATCTTTAGACTTTATTCCTTTCTCCTCTTCAAATAAGCGCCAGTGCAGAGGTCTGATGCTGTGGCTACATGATAAAACATCCCACGTAGGAGATAATCAGGGATTTGCCTATAAAAATAATAGATTATACAGTACATAATTTAATTTCTAATCTGAAAGTTGCCCCTAGAATGTGAGGGCCAGAGTGATTTATGCCACATCAAATTTGGGTTGAAGCACAATGTATTTTTCATAAGCACCCGAAATTGGAGCACAATTTATTCCACTTCAAACAAAAGAGATTGTCCTAATTCTTAAATAAAATGATTCATACACAAACTGTCATATGAAGGGAAAGCTTTAGAAATGTGTTGAGCAGTATTTTAGAACCTTAGGAGGCAAATAGCAGGGAAGTAGAGCAGAGCAAGGCAGAGGGCAGGGAGAATGGAAGGGAGGACATGGGTGAAATCCAGACCCTGGCAGGACCAGTGAAGTTTGCTTTGTAGTGTTTTATTCTTTGATTCTTTTCTTCTTATATACACAGTAGGCTTAATGATTTTCCGCTTGCGCCCAGGAGAGTTGATTGTGTTAGGCGACCTCTTTACTATAATATTTTATACAAGTTGTTCTTGTGCTCTTTCATTTATATGTACTCAGCATTTCTTTTGTTCTTAGTTTTTTTTTCAATTTTTACAAAATGCAAGTTTTATGTTTTTTTTCTTACGATCCTTACAGAAACTAGAATCCATTGACAAACTTACGTTTCTTAGCCTTTTCATCTTTAAGGGTAAATTCTCAAAATTGAAAAGACTGACTGCTTCTTAAAACTACAACTGTAAGAACTGCCTTCCCATCACACGGTAATGTTGGAAACAGTAATTCACAAGTCTTATCTATACCAGTGATTTCTTTAGGTCAATGGGATGTCAGTGTTTAAAAGTGTAGTGTCAGTAGAAAATTAGCATTTTTTCCCAGTAATTTTGTGTGATAGGTTGGCAATCCTGATTAGAGTCTGTCATTTTTAGGCATCTGAACCTCATCATTCTCCGTCTGCTTTCTATATGCTCTATGAGTTCTGAAGGATCTTTTCAAGGATGATGAGGGTTGGAATCTTTCTTAAAGTATATTTTGAATCTCATCCAACAGAGATGACACAATAAATCTTCAAGCTATTTTTGACCATATGTCACAACTCTTGAAGGCAAATGAAGTCTCTCACAGCTTTAAGGGATTACTTAACATTGACAGCTGTTGAGGTATTTGTCCTGAGGTTTCTTCTTTCTTTCCATCAAGAGTATCTACATAAGATGCTACGGCTTGTGGGCTAGATAATATGTAACATGCATGATGTGTTATGTGCAATAACATTCATTTCCTATACTCCTTCATGTTTATCCATTTTAGTTCATCCACAGCTCTCCATGCCAACTGAGGGTCCAGGCCATGGGAATGTAAAGATGAGATCATGTAAAAGTCTAGAGTGTAAAAAAGTGATAAAGCAGCCCATTGATGGTATGGCTTGAGGTTACCTTCTAAAAAACTATTACTGCATCAGAACTAGAAAGTTGATTGGGAAATATAAGGATAGGAACAAAGATCTCTAGATTTGAACACGTGTGACTTGGGGTAGATTACCAAACCCTCTGGGCCTTAGGTCCTTCAGTTATGAAAGGTTTGGCTTGACACAGTTGATCTTTGACATTCCCTATAGATTTCAATTTTCCCTATGTAGTTTTAAAAGACAATGTTAGACTGGATCTATTCTGTGCCATAGTTATATAGCAAACAGTCTACACATACCCTTTTGGAAATCAGTGAAAGGTAACTTTAATATAAAAGGACTAAATTCCTTAACAAGATTAATAAATGCATTTGTAATTAGAGCCCTCTCTATGTCTACAATTTCAGAAAGAAAAACTTAATTTCTGAATCAAGTCTCTATGTATTAGATTTTTTTAATTTATTAAAATTTTTTTCAGATTCTAAAAATTCAGAGAAAGCTCAATAGATATGTTTGTACTGAAAGAAGGAAATAGGACTACTTCTTGAAGGTGCTAATGCAGGCATTCTGTCACTGATACAATCTAAGTGTAGCTCTCCCCCGGTAAGCAAAGCTATGAGGATGATATCAGGGGTGTGCCGTACGGCTCAACATGCAGAGCAAAGTGGGCTTGCAGTGAGCTTCCCAGAGAATGTGCTGCTGAGGGTACGTCACTCGTGTCATTTCTCCAGCCAAACTGCATCAGCTCCTGATATTCCCAAAGTTCTACCATGAATCAAGGGCAGACATACACAGAGAAGGAGGAGAGGTGGGGGAGAAGGAGAGAGGGAGGGGGAGGGGGAGGCGAGGAGGAAGCGGAGGATGGGGAAGGAATAAGTGGAGGAAGAGGAGTAAGTAGCAAGATGAGAGTAAGGAGGAGGAGGGGAGTAGGGAGGAGGAGGAGAAGAGGAAGAGTGGAGAGGATGAGGACGAGGGTAGGGAGGAGGGGGAGCAGAGGCGGGAGGAGGAAGGGGAAGGAGGAGAAGATCTGACTTTTGCAAAACTAAAAAAGGTAAAGCCTTCACCTAAGAAACAATCTCACTTAGTCTGTTTGGCTCCAAGCTAAATATTGGTTTCTCAACGTTAGACTTTCATTTGTCTGCATAGGAGTTACTCAGAGTTTAAAGAATTACCCGCTCTCAGGGCATCTGAGCAGCTCTGTCTGTTAAGCCTCTGACTCTTGACTTCAGCTCAGGTCATGATCTCATGGTTTGTGAGTTCAAGCCCCACATCAGGCTCTGACCTGCCAATGAGGAGCCTGATTGGGATTCTCTCCCTCTCTGCCTCTCCCTTGGTCATGCTCTCTCTCTTGTTTGCAGAATAAACAAACTTGAAAAAAAATTATTAAAAAAAAAAAAAAAAAAAGGATGACCCTCTGCCTGGCACAACTGTAAAGATTACAGTCCAATCTGTCAAGGGCAAGGTGAGGCCTAGTAATGTGTGTTCTGAACAAACTCCCTGGAAGAGTCCAGCACACAGTCAGGTTGAAAAGTGGAGGTGCGGTGCTGGCTGCATCCGTGTTCTCACAAATCTTCAGTGACAGTACCAAGGCTACAGCTTAGTCCCTCCCAGTTAGTAGGCCACAGACTATGGTGTGTTGGGGTAAAAATCAAAGTTGTTGCACTAGTATATGTTTTTCAGATAAAAGCTACTTGAGGACAAAATAAAACTGAAGTAAACTTTGAATCTGTCACTGTCAGATTCATTTGGCAAGTGTTTACTAAGTATTGTATTCATTATTGGTGCTAGACTAAGTTTTAGGAATACTGAAGAATAAAAGACTAAGTAACTGATGGTGTTTTCATTTTATAAAGTGTTCTATAAAACCAATTCCTAATCATAAATTCATATGCACATTCTAATATCAAATCAGTAATAAAGAGTTGATGTGCAAGATATATACAAACTATTTTAGAAGCCATGTCACTCCATACTCAGTCTACATAGAAATATAACACTAATGATACACTGTAGAAAAGAGAAACATATTACAAGAGAGATAATATTAATTTTTTGGTTTATCTGATTAATAGATAAAACTTGTAATTTTGCCCCCAATTTTGTTTTTCTACTATAATCTTCCAAAGGAAAATAGACTCTGATTACCTTTACTTCTAGTAATTATCAAAGTCTTCATTATGTTCCTCTACTATACAGAGAGTCCTTCTTTTCATTGAAAATTTTAAATAATCTCATTAATATTTATGTATATTAATGTCACGCTACACACTATCATAGATAAGTTAGTGCCTTCTAAATAATTAGCACCATCCTTAAATATATTAAATGCAGTGATCTCTACTGAATAAATTTAATGTCTGTGCAATGTTAACCTAACTTTATTGTCTAAAATAAACTGAGGCAGCACATGAATTTAAGCCTTTAACTTAAACATATTACGGCCAAAGCTTCTCTATTTCCAAACTGTCAAGTATAAAAACTGATAATACCACCAGAGTTTCCCCCAAGGTTGAAGAACCAGCAGTAATTAAAGAACATTTATCCAGCAGAAAACAGAGACACAAAATACAGCATGACATCAGCTTGGCTGCCATAGCGTCTCAAGGTCAAGAAATCCATCACGGTGACAACAGTTCATAGCTAGACACTGGGCAGAGTGACTTTAATGAGTAAGAAGCAAAGATAGTATTTTGTAAAGAAGCCAACTCTACACTGAACTAGAGCAAAGGTGCCATGAGAGACTCCCCGAAGTTATTTTAAACCACCCCCCCAACCCCCGGTGGAGATGGACAACAATAAGGCTGATAACCAGGAACTCACGGCAGAGGCCAAGGGAGCAGGGTCAGGCTCAAGGACTGCATGAATCATGAACAAACGTCACTGATTTAGAAGAGTCTATGTGGTTTACTCCCCACTCCCTTCATCATTTGAGTATAAATTTAGATGCCACTTTGTACAACTTCAGGAGAAGTTCTCCCCTCCCTCGCGCATTTATCTAGAATACAGTGTGATGATATTCTGTTAAACTGAAAAAACTAGTAACACCAATTCTAAAATTATAAAGGTGGAGCCTTAACTGTGTCAGAATATCTTAAGGTAAGAGCCTAGGCATGGATTCTATATGAAAAATCAGGTAAGAATATGGTACATACAAAAATCACAAAAAATGACATTAAGTATCATTTTGCAGTAAAAATAAGACATACTGACAATCATGGTTTAGAAAGCCCCGGGACCAGTAATTTCCCTAAACTCATCTATGTAAACAAATTGGCACCGCATGGAGATTCTCAGGTCGATTGCAATGACAACTCTATTTCTTCAGTCGATTGTTTTCATTTGAGCAGTCAGTGATCTTTTCATAATTATTTCATAGTCTACAATGAGAAAAAGTAAAAAACAAGTATTCCTTTGGTCTTTTATTAGACACCAAATAATACTCAAGTGTTCCTTTAAAAAGATGATTTTAATCCAGGTGTTTCCTGAAAAGACCTACACAAAACTTCTCCATTAAAAAATTATCAGCAACACAATTTAACATTTAAATCATTTAGAAAAAAATCATTTTTAATGGTTTCTGTTCAAATTCATTTACCCCAAATTCCTCTACAAACAGAGTGACAATGTGTATTAAATCATGGACCCTTTGGAATAATGCCATTGTGACTAGATGGCATGTATGTTTGGACCAAAATGTAATGTTTCTTGAAAATGAGATAAATGAATATAATTTCACAATAAGTAGAATGGGGTCATAAGCAGATCTCCAGAGAAATGTATCTACTATGGAATCTGGGAAAGAAAAATAAGTTGTTTTGAAAACATTGTAAATGTCCCCATAACCCAGATCTTAACAGTGACCAACTATCTTCCCCATCTTCTTGCCTTCTACCTTTAATGACATTATTTTAAATCCAACAGTTATTATATTTATTAATTCAATACATTATTTCCTTCAGTATCAGACAGGTGTTATGCTCAACACTGGAGTTATAAATGAAAAAAACAGAGTTAGGAATATGTATTCACAGACTTACATTTGGATGGGAGAAAGGGGGAGGGGATGTTTAGCCCACGGCAGGGAATGTAAGAAACAAGCAAACAAATGAGAAAATGTCTGAGTGTGATAAAAGTTATGAAGTGGATAAATGCTATGAGGAGTGAGCTGACAGAGGGTCAGTAAGGGACATTTTGGGAAGGAAGAGGTTTGATAGGAAATTTATGCCATAACTCCTAACTAAAAACCTTAGTTACTGTGTATCTGTATCTCCTCTGGGAAATGTGTGTGATCACAGTTCTGGTTCCTGCCACCTTGAAGACTCTCTCCGAAAAATAAATTAGATCATTAGGCCCCATGCACATGTTCCTCCTATCCCCTACCATGGTGATCTGTGCATGTGTATTGCTATAGTTTATCCAATAAACAATCTCCTCAATACAAACTAGTGTGGCATTGATCCCTATAGATGCATCTTCCATTTACATCGTAGGATGTATCATTCCTAGGTCAGGAGGAGGCAGAAAGCAAAACTAATTAATGGTTCAACATCTCAAGTCCTAGGAAAACAACCTTATTTAGCAAGACAGCTTCTAACCTTTCTAAGACTTCAAAATATGGCCAGTGTTTTCCAACATTAATCTATAGGCAAAATATGTGGATGAATGTATGTTGCTTCTCATGTATCTCATGAACATTTCCAGTTCCCTTCCTTCTTGCCACAAAGTAAGATTTGCATGTCTCCACCCCTTTAAATTTAAGGGCGATTTATTTCAGTCAATAAAATTTGGCCTGGAGATCATGGAAGCATGTGCTGCACGGGGGCGCAACACTGAGCCATCACCTGATGGTGGAAGACCCACCAGGATCCCACTGGATTTTGAGAAAGAAGTAAAACTTTGTTAAGACACTGGAATTTGCGAGTCACTTATTATCACACAATGGCCTATCCTACCTATTGTGAGTGGACTCGTGTCCCTCCAAAATTCGTATGTTAAAGTCCTAGCCCACAGTACCTCAGAATGTAACCTTATTTGGATATGGGTGATGACAGATGTAATTAGTTAAGATGACATCATTCTGGAGGAGACTGGGTCCCTAATCCAATCTGATCAGTGTCCTTATAAAAAGGGGACATTTGGATGCAGACACACATAGAGAACAGCATGTGAAGATGAAGGCAGCCATGGAGGCTATGTAGCAGAAGCCATGGAATTCCACCCACAGAGAGCCAGCAAACCACCAGAAGCTAAAGAGAGAGGCCTGGAGTAGATCTGCCTTCAACGCCCTCAGAAGGAACGAACTGTGCTGATACCTGAATCTCAGACCCCTAGCCTTCAGAACTGTGTGCCAATAAATTTCTGTTAAGCCGCTCAGTTTGTGGTGCTTCTGAACCACAGCCTTAGCAAACAGATACGCTATCTTAATGCAACTATATATTGTTTCAGACAGAAGATAATGCATGTGGGGAGGGAGAGGAGGGCACAACTAATAGTAGAGTAACTAATGCCTTTACAAGGAGAATCCAATCTAATAATGTGAGATTATGTAGTAGAGGTAAAAATTTCTTTCATTCTCATCTTGCAAGTGGGCATAATTTTATATTTTTTAACTAAGGAAAAACGCTCTTTAGTTTATTTTCTTTAAGCTTATGTATTTATTTTGAAAGAGACAGAGAGAAGGTGAGCAGGGGAAAGGCAGAGAGAGGGAGAGAGAGAATCCTAAGCAGCCTCCATGCAGTCAATGGGCCTGATATGGGGCTTGAACTCACGAAACCATGAGATCATTACCTGAGCTGAAATCAAGAATCGGATGCTTAACTGACTGAGCCACCCAGGTGCCCTGGTTTATGTTTGTAATTGAAATATACCTGACGCACAATGTTACGTTAATTTCAGGTGAAGAGATTCAACAACTGTATACATTATGCTACGCTCACAAGTCACTATACACTGTCATCACAGTACCAGTGACTACATTCCCTAGGCCGTGCCTTCCATCCCCATGACTTATTCATTTCATAACTGAGAACCTGTATCTCCCCCTCCCCTCACCCATCTCCCTCCCCTCTGGTAACCACCAGTTTGTTACCTATATTTATGGGTCTGTAAAAAAAATAAACTTCTATTCAAAATTAAAGTGCCCACACTTAAATAAAGAAAAAGTTTATTACATTTTCGGGGAGACCAGCTCCATATTTACATGGTCTTATTCTGTTGTCTCTTAATTATGAATGCTGAGCCTTTTAGCTTCAGAGGATTCGATATGTTTGCTATGAATGATTAAGAGTTCATAAAGTTTTTACTAGCACATTAATCTCCAGGTGCAGAGAAAGTCAAGACACTTGTTAAAATTCTCTAGTCCTCACACAAGTTTGCCTCGGGAAACATGGTAAATAACTACAGAGCTGGCTCCCCAAGATAGCACCTAAACACATCAACTTCAAAGAGACCTGTCTAGACCAAATAAGGATGCTACTTTCAGTGAGCTGGCCTAGAAAATGGAGTTTATTTTACAAGACTCTTTCATTCTGAAATGAAACACTCCATAAAGGCAAGCTCATGACGCAGAACTTGGAAACACGGGAGACGCTTGATACTTGAGAGGGTTGTGTCCTGAGTCTCTGGCAGAAAGCACCAGGGTTCTCCAGGAAGATGACAGGCAGCCTAGAAAAGGATGGAGGAAAAGGGACACAATGGAATGGGCATAGCAGGCCAGGAACTCGGTCCCTGCACAAGCTCCATCCCCTATACCCAACTCAACCACACTGATACTTCTGTTTGCTAAGAAGTCACTCAGCCCATGGCTCTTACTGTTTACCTGTGATCCTTTTATCCTGTCTTCGGCTGTCTTTCCTGGCTCTACTTTTTGAGTGTACCTTCTAAGGAGGGATTTCTCCATGGTTTATTTCTTATCTTTCTTTGTTTTACGTTTATTTATTTATTTTGAGATAGAGAGAAAGCATGTGTGCACCACACACACATGTAGGAGGGGCAGAGAGCAAGGGAGAAAGAGAATCCTGAGTGGGACAGTGTAGAGCCTGATAGGGAGCTTGATCCAAGGAACCCCGAGATCAAAAGCCAAGCCAAAATCAAGAGTCAGACACTTCACCAACTGAGCCACCAAGGCATCCCTTGTCCCTTACCTTTCTATCCCCCTCTGTATATATTTGCTCTCTCAGGGAGAGCAACAGAAAGTACAAGAAAAAAATCATAGGCTTTATAGCCAGACACACACAAATTGATATCAGGGCTCCAGACTGGCTAAGTGGTCAACAAATCAACCCCTAGCCAGACACACACAAATTGATATCAGGGCTCCAGACTGGCTAAGTGGTCAACAAATCAACCCCCCTGAATTTCTTTTCCCTCGTTTGCAAAAAAAAAAACAAAAAAAAAAAAAAACAAAAAAAACAAAAACAACAACAACAACAAAAAAGCCTTCTTAGAAGGCAATTTGAGATTTAACTGAGCTTTAACGTTAACACATAGAAAGTGCCCAGCAAATTGTAGGTACTCCACAAAGTCAAATGCCTTCCTTTTGAAGCTCTCACTCAATATCCTAATTTCAACTGTCTCTCATGCCCGAAATCTAGGAAGGCTAATGAAAAGAAAGCTTGGAATTGGAGCAATGGTCAAAGACAAAAGTACGTGATATGGGAGTAGAGGGTAAGCAAAATGACCGTTAAGACCGTCGAACCTGAGAATGCGCTGGGAATGGCGTAGGTCTCTGACAAGCTGCTGTATTTAATGACTCAGGAGCCAAGCAATGCCGAAAGCTAAAGAAGAAATATCCTCCACCTATCGTCTTGGATATTGCACACAAGGCTCCAAAGATTTATTAAGCCTTTGCCAATAGAATTTACCATCTTGGGTTCACATAGCAAAGAAGCCATAATATACAAGCAGGGGACATGGGATAAGCATACAAGACTGACTCACATGGAGACAGATATCCCACATCGGGGAAGGGCTGGCACATTTCAGGGACAGGGGAAATTAACAAGTGGCATCACTGACAAGAGTTTTGGAACAGGAAACGAACGTTGGCTCACCTACAGTAGTTGTTCTCAGTATCTACTTTAGAGTCTCTTCTTTCTGAGGAAATGTAAATATATATGTCTTAGCGGCTCTGATTTTATTTGGAATTTTAATCTAAATAAAATAGTAAAACTAAAAGAATCAAAACAATAGGCCAAAGCATTGCTATAGCTGATCCTCAGTAGAGAGAAAAAAACTAATAATAATTCCTCTGAAGGGTCTCTGAAACTTTCACTTGAGACTACGTCATGGTCAATAACCTCAATATCCATAGACACCTTAGAATGATGCCACCCGTGTAAATATGACAAAGCGATTCTTAAAGAAGCTCTGAAACAGAAGATACCTTGTTTGGAAACAGATGTCAACTGAATTGAGTGTTATCAAATCAAACGCTTTTTAGATCACCCACTATTAATTGGCTGAAGAAACATGTGAAGAAAACAAATCAGGAACTGATATGCTTTCTAATATCTTATATTTTTTAAGCCAACTGAACAAGTGTATATACAAGTGCAATACTTTGTATGCAGAAGAAAAATCTGCCTCACAGTATCAGGCTTTACTTACAATCCTGAAAACGGTATGCGATGCTACTTGAAAAATAGTTATTACTCTGGTTGGTTGGATAAAGTTATTTTTTTCTAAAAGCAAATAGGCTGAAGCGTGACTGCAAACCGATTTCAGCTATAACAACTACCATGTAGCACACAGCATCATCTCACTACCTAACGCATTCTAATAAAGTTTACTGTAACATGAAATACTGCGGCAATAGCTAATGGCAGTGCAACTTGAAGATGCCCACAGAAAGCATTTGCTATTATTTTTTTTAATGTTAGCGTAAAGATAAACCCGGCTAAGATGCCATCTCTATTTTTAAATTGCTCCTTGGTTAACTATTCCATCTCTGAAATACACTTCCATGTTACTCTGGTACATAAATAGTGGGGAAAGTCAATACTAGTTAAATGCATTAATAAGTTTTACATTGATGCATCTGGTGGCACACACAGTGTTAAATCTGCAAGCCCAGGCAGAAGTGCTCGATTGCCCAACTCAAAGGCTCTTACTTTTTTTTTTTTAAAGAAATGTTTGCTTTTGTTTATTTAATATAGGATCATCAAGTTAGAGAAAGAAAGAATCATGTAGCACAGAGGTGGGCATATATTTTTGTCAAGGGCCAGGAAGTAAAAACGTCAGGCTCTGCAAGTCAGAAGGTCTCCATGTAACCACTGAAGTCTGTAGTTGGAATACAAAAGCAGTCATTTATAATATGTAAATGAAAGGGCATGGCGGGGTTCCAAAAAGTTTTCCTTTACAGAAACTAAAATTGACATTTTTATATAATTTCCACTTGTTATGACCTATTCTTCTTTTCCAAAAATGCCCCCTAACCATTTCAAAATGTACAAATCATTGTTGATTTGTGGGACATTTATAACCACAAGTTGCATGTGGCCCACAGGCCACTGCTGATCGCTGCTTTAGCACATCATTGAAACACCTGAAGCAGGAATGGACCTAGATGAGAGGCTACACAGACAGTGGGGCCCTTCTTGCTTCAGAGATACGCAAAACACATTATTTAACTTCAGAGAAATCTAAAAGCCCAGCATGCATATTAATATATGTGCATATTTTATGAGTCATGTAAAATATTAGTCAGAAGAACTACACTCATTTCCCTTCCCCACCAACTCAACTCTCTCCACATGCTCTCCATCCCAGTGTGATACCCAGATGCCCAGTTCTTCAATTAGGATTAGCTTTGATTCCTTTCTCGTTCTTCAATTCCCCTTCAATCAATCACTCTTTTAAATAACTTAACAAAGCCATCTACAGAGCTCGACGCTGGTCCAGGCCACCGTCACTTAGCTCACTGTAGTCTTTGCCAGCGTGCATATGCTGGTACCTGCCTGACGCCAGGCCATTTTCTTCATTGCACTAAAAAGTGGGAAATGGTAGAACTCACAGCAGCTTCTAGTCCCTCCCCAGGGGTACACATTCCCACGCAGGATACAGAAGAGGAAGGGACTACCACTTCGGCCTGAACTGAAGAAGCATCTGGAAGAAACACCTATACCGTCCCCCACAACTGCCCAGAAGAGGATGGTGTTCTGTGGGAATGGAAGCTTCTGGAATGATCAAGTCCTGGACTGAGTTATTCTAGATGTGCATTTGTTGAATAACAACAAGTTCCCTTTTTGATAAAATAAGAATGAGCCGTATGGCCCAATTCCAAATTGACACAAAGTACTTTGGGCTCATAGATGAGTCGCATGTAACCGAAAGATGTGATGAAATTATACCACGAAATCAGGGTGTTGCTAAGAAAAAGAACAAAAGTCTGACTTGGTTCAGTGTTCTCACTGGAATTGTTAACATCTTATGGTATTTTCTCTGGCTTGCTCAATAGTAAATATTTAGTTCTTGCGCTAAAAAAGAACAAACATTAAGTCTGAGAAGCTACTAATGGGAAGTGAGAAAAAACTCAAGTGATAGATAAAATAAATACTGACTATGAGAGATCCATGGCTGGGAGCGAAGTATGCTCCAGGGGCCACAACACACCAACACAGGGGAGGGAAGGGGTGTTTTTTTTGACAGTGGTAAATGTCCACTCTTACCACTGTTGTTTAACGTAGTTCTGAAAGTCCTAGCATCAGCAATCAGACAACATAAGGAAATAAAAGGCATCAGAATTGGCAAAGATGAAGTCAAACTTACACTTTTCGCAGATGACATGATACTCTACATAGAAAACCCGACAGACTCCACCAGAAGCCTACTAGAACTGATCTATGAATTCAGCAAAGTCGCAGGGTACAAATTCAATGTACAGAAATTAGTTGCATTTTTATACATCATTATTGGTGTATCAAGATTCTGAAATCTTGACAGATTTCAAGAGAAATCAAGAAACTGATCCCATTCAAAATTGCACAAAAAAACATAAAATACCTAGGAATAAACCTCACCAAAGATGTAAAAGATCTGTATGATGAAAACTATAGAAATTATGAAGAAAATTGAAGAAGACACATAGAAATGGAAAAACATTCCATGCTCATGGAGCAGAATAAATATTGTTAAAATGTCATTACTACCCAAAGCAATCTACACATTCAATGCAATCCCAATCAAAACTGTACCAGCATTCTTCACAAAGCTAGAACAAACTATCCTAAAATTTGTATGGAACCACAAAAGACCTCGAATAGCCAAAGTTATATTGAAGAAGAAAACCAAAATGGAAGGCATCACAATCCCAGACTTTGGCCTCTACTACAAAGCTGTAATCATCAAGACAGTATGGTATAGGCACAAAAACAGACACATAGACCAATGGAACAGAATAGAGAATACAGAATTGGACCCACAAATGTATGGCCAATTAATCTGTGACAAAGCAAGAAAGAGTATCCAATGGAAAACAGACAGCCTATTTAACAGATGGTGTTGGGAGAACTGGACAGCAACATGCAGAAGAATGAAACTAGATCACTTTCTCACACCATACACAAAAATAAACTCAAAATGGATAAAGGGTCTGAATGTGAGACAGGAATCTATCAAAACCCTAGATGAGAAAGAGGGAAACAACCTCCTTGACCTCAACTGCAGCAATTTCTTACTCGACATATCTCCAAAGGCAAGGGAATCAAGAGCAAAACTGAGCTATTGGGACCTCATCAAGAAAAACTAATAGGCAACCAACGGAACGAAAAAAGATAGTTGCAAACGACATATCAGATAAAGAGCTAGTATCCAAAAATCTATAAGGAACTCACCAAACTCCACACCCAAAAACCAAATAATCCAGTGAAGAAATGGGAAGAAGACATGAACAGACCCTTCTCCAAAGAGGACATCCAGGTGGCCAACAGACACATGAAATGATGATCAGTGTCCCTCATCATCAGGGAAATACAAATCAAAACCACACAGAGATACCACCTCACACCGGTCAGAGTGGCTAAAATGAACAAATCAGTAGGCTCTAGGTGCTGGCCTGAATGTGGAGAAAGGGGCACCCTCTTACACTGTTGGTGGGAATGTAAACTGGTGCAGCCCCTCTGGAAAACAATATGGAGGTTCCTCAAAAAATTAACACTACAACTCCCCTATGACCCAGCAATAGCACTGCTAGGAATTTACCTAAGGGATACAGGAGTGCTGATGCATAGAGGCACATGTACCCCAATGTTCATAGCAGCACTTTCAACAATAGCCAAATCATGTAAAGAGCCTAAATGTCCATCAAATGATGAATGGATCAATAAGATATGGTATATCTATACAATGGAGTACTCCATGACAATGAGAAAGATGAAATCTGGCCATTTGTAGCAACGTGGATGGAACTCGAGGGTGTTATGCTGAGTGAAATAAGTCAGGCAGAGAAGGACAGATACCATTTGTTTTCACTCATACAGGAGAAACTTAACAGAGGACCATGGCGGGAGGAGAAAGGGAGAAAATAGTTGGGGGGAGGGAGGCAAGAGACTGAGGGCTGATGGGAGTGGGGGAGAGTGGTAAGGTGGTAATGGTCATGGAGAAGGGCATTTGTTGGGATGAGCACTGGGTGTTATATGGAAACCAACTTGACAATAAACTATATAAAAAAAAATCAAGACCCAGAGCAGACCTCCAGATGATATTATAATACTCAGCCTTGCTTTACAGTGATTATTTAGAGAAGCAACTCTTCTATTTAGATTCTTGCTTGAATATCTGAATAATGGTTCATCAGCCATCCTCCCTAATAGTGCCTTCACATGTATCGTGCCTTCTAAGAAGCTCAAAACCCATTTAATTATCTATTTATCATTAATTAAATCTTCCAAAAGGTGCCCTGGTGGCTCAGTCGGTTAAACATCTGATTTTGGCTCAGGTCATGATCTTCTGGTTCATGAGTTCAAGCCCTGCATTGGGTTCTGTGCTGACAGCTCACAGCCTGGAGCCTGCTTCAAGTTCTGTTTCTCTCTCTCTCTGCATCTCCCTTGCTCACACTCTCTCTGCCTCTCTCTCTCAAAAATACATAAACATTTAAAAAATTGTTTTTTAAATCTTCCAAGTCCATCCTTAGGAAACTGATTATAACTAAAAATCCATCATTCAGATGGTTAAGAGAGACGTAGAAAAAAAGTGCGGTAAAGAAGGTCAGGGTTGCCTCAGCATCATCTACCGAATCACAAACCAGATTAAAGAAAAAAATCTCTATATCCGTTTTTTTCCTCAGTAATGAACAGATATTCTTTATGAGGAGAAGCATGTAAATGCCTGATTAGATCTATTTTTAGATTAGTTCATTAATGCCAAGGCTAATAGACTTAACTCTGTTCTGAAAAACTGTAGTTTGATAATGATGAGAGCTTCATAGATGCAGTGAAAAACTACAAACAGGAACTGAGTTCTTCCAACGCACCCTGATAAAAATTATACCCTGAGAATTTTACAAACAACACCAAGTTACCAAGACACAAAATCATATAATTAAGACACCGCTGGTAACTAAGACTATATGATAACACTGCACGTAGGTTTCTCAAATTGAAGATTTTGAGTTCTGCAACATACTTTTAAATTTGAATTTTGAATATTTCATATGAAAGTTCATTTGGGCAGCATGGCCACTCATAATGCCTTAATCAAAGTAATGTGCTCCCCACCTAGGAAAGGGCTTGATTTCATTATCATGGAACTTTGGAGAGAAGGAACAGAATGGATAGAGGGAATCAACCTATGGTCTAATCCAATCTGCCAGTCATCCTTTTCATCAATGTAACGAAAATTTTACACTGTATGGGTAAAGGCATTGTACCTTTAAAAATTCTATGTATAGCCTTGCGATGAATAAAATTATAAATGACATTTACTGATCATCTCCCAAATTTGTAATGAGAAGCTTTCTATGTTTTAGCTTTAATTTTGAATCTGAACAATGAAAAAATATAAATGCTGCAGCTAAAAAAATGAAATTCTATAAAGAAGCCACAAATCCTCAACTCTGTGCTGCAATTGTCTTGCCAAGCATCAGATTTTATGAATGTCATGGATCACTTAATGGCAGCTGGAATCAAGTTTCAGTCACCCCTCAAACGGCAAAGCATCCTATAGTCATGCATTTTACTACTATCAGTGGATTCTAGATGCAGGCTCCCACTTAACTCTTGCTAACTCTGTGATGTAGGGAACGTTCCTCAGCCTCTCAAAGCCTGCTTCCTTTTCTGTAAAATGATAATAACACTGGTACACTGAATTTGTCGTAAGAATTCACTGAGATAATCTATGCAAAGTTTTCAGCAGACAATCTGGCATATAGCAAGCACCTTTGAAACATTAGTAAAATGTTTACCATTTCCATTAACGGGCATGGAATTCAACACATACTCGCACACGTACACATCCACACACACACACATACTTTTCTTCACACTCATAAATTTAGAACCTTGTCAAACAAAACATGGAGATGTAATGAAAGTTTAAAAAAAAAGTAAAATCAATAAGTTAAAAAATAAAGCTGGGTTGGTACCTTATCAAAGTTATCCCTAGTTAAGTGTATGTGTTTAAAGGAAAAATAAATACTGAATCAAATAGCAAGAGGAAATTCTACATACCTTTCAATCACACTTTGACCTCCATAGAAACGCATCCTGAACCGTCTCTGAGAGATCAGTTTTGGGGTCATGGAGAAAATGTTCAAGGGAAATTGGGAAAACTGGATGGTAGTCATCACATTATGTCTATTCCTGTTGACAGGCCACTTTTGCTGCTTCTCAATGTGTACAAAGGTGGTTTCTAATGGACCATAAAAAATCCAACTTTTCTGTGAAACCCTATTCTAGTTTAACTGATGATTTTACAAGTTACTGATACCTTCCTCCCCAGAGTGACTGCAAAAGAATTCATGCTGGTAATATTTCTGAATGCACACTCAAATGGTCTAACAAAGACAAACTCAGAGGTGCCGCGAGCCAAGTAGTATGCAGTCTTTCAGGCCAAGGAACCAGAGAAGGAAAGTGTGGGAGAGGAGACAGACACAATCTAGGGTTCTAATCACAACAGCTCTAAGCATCTTTGAGTGAAGGAAGACAGCTGGCAGAGGATGTGTTCCGAACTAGCTACCACACCCAGATAGCTTATCTCCATCTTAGGTAGGTGGCATTTGGCCATCAGCCTTAGGAAGTGCTAATTCAACTTCTACAACTGAATTCTAAAACTCAAGCAAGGAGGTATCTGGTTTACTCACAAATCGAAAAAGATTCTTTTAAATCCCTTCTATTCTCTTCTTTTACCCTGCTTACTAAATACACTCTCTGTCCATATTCTGTTAGACAACCTTTCTATTCCTCTCCCTCCTGCCCTGGTATCTTTTCCTGTGAAGGAATATTTCCTCTGATTCTACTCTCAGTGGAAATCAGGAAGAACATAGGTTTCCTGGAGAATTCTTTGTGTAACTATCCAACTTCATCTTCTATCAGCCTAGCAAATAAAATCCAGTAACATTCACTTATTTGTAGCTTTTCATTCTATCATTCATTCACTCAATTAATAAGTAATTATTTAATGCCTACTGAGTCATTGGCAATATGTGAGGTGCTAGGGAAGATGGATAGGACTCCATTAACAAGTTCACAATCCAGAATGGGAAACATAAATGTACAGAATTGATTGCAAGGTAGTATGAGTGATGCCACAATACATGTAACATAGTAGGGCTGCTGGGAGCATAAATTGGGGCAAAAATTCACTCTGAAGACGGGTAAAGGAGACAGTAGAGAACTTATACTGGCTACTGGTCTACTGCTCTTGAAGTAGAGAAGGTGAAGCATCTTTAATACTAATCTGAATTTTTGCTCCTTCTAAAAAAGAGAACAGACTTAGCTGTGTCCAATATTACATTCTAACTAGAATTGTGACCTATGTTTAATATGCACATCACATAGCGAAATGATACTTAACAGGCCTGAGTATGGCAGCATTAGGAGCTAGGAGATACTCTTCGTCTGTAACCTCCCATTATAGAAAATGAGGTTACATGCACTCAGGTAACTACTCTGTAAAGATAATGATATTACATTCACTATTACCTAAACATAGGCTAGGAATTAAAGGAAAAAATAAATCATATAAATTCCTTACTAAGTCAGAGATCCGTACGGTGTATTTTCCCCACCTCTTGAAAAACCCTCTACACTCCAACTGTACTCCATAAGGAAATATAAATGGAAATAACAAGTGGGCTTAATGTAACAGAAATGTTTGCTTCTAACTCCCAGTAGGAAAGACCAAAAACAGTCATGTAAAGAGTTGGTATCGTTTATACAAACAACTTACATATTTTGAGGATGAAAAGACTAAACATCCTATTGTCTCAAATTGTAAAAGAAGATGCTAAGTTCTATACTTAGTGAAACAGGAGTATCAAATTCTGAGTATGTACAATTGTTCCTGAAAGCTATTATATTACCAAAAATAGTAGATGTATTTGGAAATAATAAAATGTGTGTATGATCCACTGCATATCATATGTATAAAGTAGGGAAAATGCGAAAGGAAATAATTTTGTTGGCTGTCAGAACCAAAATGTAAATTCAAAGCTTTAAATTAAACTTGTATGAGTGCTTCTGTCCTAAAGAGGAGACATTTTAAAAGAATTGCTATAAAGATTTATTGCTTTGGTTGTATTGCAGGTATGGCTTTGGGATGATGGGTTAATTTTTCAATTTCTATGCTCTTAATAAAATGAACCTTAGAAATTAGGTAGCAGAGCTGTCTTCCTGTCCTCCTTCCCCCCAACACCTATTCACAACAAAAAAAGAAAACGGACTGCATTTTGACTTTTTATTGGAGACTTTATATGGTAGGTCTATTAAACAGTATCTTTGATAAAATATTTAACTGAAAATAATAAGCAGATTCACTAATAAATGCTTGTAATTATCCAATAGAATTCTGAAAACCTAAAAAATAAAATTTTGTATATATAGTCACTGGTTGAAAATGAAACCCCATAGGTTCTAAGCACATGCAATGGTCACTGCTGTCCTAGGTGGTTTCTGTTTCCAAAAAGCAGTGTTTTAGGGCACTGATAAAATAATGCAGCTGGTGTGATCAAAGAGAACTGATGCTTCCTTAATGTCTTCAAAATCAAGTTCAGATTCCTTAGATCATGATTAAGACTATTCACATTCCACATCCAATCTACAGCCCAAGGTTTTCATCCCACCAGCCCTTTCCTGAAGTCCTGACAACCCAGCTCCCGGAAACACCGTGGGTTTCTGTAGTTCATCACCTCAGCCTGGAATATCCTTGATCTCCTTCAATCTTAACACTGAAATCAGTCATCCTCATTTGAGAAATATATTTTGTTGTTCCAAGTCTGACGTTCATTAAGTATGTTGTCAAAATGCTTGAATTCCCCAAGAACCCAAACTCCCAAAGGGTTAAATATCCCCTACGGACTGAAATTACTCACCTCTTTGTCACCCAATGAGCAGCCAGCACTGTGCCCCACACTTAGTAGGTACTTAACAAAATATGCCTAAATGGATTCAATAAATGTTCATTACCTAATGAACAATGTTAATCTAGCCAGAGTTTTTGTGCAGGTGCTTAGCTTGCTATCCTTTGCTCAGCCAATCAGTTTCTCAGAAAAAGTCTAATGATAAAAGAGTCCAGACACAAAGACCATGCCTATAAAGATTTATTCCTAGAGATGATTCTGAAACAGGATTCAGATCATTAAAGTTTTTGAACATCTGATCAAATCCTTAAACAGTTTCTCATTGTTAAAACTGATTTTAAGTAGTGTTGGCTGTTTTACATAGTACGAAGAAAAAAGGTAAGTAATCTAATGATAAATAATGGAACTGTAAGAAGATTGTGTACAGAAGTTAGGTTCTCTAAGTAGTAATCATTGTTTACATATTGTTCATCAACCTATGTACAGACGTTAATATAAAGGTTTCCAATTATTTCCTAAAAGGTCTTACAGCAATATTCAAAAAACAAGCATACAAGTGACATAACTAGCAGCTAAAACTGAAATGGTAATATAACAAATAAGTATCTAATTTCTACATAGGGATAGTTAGGGGATAAGGAATGGGTAGTTTTGCTGACTACTTTCTGTCATAAATCATATATACTTGGTAAGCAAATAAATGTCCAAAAAGAAAATGTCAGACATTGCTAACTCAAATATTGTCTTAATGAGTCATATTTTTCCCAGAAAAAGGATGTCTATCTGGTATGTCTGTAACATACCCATCATGTAAGACTCTGAAGCACACTGATGTCAGATCTGGGCATGTGAAGAATAAACAAATGTATTCTTATAAAACCCATGCTGCTTTGGGACTTATTTGCAGAGTGTGTTGGGGTGGGGGGGGGCGGGGTGGAGGGAGAAGGATGATAGAAAACTTTAAATGTGTGTGTGTGTGTGTGTGTGTGTGTTTTAATTTCTAGGAGAGAGAGAGAGAGAGACAGCGTGAGCAGGGGAGGGTCAGAGAGAGAGGGAGTCACAGACTGAAACAGGCTCCAGGCTCTGAGCTGGCAGTCAGCACAGAGCCCGACGCGGGGCTCGAACCCACAAACTGCAAGATCATGACCTAAGCGAAAGTCGGACGCTTAACCAACTAAGCCACCCAGGCGCCCCAATAGAAAACTTTAAAAAGAGATTGTCATTCTAGGGAACATTCATTTACTCCAGTTTCACAGGTAATCTTCCAAATGCACACAATCTCTTAAATCAGTCTTTTCCGTTTCGACCAGCATCACCTAGCTTGGGATCTCATCACTGTAACGCAGTACTGCTGCAACAGCAATTTAACTGGCTTTCTTGCTCAGAGTCTTTCTTGCTCCAATTCCACCTGCACAATGCTGCTAGAATAATCTTCCTAAACTCCTTTTCATTATGTCTTTCTTCTGTTTAGGAGTCTCTGGCGGGTCCTTTTCACTGATCAGAGTAATTGTACTCTTTTCAGCCTGGAAATCAGAGCCCCCCATTAATCTTTCCCCCTCTCCAATAAGACCCCCTTTCCTCTCTCTAAAATCAGGTGGATTTTATGTTCTTCCTGCTTGAGTGTCCGTGCTTTCCTGTTTAAAATCCAGATTATTCCATCCAGCAGAGAACCACCACGTCCCCAGTTAGCCATTCCAGAGTCAGTCTTCCCTTCCCTGCTTCTTCTTCCCTGAGTAAATGTCTATTTCTAAAGATCATAACCTGTCTCCACCAGTTTCCTAAAAATGCCTCCCTGCTCTCTACTGGAAGCACGCCCCACCAGGCCAGCTAGATAATCTTTGTTGATACCTTACTTAATATCTAGCAGATACCTGGGTACTCCAGCAAAGAGTTGCTGAGGAATAAAGAGTTTTTGCTATTCCTATCCCATTTGGTTCAAGGAAAAATGTGAACTTTGACTATCCATAACAATAAAGAAAAACTTTTAAAAACCCAATGCAATAAAACTCATAGATGAAAATCAATATTTCCGTGTGCTTGATTGTGACAGAGAGTTCTGGGAGACATGAAAGTATTCACATGGTTGAAGACACAACATCTGTGAAGACTCTGATAATCAGAAGCTGATTATGAGAAAGCTTTTTACATGAAACTCCTTGGCCTTGACTATTAGGTTCTCAGAGATCATCTGGCCATCAAAGCAGTGCCTGGATTACTTGTTTTATAACTCACTCATCGACTCAGCCAACACGTGTTACACTATGCTGCAATATACATAAAATAATGTGTGGCTGTTGGCCATCAAAGCAGAGCCTGGATTATTTGTTTATTAACCCACTTATCGACTCAGCCAACACGTGTTACACTATGCTATAATGTACATAAACTAATGCGTGGTTCTTGTCGATTGCCTGTTCCAAGCACTGTACCAAGCACTTCTGAAGCATCTGCTCATGCAAGTCTTACAATAAGCCTATGAATTATTGTAAGACTTAGGCGTTGTCATGATATTACAGATAATGAAACCGAGGCTCAGAGAGGTCACTCTCTAAGGACACGCAGAGGTGAAATCTGTGTTAAGAGGTTAATTAACTCCCCCAAAGATACACAGGTAGGAAATGGTGAAGAGGTGTTGCAAACCTGGTGCATACTAGGAGAAGGTACCTAATTTCCATACAAAAGCCTATACAGAATATATTTCAGGTCTGAATCCTGAGCTGGTACTCCGATTTTCATTAACACATTTTGTGCAGTTCTGTCCTAGAACGTAACCCTTTGCTGTGCAATGCTATACTAATCTGTAAATGTGTCCATCATCCCTAACAGGTAGGCAGCACATTCGGGGAGGGGTGGGGGTGCGGGGGAGGGCAGGGGGCTTTTTCATCCTTGTAAACTGTTCAGGATGCAGTACATAAAGAAAGCCCTCCCTGAATATATATAGAATAGAAAGATATGTTATGCGTTTACATAGTTATGCAGACGTGCGACATTTAGATTATTTGAACCTCTACTTACAAGGTTGAACCTTCAAAGACTATTTCTAGCATTACCTCTCCTTTCTCATTGCCACTAAGAATGTAATGCTTGCCATTGTTTGTCAAATAGAATTTAACCACCTCTTGGAATAGTTAAATACATATCAATTTACACTTGGGTCCTACTAGCATATGGTGCTGGGATGGTACACAATGTACTCAATGTGGTCTGGGAAGAGCATTACAGAGCACAAGAGAATGCCTGATTTATCACCCATACAGCTATAAATACAGTCCCAAGCCTTCTTTTCCACTTTTACCACTGACAATTGATGTACAGATGGTTTCAATATCTTATTTACAATGATATTTTTCCTCTGTATGTATTCCAAAGTGTTCTGTCTTTCAGGAAAATTTCCATGACTGTTGGGGGCTGGGCTTCCATTCCATTTTTTGGTATCGAATTGACATAGTCAGCAGGGGACTTCTATATTATACCCACACTCTTCAACTGGTCTTGATCACGGAGACTTACATAAGCAACACAATGTACATCATGTTAGAACATACAGTAAAGGATCCTCTGGGAGCATGATCAGCCTAAGAGGTAGATTTCTGGGAACACAAAGGGCAGTTGTTATTAGTGAACTAACAAATCTAGATCCTGGAATCATTACTCTGTGTCCATCTTTCTACAAAGTCCGTTAGTGTCTGCAGCCCAAGAAGAAAATTTGCATATCTGAGAACATGTTAGCTAAAAATTTCCCCATCTGATCTTTGTATCTGACTTGCGTCTACAGTCTTACTTCATTATAAGTGTCCCAAACCCTACCTCCGTTCATCACTGGGTTTGCAAGGTTAAGTAAGTGAGAAGACTACCCTGGACAGTGGAACGTTTGGGGGAAGTCTGGGTGACTGCAGGTATCACGTCGGCCTATAAAGGCTGTGCTTTAATGAAACTGGGTAGAGCAATATAAGCCTGCTGCCCACTCCTACGGATGTGGACAGTGTCTTATAGTTTTGAGATGAGGCTCTATGAAAATAGATATATGGACAAAGGCAAACCCAACAGTGATACTACACCACAATGTTGTTTCAAGAGCCAACAGAGTCCCGGCACGCCAGACAGTTATCAAGCAGAGTACAAGAAGAATAGCTTTTATACTCTTTTCATTTAAACTGTAGTTTCACATAGTACATACTATTCCATTTTATAGATGGGGAAACTGAGGCAGAGTAACTACCTCAAGGTCACACTGCAGGAGACCCAACTCAACTTCTATCATCTGTATAAAGTCTTAAATCATTTTATCAGTTTGAGTCCTTCTCTCTGTTTGGGTGACACTTTTCTTGGTATTCTTGCCCTCGGTTTATCACTAAACCCCTTATTCTTTGGTAGAGTTTCATGCCTCCTATCTGCCACAGAAGCATAAGGTATAACGCAAAGATTGTTATGATTATGTCCATCCCCCCAACCCTCTGGAAAACCCCCACTGCCCAACAACCCCCACAAAATCTCTCTGGTTCTATCTCCTGCCTCACCTTCTTTTCTTTAGCACTATATGAGAGTATCTTCATTCCTGTATTTTACTTATAGTGAAATAAAATCTGCTCTCAGCTTGGTAGTTCTGTATTTCTCAATCATCAGTACCATGTGTGGCACATATATTATAATGTAAGATTTTATAACAACTTTGCAAAGCTCGGAGGAGTTAAGCAACTTGTTCTAGAATTCAGATAATTGACTGATTTTCAAAACCAAATTCATCTAATTCCAAAGGCTACGATCTTTCCCACTGCCTCACTTCTCAACTATCTACATAAAACTTGAGCTGTTTCACTGGGGCTCCTAGAACAGGTTTGACCTTGGCAAAATACCTTTTTGGGTCTGGCAGCAGCCAAAGTATATTGGCTAAAAATCTCCCCATGGCTTTGCCTCAGGTGCCCTCTGTACCAACAATAGCTATAATTTGTGCCAATACCCTCATGCATCTCATCGAACTAGATTTCAAAGACTGGAAGATTCCTGGGGTGCCTGGGTGGCTTAGTTGGTTAAGCAAACGGCTTCTGCTCAGGTCATGATCTCACAGTTCGTGGGTTTGAGCCCCACGTCACACTCTGTGCTGACAGCCAGCTCAGAGCCTGGAGCCTGTTTCAGATTCTGTATCTCCCTCTCTCTCTGACCCTCCCCTGCTCACGCTGTCTCTCTCTCTCAATCTCTCTCTCTCTCTCTCAGAAATAAATTTTAAAATTTTTTTTAAAAATTAAAAAAAAAAAACAAAGACTGGAAGATTCCAGCACCACATTTTTCACAGTACATCACAATTTTGAATATATCAACTCTTCACTATTCAAAAACTATCTGAATTTTAATGCCACACTACTGATAGCTAGCACAGATTTACTTCAATGCGGAAATGCTTCACATGACTCTCAGTAGAGTGTTTTTTGTGAAAACATAGTTATGTTCTAAGAGAGAAAAGAACAGTTTCTAAATATAAGCTTTGAGCTAACTTGTCTTCCCCCCTGCCCCCAACAAATCTTCACCAAAGCTCTCTTCATCTTTGTTCTTCTTACTCTCAGAATTTCAACAATTCTTTCTCTCTCTCTTTGGGTTATTAGTTAAGAAATCTTAAAGGAGAATAACGGAGATAAATATCTTTAATTCTCTACCTCATTTTGTCTTCACAAAATATAGGCAAGCTGCAGTTTGCTCTTATTTACTACTTGCTCCTACTAGGTAGTAAATGAATACATCTTTTAGCAAGGGGACTATTTGGGACATTAGTACTTCCATCCCACTTGAAACTACTCATTCTTAGAGCTCAGTCCCTAGAAGCACACATTAAATTGCTTCAACAAGACTGCACCTTTGAAGATACAACATTACACCAAACCACCAAACTTCCAATCATCTTTCCATGTGCCTGTGGTTCTTGTTCATGTTTGGTTCACTGTTTACAGTCCTTGTTGGCCTGGCTCAAACATCACCTTCCCTTAATGACCCGATGCTCTATCTAGTATGCTGTCGGTATATTTCACTTATACCTTCATTGCAGCTCCCATGGAACCTTTGGCTGGATATACAGTCCGGCACAGATCTGTCGGTAATTCTCAGCCACGGCCACCCCGTCCCCGTGTTCGCAGAGGAGACTATGGACTTTCTAAAAGCAGTGCTTATATATAACTCACTACCTGCAATTTGTCTTTATTAAAGCTTGGCAGGGTCTGCTTAATAATTATTAGTTAAACTGAATTTGGGGAAACATCTAAAGTCCAATTCTGACTCAGTCTGGTTATACATTCCACCTAAGGATTTTGTACCTCAGAGTGGCCTACAGTGATATATGTTAGAATAGAGCTTTTTTGGTAAACTTCTAAGGGCACATTTTAGGTACAAGAATACTGAATTTCACTGCACTCCTGTGGTACATGAAAAAGACTGTAGAAAAACAGTATCTGACTTTCCCTTCTCTAGACATTTTCACCATGACAATACCACTGGCATCATCCATTCAAAAAAACTGAATTTACTCCCTCTTAAATTCAGGAAGAAAGCCACGCTTTGTTTAATTTTTTAAAACATTTATTTACTATTAAGAAACAGAGAGAGACAGAGCATGAGTGGGGGAGGGGTAGAAAGAGAGGAGACAAAGAATCTGAAGGTGGCTCCAGGCTCTGAGCTGTCAGCACAGAGCCCAATGCAGGGCTCAAACCCACAAACTGTGAAATCATGACCTGAGCTGAAGTCAGATGCTTACCCGACTGAGCCACCTAGGTGCCCCAAAAAGCAACTCTTGATGGTCCTAACCAACTACTATTTACTAGGTAGGGGGATAAATACTTTAATAAACTTTGCCTGGAATTATTTTCAATGTCAACACTGACCATCATTTTCTTCAAGCCAAATTTGTTTTGTCCTTCACTCAAATTCCTTAATGCTCAAGTTCATGACATATATTTTCCTTCTCAGATACTTCCACACAGAGGGCTTTCACAAAGTGTATACAAGACTGTAAGACTTTACGAATGTGTGCTGCGGGCTGGGGTGCCTGGGTGGCTCAGTTGGTTAAGGGTCCAACTTCAGCTCAGGTCATGATCTCATGGTTTGTGGGTCTGAGCCCCGCATCGGGCTCTGTGCTGACAGCTAGCTCAGAGCCTGGAGCCCATTTCAGATTCTGTGTTTCCCTCTCTCTCTGACCCTCCCCTGCTCAATCTGTCTCGCTCTCTCAGAAATAAAAATATTTTTAATAAAATTTAAAAAACACAGAATGTGTGCTGTATATGTAATAAAAACAAATTCCAATTGGCTTTTTGATTTAAGCTGAATTTCCTTCTCCTGACTGCTATGACATTAGTTAATTTTCACTTATCTTTCACTTATCTTGCTATCTGAAATAGCGCATAAAACTGTATGTGTTCTGTCTTAACTTGTTTCTATCTGTTATGTGCTAAGACAACTTAAAAACATTGATCGTCTTAGGAATTCCATTCTTAAAGTACATAAGGACTTTAGGGACACTTTTGATAGCCAAATTTTATATTTCCCCTTTGTTTTATAGGTAAATGTGTCCTTTCTGATAAGGAAGCTCTCCTCCCACACTGGCTCAAAACACACATGAATTCCTTAAGGGTATAAATCATACACTGAATAGAACTTCATTCCATGGCCAACACACATGCTTCATAAGAAATAGTAGGTTGGCAATGGAATACTACTCAGCAATGAGAAAGAATTAAATCCTGCCATTTGCAGCAACATGGATAGAACTGGAAGGAATTATGCTGAGTGATATAAGTCAGGCAGAGAAAAGTAGATACCATAGGTTTTTACTCCTATGTGGATCTTGAGAAACTTAACAGAAGACCATGGAGGAACGGAACAGGAAAAAATTATTACAAACAGAGAGGGAGGGAGGCAAACCATAAGAGACTCTTAAATACAGAGAACAAAATGAGGGTTGATAGGGGGGTGGGGGAAGAGAGGAAAATGGGTGATAGGCACTGAGGAGGGCACTTGTTGGGATGAGCACAGATTATCTACAAGCAGTGAATCACAGGAATCTACTCCAAAAACCAAGAGCACACTTTACACACTGTATGTTGGCTGATTTGACAATAAATTATATTAGAAACAAAAAAAAAAAAAAAGAAGAAATGGTACGTTGGTGTAATAATTAAAAATTTGTTTTAAAACATATTAAAAATGTTAATACCCCAAAATCGTGACAATCAAAATACTGCTTGCTTTGGAAAAGTATCCACAGAATTTCCTGGATTCAGTATATTACAACAGCAAAATAGCTTTTTTTCTCATTAAAAAGAAAAAAATATTAAAAAATAATCATTTTATTCCTTAAATACTTAATGGTGAAGTCTGAAACACAAAAGTCTAGAAGTACCATACAGGCTTAATCTCTGTACTACCAGCCTTCTTTTTCTAATTTTTTTTTTTACTTTAAATAAACTCTACACCACATGTGGGACTCAAAATCATAACTCTCCAATCAAGATCAAGATCAAGAAGATGTGGTATATTTATACAATGGAATACTACATGGCAATGAGAAAGAATGAAATCTGGCCATGTGTAGCAACATGGATGGAACTTGAGGGTGTTATGCTGAGCGAAATAAGTCAGGCAGAGAAGAACACATACCATATGTTTGCACATATAGGAGGATTAGGAGGAACTTAACAGAGGACCATGGGGGAGAAGAAGGGGGAAAAAAGTGGGGGAGAGGGAGGGAGGCAAACCATGAGAGACTCTTGAATGCTGAGGAACTCTGAGCAAACTGAGGACAGATGGGGTGGGGGAGGGGAAGGGGGAGGGCTCTTGTGGAGATGAGCACTGGGTGTTATATGGAAACCAACTTGACAATAAGCTATTAAAAAATAAATAAATAAACATTTTTTAAAAAGTCACATTCTCTACTGAGTCAGGCAGGTGCCCCTCGCTATCAGCCGTCTAGTATCTGTGCCCATTATTACCAGTCTGAGAGTTATCAGCAGAACTTTTTCAAATTGTAGAACACTGAGCAATTATTTCTTATCAATACTCTTCCATAAAGGAATAAACTATTTCCTCCTTCGTTTCAAATGCAGAATAGGTTGGTGATGATACAGCTCTTTCCTATAAACATAAAATTGTATAAATCCTAAACTCCTTAAAAAGAACATGTTGCAGGATTTTCCTGAGACATCAAGAGCAAAGAGGCAGGACTTTTATGGTGTCAGGGTAATGTTGAGTGTGATTATCCCTACAATCTGCCAAGCAAATTCTGCGCTCAGTATGACTGCTAGAGTCCTTGTTCCTATTTACACCCCATCCTCAGACTCAGATCTGCCGGGTTCTCCGCAAGTTTTTTCAGTCTGTGGTATCTCTCTCCATCTTCCATCTGCCATGTCATCTTCTCCCGCCTACTGCTTCCTGCTAATGGAGCCTCCCCACCATTTTCCCCTCTCTTCCTTCAGCCACAGTTCACCGAGCTAATTCTACAAAATGTCAAAGCGGTGCCTTTTCTCCACTTATGTAATTTCCGAACTTCTCGCAATTTGCACTTTCAAAATTAATATTATGCTAATGATACAGAGTACAATAATAGTACTGATAAAAATGAACTCTCCGTTCCTAATTTTATATTTCATATTCTGCCTGCTTTACATTAGGAAGAATCATTCTCAAAAACTTAAAAAAAATCTATCATTTCATTTACATGGCATATGACTAAGAAAAGTATCAATTATTATTTGATCAGTCATCTTACTCCACCTTAAGTGTGGGATGTTTTTATTTTTTTTGCTTATTTTTCTACCACAAGCATTTTCCTTCCCCAAAAGCATTATACATGCTACAATTAAGTACTACAGTAAAACTGTCACAGCATTCTTGACTGCAGCCTTCACCCAAGGCACACTGGAGTAAGGAATATTTATTAGCAAACTAGCGATCCAGTATTGCTCAGAAGAAAAAGCATCCCTGGAGTTTTCACATATTGATCAAATCCTAAACCTGCGGATAGTATGTTCTATCTAGCAATTGTGTCCATAGGTAATCCAGAATTCCCGAGGACACAAAATCCGAGCCCACAGATGTTCCTATTTGTCATTCCTCTTGTGTGGGTCAGGGTATCTGCACACTTCTGACAGCCTGTCTGTCAGTCCACAGAAGATGCACTTCCTTACCCACCACACACTTAACGGTATAATGGAGACCAGGAGAAAAAGGAAATGCATCGAGAATTCACTACAAGGTAATTGCTTGTCCCTTAAAAGAGAAACCAATACAGAGATTGAGACCCTCGTTCCAGAATGCCTACGGGCTACTATCCTGATGTTCTCCTGAATAACAAACAAGTGTTTTAATCAGCTGCCTAGTTAACCCAGCAGCTACAGGCACTGGCAGCGTGTATAGAGATGGCGAGCAAAGGGAGGGACGGAAGCAATTATCAGGAGTGAAGAAAATAATCAGGGGCTGAAATGTTTGCCTTGGTCACTGGACTATCCGTTATCAAAGCCTCCCAGACAGTCCCCCCCGATCCCTCACCAATGGTCCCCATTACTAATCCAAGTACTAATGTCAAGTTTTCACTTCACTCGAGTAGAAATAAACTTGATAGCCTGGGGGTGGTGATGAAATTGATGGAGTAAATAAACACGAAATCTCATAAAGTTCTCTTTTGAGGAGGCTTTGAGAAACAGAAAGTTTATGGAAGTATGCATGAGTAGTACAGCCCATCAAAGGTATTGAAATTAACTTTAGGAGGGAGTTAAGCTTGTTTACTGGCAGAATAAAGGATTTCAGGTCACGTTGGCAAAAATGTTATGCCCCTCTTTTATCTTTGTAATGGCGATGCTGCAATTCCAGTCAATTCAGCACTTAGAGCACAGCTACTGTCCAGAAAATGGTTAGGTTTCATTGAAGGATTCTGGACTGAAGGGAGAAGACAATCTTCAGGTGCAAAAGGCTCCTGTGACAAGACTGCTTCCTGTGCCACTAGCATTCAAAAGTGTGCCTTCCCGGCTTCAGTTTCCTTATCTGGAAAACAGGTGGAATGTGATCCGATGAGTGATTTTCAAAATGGCGGATTTTTGTGTATCTAACATTTCAAGTACTCATTCCAACCAATACTGCACAGAAGTGCATGCTACAAACTATATGGGGCGGGGGGGGGGGGGGGGGCGGGCTCATGCCAGAAAAACAGCTGCTAACATTCCCTCCCTGTGAAATTCCCTGAAAATCTCAGAACAACGCTGCTACAGGAAAGGCCCTAAGAGATGATATAATATCCCTATGAATCTCAGAGGCCCTAATGCACAACGTATTTAAGAATATAGGTAGTAGATAATAGTAGATAAAAAAAACTCTGGGTGATAATCATTACACATTAATAGTTTCCCTCTATTTGTCTCCAAGGCCAGAAAATAAAAAATCCACCTCCAGAGCGGAGAAGTTTTTAATCTTCAGCCAGTGCACATTTTCAACAGATGATATTATAGTGGAGAGAATATAGATTTTCATCCCTGAGAGATGGAAAGAAAAGCCGATGCCTGAGCTCTTTGGATAAATTGTAACAGCAGGAGGTGGATTGCTGTTTGTTTGATGCTCCCAGGCAGGCAGAATTTTTTCTTTAATACATCTACACTCTAATACCTGCTTTCTATGAAATAAGCAAACCCAATTTTTTTCTGCCATAGGATTACCCTACACTAGTTTCTAAAGTCTTAATGACTGGGTGATTAATAGTGCCTTACTATATACACATAAATCCTCAGTAGATTTAATTGCTAAATGCATTATTTTTCTCCTGATCAAAATAATGGAAATAAAATCCTGACACTTGAAAAAAGTGTCGGGGCCTCAATTTAATAAAGATGTCAGAATTCCTCAAAACTAGGATGGTAGGGAATTTGGACTTTGCTAATTTAGTTAGCTATCTCAGAGTTAAACTCCACGAGAACACTGGCAAAGCTATCACTGGTAGAGTTATAATGATTTCGCGAAAGAAAATTCATTACATCTATCTAAAAATTTTACTCGCAAGGAATACTGACTGCAGGAACCGTTACTAAAAATAAGAGGCCCATTAATCTGCATGTGTATGAGTCTATGTATACACCTTGGTGGAATGCACAAAAGATCTGTGTTTCCCCTTGGCCTGGCTGGCCACAACCACCCATGCCTTTTATTTTTCACTCCCTGGATTGTTGTGTCTGCCTTATGAGATTACTGCTGTGTTAGGGGCTGGTGGTATAAAGATGATCGTAAGCTTCATGCGGCGTTGAAGCCTCCCTAAGCCTTAATTCATTTATTGATAAAATGGCAATAAGTGAAATATTATGGTATGAAATGATAGTGTAATAGTATGAAACTTATTGAGATGGAACAAATACCGTATGTAAAGCACTTGACACTGCCTAGACCACAGGAAGTACCATACAAACAGTTTCTGTGATCGGAATTTTCGTGAATACTAACACTATTACCAGATAACAATAAACGCCTATGGGGAGACAGCCACGTAAACGTGTAATTGTATGTCGATACAGGGGGCTCAGAGTGAAGAGGAAGTTTCTGCTTTTAACCCAACCTGGGAGAGACAGTTAAGGCTTCAAAGAGGAAGTGATATTCAATTAAGTCTTGCCTTCAGAGTAGTCATTTCTCCAGAAGGAGAAATCAGAGAAGGAAATAAAGAAGCAGAGGGCAGCCAGCACACACGCCTAAGGCCAGGAGAGGCAGAGGGTTGTGACGGGAGCTAAGGCTGTTTATATTTGTGACTTCTGGTAAAGCTTTTTGTAAGGGAAAGTTAGGGAAGAGATGAGCCACATGACACTGCCAGATTGTGTGAAGGGCTGTGGATGCCTTATTGAGAAGTCAGGAATTTATTCCATAGGGAACAAGAGAGAAGTCTGCAGTTTTTAAGTTTGGAATTGGCCAGAGCAGTCACTGGAAAGGGAAGGGAAAAAAAAAAAAAAAAAGGCAACAGTGGTTTTACTGTGGGGAGGAATGAAGCTCGGAGAGCTTGCCACTATCCTCACTTGCCTGTGACCCCAGAACTCAGCCTCAGCTTTGAAAGCCTCAGTGAGTCTAGGATGGGACCACTGGCTGTGTCCCTGAGTTGATTATTTGATGAAACCCATCTAAGCCTCTGATCCTCTTCTTATTTCTGTGGTTCAGCCCCAATGCCAGCTCCCAACCCCCAGGGGTCTGCCTCAGGCTGTGATTCGTGTACATTGAACTCATACATCTAAACATATTCCCTCTGTCATGTTTTCAGAATTGGTAAGGAATATCTGCATTGATTCCAGTGAAGGTATTTATGGACTTGTTCATTCAAACAGGTCCATGGCATTGGGAATAGGCATGTCAGGTAACTCCCGACAGCCCAGCCAAGCCACAGTGGAAGCCGAGGCAAAAGGAAAAATAAATCATGCTGACCTGGTCTCTACATAGATTTTATAATTTGTTCATCATGGATGTTTGCATTCATTTTGATTTTTTAATATTGGCTTAAGTATTTTTTTCCTAGTATTCCTTAAATTTTGGACCTTGGATGAATGCCTCATTTTGCCCTACTCTCGTTCCCACCCGGAAACGGGCAGATCTGTCTCAAACATGATCAGCACTAGGATCAGCACACAGCACTGGGATCAGGTGGGCCGTGTCTTGGGGATATGGGTGCACAAGAATCGGAACGCACTGCACCCCGTGACCAAGAAGTCCTGGGGAAAGGATAGAATTTCCCTGGAGAAGGGCCCAATGTTTCCAGTAGCTTCACAGATCTGCCTCCCACAACCCTGTTTCCAAATCATCTCCCTTGAAATACAGGACACAGAAGTCAAGTCTTTTTCATTGTAAGTTTCAACCACAGAGCTAAACTGGAATAAAATCATTCAATGAAAATGTTTGATAAGACAGAAACTTCTATCCCACACATTGTTATTTAACCTGAAGACAACAGAAGAAATGTAACCTCAGTATTATCTCTATATTTAAACTTAACAACAACAAGAACGTCCGGTTACCATTTTTACTATCAGGATCAGAATTCCTAGGATTTTTAGAATTGGGTGGAGATTTAAGAGCTCCCAAGCCAATGCCCTCAGGCCACACTGTGTAGTAGATATGACGGGGGGCCCCCCCAAATGTGGTCACAAACAACTCACAGCCTCACTCCAGGACTTGAACTTAGCTGAGGAGAGCTGCTCTGCCGAAGGTCATTCCCTAACTCTGGGGCAGCCTGCATCAAATGACTGGGGGATGCAGCAGGGCAAAGGCTTGGCCTCTCTGGGCTCAGCCTGGGGTAGCTCTCACGAGCCACTTCAGCTGCAGTCAGCCTCGGGGATGAGACTGGCTGAGGGTCCTGCGTCAACTTTGGGGAAGTTCAACCTTTCTGTCTGCCCAGTGCTGCTTCCCGCATTCCCCCCTAGGTGATCCTCTCAAGATAAACTCCCTGTAAGCGAATAACCATCTCGGAGAACCCAGCATTCAACACGCTGAAATACCTAACATGCAACTGGGGCATGGGGGGTGGGTGGACAGGTCCAGCTGTGGGTGAAAGAAGAGGCAGACAGGATCACCCATCTGGTGGCGGGGTGGTGGTTTCTACCAGTCGTCGAAGCTCTACCTTGTCTCAAGTGTCACTGTGGCCATGGGTCATCCATCCCTTTAATACAGGCAGGTGCTTCATGTGTCAACTACATAAACTGCCCCAAGTTTGCCATTATGCATCTCTATTAACAAGATATTATACACTGGAGCACTTTCTATTGATTTAACTAAAAGGGCACTGCAGCAGCTCTCATTATGTTCTAAGGTCAAAAGAGAAAATGACCACACTTCCATCAGTCAAGGAAATATCAGAAATCTGTTGGTGGTGATGTGGCAGAGGTGGTGGAATTGTCTGGGCAGAGAAAAGGATGCTCAGGAAGAAATCATTCCCAGAGGTATGACCAATTCCAAGTACCATAATTTAGGAATCAATTAAAACTGTTTTCTATAAATTTGAAAACAACAGAAAGCATTAACTGCTTGGGATCGACGTGACTCCTTCATGGATTAATCAGAAACAGTTTCACTTTATGGAATTTCTGGATCCAAACAGAACGGAGTTTTTTTTTGAAATTTTGTGCATCTGAAATTCCAATCTTAAGCACTGAAAAATGTATTTATTACTCAATATTCAGAAACGTTGAACTTTTATAAACATGGGCTCCTAAGATATTTTTTAGCCCTTTCCCAAGTTTCTGTCCCGCTTAGATAACATATTCTTTAGTGTATTCGTAATTACATGGTTAGATATACCCAGCCTGATGAGGAAGGCTTCAGTCCTGTCCAATGGCTACTGTCATTTATCTCATATCCCAGAAACCTACAAGACATGCATTATCTCATCCAATCCTTACCAGAACCATATGAGGCAGATCCTACTACTGGTGTGTTTACAGACGGAAAATCTGAGATTCTTAAAGAGGTTAGATAATTTGCCCCACACCACTCGGCCAATAAATGAGGATCTGGGTGGAACTGACTGCCATGTCTGTGCTTCTCACCAAAGCCGAGCATGGACTCCCAGCAGTAACATAAGATGCATCTCAGGCAGCCAACACTGCCTTTTTAGCACAAATGTCTATGGAAAACAGTCTTTAATTAAATCTCTAGTCTGTGCTTTTTAAGGCCTTCACTTAATTTGTGTGAGCATATTCTTTCTCTCATGTTGCTAACTAGATCCTTCAAGTCAAGGGCAGGCAGCTTCCTAAGGAGAATGCCTTTGAGGACTCTTAAAAAATTTTGGCTATATTTTGGACAATACAGCAAGCATTTTCTATACACGCTGTTTAAATACTAGGTAATTGTCACCTTAAATATGAATGATCTGCCAGATAAATCTGCTTGTCTTTTGTTCCAAGCAAATGTTGGTATCCATTCACTCCTCTTCAAAACTTCTTATATTGAAATTGAGTTCAAATAGTATTTATTATGCACAGAAAAAAGACTGAAAGGAAACACACCATATAGTTCCTTAATAGGCTGCAGGTGACTTTTATCTTAATAACTATTTTCTTATTTTATCTCTTCAAATTAAAACAATAATAACCACAATTCTAAACATACACCATATTCCCGCAGTGGCAAAGAAATGATCCGTAAAGTAATTATGTGTCTGTTAATCTGTGTTTGATTTAGAAAAGGAGGCAATTTAATTTTAAAGGCAAACTATACATTAAGAGCTTAAAGTCAGGAAATCCCCGCTTGTGAACACAGTATGTCATTATGATCATTTCTCTGAATGAAAAATCTCAAGTAATGAATTTTGTGGTTGATTTCATATTATGAGGGTGTTGCTTAGAATTTTTTTTTCCATGGGATGAAAAAAGCTTGCTCTTTTTTGAAGCAGAACAACTCTAGGGAAGAAGTGTCAATCTGATTCAACAAACGTGTATTGACTACTTACTCCACATGGAGCAATGATGGGAAGGAAATATGATGTGAGGGTCCCCCCCTCCTTTTTTGGAAGAATGACAAGGTGAATATTTCTGTAGAGACTTTCATTTCTGATTCCACTTAAATTTATTAATAACAAAGAGACTCCAAAATTCTCTGAAAATGTAATGTTGAAAACTGGAACGATAATGCAAATGCACCAAGGTTGGTAGAAAAATATTCTATTGGTGGAGCAGGGGAAACCCATCATCCACTGTGCATATAAAGCAAATGATACACCACTTAACATCCACTTTCATAACAGTACTAGAACTGGTCTTTCAGCTAATGAAGACTGACTTTCTTTTCCAATGATTTTCACTTTCTGGTCAAAACAACTACATCTTCAAAGATTAGCCAAGACAACCATTTTAGCCATTTGTCTTTCAAGTTTTCCACTGGATACCATCAAAAAGAAGGTTAACTGGAGCAAACTAGACACTGGGGCAATTTCAAATACATCTGCACATTAGGGATTTTTAAAGAGCACAGTAAATGTTGTATTATATACCACTTAGCACAACACTGCTTTGAACAGTGGGAGAAATATTGCCATTGTATATGGCTCATTTTGTTCCTTGTAGGAAGGAAGTTTCTGTTTGCCTCTAAGCACTAGTCGTTTTAGAATGTAGCAAACTACTAAGCAGGAAATCAAATTCCTAACAACCATTGAGTCTAATAGTTTTTTTAAAACAACTGAGTGGCAGTGACACGAACAGCCGGTACTCCCACTTTAATAAACTAATAGAAAAGAGACAAAATAATGTTCATGAATTACTTTGCACGGCGAGTGACTTTGTGAGGAATGTGGAGCTCCGAACCAGTTGCCTACATCCTGTCCTTGTCCGAAAGAGACGTAAATGGCGGACACCACATCATGACCTCCTCTTCAATCTACCTCATTCTCTGTCACCATGCTCACTTGCCCAAAACTCTCATAAGAAACTACTTCCTATTCTGGGTGATGAGAGCTCAGATGACCTCCTCCAAAGCTGTGATAGATACCTTTTCACTCTCTCTCCAGCCACAACAGTGTTTTTTAATTGTTTGTTTGTTCAGTTGTTTGTTTCTGCCAAACCTGTTCCCCTCTTAGGTCCTTTGCACTGGCTCTTTCTTTGCTTGGAAGTTCTCATGCATGCCTAGCTTCTAGTCACCCAGGCTCCACCATGAACATGACACCCTATTTAGATAGAAACACCTCCTCCACTGCATTACCTTATTTCTTATCTTCATGGGACTTGACACTACCTGTACCTCTCACTAGAGTCAAAGCTTTGTGGGAGTAGAGTCCTTAACTCTCTTAAAAACTCTTTAATGCCCAGGTATTACTATGCCCAGGGTCCCGCCATGCATTTGGAGTTTAATGGTTTTTTGTTGGATGGATGGATGGATGGATGGATGGATGGATGGATGGATGGATGGATACATAAATAAAGTAAGTAAGTAGGTAGGTAGGTAGGTAGGTAGGTAGGTAGGTAGGTAGGTAAGTAAGTAAGTTAGTAAGTTAGTAAGTAAGTAAATAAATAAATAAATAAATAAATAAGTAAATGGCTGAACCAGCACCTTTCACTAAAAAGCTGCCAAGGTTGCTCCCTCTTTTCTCCCCATATTCCATTCTCCACAGAGACACATGGATAACCATTCTAAATGGAACATCAAATGTCACTTTCCTGCTTCAAACATTCCAATGGATTCCCTCTATATTTAAAAATCTAAACTCCTTTCCATAGTCTTCAAGGTCCAGCAAAATCCATCTCCTGCCTCAACTTTATCTCACACCCACCATTCTCCATCCTACCCCACCCCCATCCCAATTCTAAGCTCAGTCCTTATGAGGGCTTTTGTATTTGGCAAGCCTTCTTCTTAGAAAGCTATTCTCCCAGTCTCCACACGGACAGCTGCTTCCTCTAGTGGTCCCATCGGGTCTCCAGCACCCTCTGGAAAAGCCTTTCCCAACTACCTCAACTAAACCAGAATCAGATAAACAACTAGGGCTATGGTCTTTATTTGAATGTGTATATTTATAAAAGATCAGACGAAGTAAATTTGACTAGGATAGAAGAATAGCTTCCACACATTTACAAGGATGGTTCAAACTCAGCTTATATCTGACAACATTGTCAGTGCTACTTACATAGTAGTCATTTTAGCATGTTATTCTCCAATTCAATAATTATAAATATTTCTCTATAACAGTAATTTGGGCAAAAAGAGTATTGTTTCATTGGGGGAGGGTGCTGAGGGGGGATATTATTAGGTATCGTTCAATGAGTCTGAGTTACCATTTTCTCCCATTTTTGCCTTTAATTTTAAAAATTAACCATTCTTCTTATAATCTGTTCTACAATTTTCCTTATGAACATAATACACACACAAAGGCGGAGGTGCTTCTTGGCTTCAGTTTTACTTACGTTTATACGCTGTAATTTCAAATGTTTAACATAAAACTTAGCGTCACCCATAAACACAGCTTTTACTATTCTTAACAATTAAGACACATAGACACAATAAAAGGAGCATTGTCATCAAAGCAGGAGGGCGGACATGAATGAACTCTTCCCTATTAGAAGGCAGGTAAGCCCTCAAAAAAGCCTCACAGAACTGTCCTAACGGAATTTCACTACATCAAAGACAGGATTCAATCCTCACAAAGATGTCATACTAAATATTAACTGAAAGACAAATACTAAAATGCATGGCTTCATTATGTTTCACTATATTTCATATATAAATTCTCACCTTGATAAAAATTCCAAGCACTCAGCTCCATAATGGCAAAGTCGATAAGGGAACAGATTTCAAAATGGTGTCCAAACAAAGGCAAACAGCCTTTTCATGTTCCCAGTGGCACATTACTTTACTTATGACAAATGTTCCTGATTTAGTAAGACTGATATTTTTTAAATATCCTTATATCTCTTTATAACTGAACCATAAAAGCTCAAAGACATACACTCAGAGTCATTAGAACTGAATCCATTCTTTTTAATCTGGTGACCTACGTCCCAAATAATTACACAAAGAATATATCTGCATATTATTCTTATATCTACCTTTTCATTCAGATTTTCACCTTTATATAAGAACCAGGGTCCAACGTTTTTTCAGAGGCCACTCTGAAAGTATTCTATGTTCATATTTACTAAAACATGTAAAGCCTTCAATTTTTAATTTTTGATATATTTTTTTCTCTACTATGCTGTTAATTAAAAAAAAAAAACAGGGGCAACTGGGTGGCTCAGTTGGTTAAGCCTCTGACTCTTGATTTTGGCTCAGGTCATGATCTCATGGTTCATGGGATCAGGCCCCATATCAGGCTCTGCATTAAAAGGCACACAGCCACCTGCTTGGGATTCTCTCTCTCCCTCTCTCTCTTCTTTCACAACACTCTCCCTCTCTCCCTCATTCAAAGTAAGAAAACGTTAAAAAATTTTAAAAAACAAAAAAAGAAGACTCTGGACATATTTTGAATAGTTTCATTTCTAAGTATAATACAATTGTGTTTAATGAATAACTACCTATCCTTATATGAAAGCTAATCAGGATTTTGTAAATCAGCAAGTAAAAGTGAATAGTGGAAAACAAAACAAATAGCCATCAGAAACACTGTTCTCTTCCAAGAAACATCTGAAAGGGAAGAAGGGAAGTCTTTTGCCAAAAAAAAAAACAAGCATATAATAATAGTATAGAGGAGTTATATGCATATATAGATCTTTAACTTAAATCTGTCTCAGTCCCAATCTGTTCTTGCAAGCATTATTTCTTAACTAGTTATATATTTAACAACACTGCCCGCGAACAAGAGCTTTCTAAAATCATAATGACTCATACACAGCTTGCCATATTTTCCCTTTGATTTTGTTTAAATTTTCAATCTTTCTATAAAACTTTTCATGAAATATGGACACTCTTCCCCAATCCTGCGTCCTAACCCATTTCGGTTAGCTCATGAAGGAAATCTTACTGCACAGAAAAACGCAGACTGGAATGGTAACTCACAGAACAAATATATTCTCCGAGAAGGGCATTGGTCGTCTGCATGATGGTTTCTGGGTATGAGAGCTCAAAAAAGAATTGAGACTAGTGATGGAAAACTGATTCGGTATCACGTTGTACTCCAGAGACCCACTATAGAAGTTAGTTAGTGAAAGAAAGGCACCAGAAATAAATGAGGAGGAGAGTACCCTCCATGGGTATTCATTAAAATCCCTTCTTTATGAGTAACTTGACATTACCCCAAGGCTATGTAGCTTAAAAGAAAAAAAAAGGCAAAAAACCCCACACAAACAAACAAACTGTGAAATCAACTGAAAGTGAAACAAGGCGTTGTGAACGCCACACATATTAAATAAAATAAACATTTTCCCATGCCATTGTTTTTCACTTTCCATTGTAAAATTGAAACCGGCATTTACACAGCAAATTCTGAAACATATGTTTCTAAAATAAGACAGACACAACAAAAACAGAGCAGTGCAACTTGGGAGCGTCACATTATTACTTCTCACTAGGATTCGAATCCCACTGGCTTTATTTTTCTGACAAAGGTGAAGGCACATATTTCCAGGTCAAGTGATTCAACGATCAAGGAATAGAGAGGGGGAAAGAAATGCTAGATTCAAAGCCAGAAGCCTTGGGTTCGAGGCCAGTTTCAGCAGTTTATTAGCTCTCTGACCTCTGGGCATTACTTAACCCCTCCACACCTCAGTGTTCACTTTTATAATAACAGGGGGTTCCTTTGTGTCCCTCACCAGGTTACTGTCAGAATCAAATGAGATGATGTTATTCAAGTCCTATGAAAACTGTAAACACTAGGAAATATAAGTATTTGTAAAATGAAGCTGCACTGCTTCCATCACTTGAAATGTTTGCAATCCAAAATGCGGTAATAGGACAATGTCAATCACAAGTTACTGAAAAGTTAAATTCGATCATATGTTGTATGTCAGAACTGTATCCCAAATCTCTTCTCATTGCAATAAAGAAACAATATTCAATCATTTAGAAGTAGCTGCTCAATAACACCAATTTTTTCAAGCAAAAAAAAAAATGGTTGAAAATAGTTTAACAAGACTGCATACGTCAAGTGACAAAATTTAGTTATAAGTCTGAGGAAATCTACTCAATTGCTTGACAATTTCACCCAATGTTAAATTATTAGGGTAAGCCGTATAAAGCTGCTATTCTGTAAGTCAAACATTATATAATATTGTCAATTTCACATTGATAGACTGGATATTGTCAAATACTTAATGCAGTCATTATGGACTCGAATTCCTCATCTTCTCATATTAACAAAAATTATGTTCCTATGAAATTATCAATACAAAACCAATGCACATACCAATATGAAAATTGGAGAAATACACATATAAATAGCTAACAAAAAGAGAAATACTAAAGATCTAAAAGACTATTAATGATGTTCATTCATCTTAGTACCCAAACACATAAACTTAAACAAGAGTCTTTTTTTTCTCATCTACTAAATTGGCCCAGACAAAAAAGAGACTATAATACCAGAAACAGTGGTATTCTGGAAGGCAAACTGGTATTTGTATCAAAGGTTTAGAAATATTCATATTAGTTGATCTGGTAATTCCTCTTCCAGAAATTAATAAAGGGAAAGAGTATTGGCTTCACCCAAAGTTTCAACTATGCAATGATAATTCTATCTTCATTTTTAAAAGTAAAATATGATACAATTTTAAGTAAATGGGGGATTGTCTTGTGACTATTATACAGTAATTAAATAGATGTAGACAATTATGGGAAGATGCTCAATGATGCTATGGAGAAGGCAGAAAGTCTAATATTATGAAGAGTATATAAATTTATAGATAGCATTATGGCAGGAACTGGACTTAGTTCTTTATGTTTATTAACTTCTGTAATCCTCAGCACAATCCCACGAAATAAATATAATTACTAAGATTCTTACTATACACATGATTAAAGTAGAACACACTTTGTCAAAATTAACGTTGCAGATAGAAGAGCCAGAATCTGGATGTTAAATTCAGTTTAGGATGACAACCTCTCTACTAGAGCATCTCCCAGTTCTTAGAAAAAGATGTTTCAAAGTCAACAGACCAAATGTTAACCATAATTATTTCTCACAAATGGAAAGACTGATGTAGGTTTTCCTTAACTGTCAACCTTGTTGTTCCTTTGAGCTTATTGCTATTTGTTATTCAATACAGATACATTTTAAAGGGCCAAAAACTGGGACTAAGTTTAATGTGCCTAAAGAAATCATCATATCACAAGGTAAAAAGATGAGCTTTAAGAAAATGTCTATGTATATATTTCTGCATTTATCTCCACCTTTCCAACCCTATCATCACCACTTTGGCAAACTCTTCATTATCCCTTATAGTAATTACCTATATATTCAATCCCCTGTCTGCAGTCTGTCCTATGCATCCTTCACATTTCCACTCAGAGTCGTTTCCTAAAATACATCTGGCAATCCCAGATGATTCACTATTTGTTTGTGAAGCATTTCCTGAGTGCCCACAGTGTGCTAAATCCTGGATATATAAAGGTAAGTCATGGTCGCCATCCTCAAAGTTCTGAGAAACAGATCACTGTGCTGCTGAAATTATGCAATTTTGCTGTGCCAGAGAAAGAGAGCAAACCAAACATTTGCAATAAAGAAGTGACCAATCACAACAGAGCAGGGTACAAAGGCACTATGAAAGCATAAAGAAATAACTAAAATAATCCTGCCTTAGTATGAACAACTGGGTAGAAGTCACAGAGATTGAAGAATCACAGCTGGTATCAGGATAAACAGGGCTGAGGAAATTAAGTATTGTGAACAACCTATATAGCGAAAACACAAAGAAATAAGGAGCAAAAGTAGATTATTGATGTGGTTACCTAAGTAACCACTCAAAGGTTACGAGTCAAGTCCACCCCACTCCAGGTTGGAATGGTTTATAATTAGCATAGGTAAAATAATGTGGTCCTTGATCATCTTTTAATTTAGATAGGGGAAGGAGTGGTTTGGGGAGGGGGGCTGGAAGGGGAGGGTGATGGGAAATTGTCAACATCAGTATATTTTCCAGCAAATTCTTTTTTGTATGTTGCAATAAAGTTAAATGGAATGGAATGAATTCCAAAAGAATGAAACCCAAATTAATTAATTTTCATTATAAAAGATTTTGGAGAAAGAGGTTTGAAAACATGACAAGGGAAATGTTTTTCCTCTCATTTATGTATAGGATTATTCAACATATACTACTTTTATTATATTTTAACCATGTATATTTTGAAAAAATCAAGGGGTAAATTTATGGAAAAAATTAGAACAGAGGAGATTTGCAAAAGAACACCCCCATCAATTATTCTGTAATCAATATTCTTGAAAAAGGGTGAAAAATATCCTGCATTCATCTATAATTACTATTAAAATCATAGTATTTCCCCAAAATATGTCAGATGGTTACAGTCTTGGATAAGAGCATAAAACCATTAATTTCCCCATTTTACACTTCTCTCTCCAGGTAAAAAGCACTATTTTACAGAAGAACTAAAAGATGACAGTTCAATAAAGGTCCAGCACTTCTGTGATGGCCTAATTTTTTGTATCCAGTAGATCTGCTACAAAATAACATAATAGTATCATTAACCTAGGTCTGCTACTGATTCACATCTCAGATACATACAATGCTTAGTCAGTACTTAATAAGTGCTAATGTAATGGTTACACATAGCCATTTACTTAAACCAAATTAAAAGAGGCTCAGTTGCAGAGATATTGATTATTAAGTCCATCAACAATCACTGCTATAAAATATTCACCAAGTATTTCTTTCTAACATGAAATAAGCATTTGAGGTTTAACATCAGTTAAGATCATCTTAAGTATAGAGAGAAAATTCGTATGTTTTTCTTCATAGCACTCACTAGACAAATCCATCACCTAACATTTTCCTGTATAAGTAATTTTTCCCTTAAAAACTCAGACCAATAAGACATGGATTCATTTTATCACTGATTATCGTATTTTCTTTTATCTTTCTCTTATGAACAATATAACATCTATCACCAACCCCCACATAAGTAAATTCCATGCTTGTGTGAAGATGGAAATAAAGTAACCAGTTAAATTTGTGTTGGATCAAGGCAGGTTTCCTCATATAACTCATTGAAGGACCATTAACTTATGAGAGAAGGTGAAAGAGGCACTCAGATTGACACACAATAAAAAATAGAGATAATGCTAGGACCTACCTAGGTGTTGTGACTGCACTAGCCACCCTCCCTGCTGGGTTTGCTTTATTTTACATATGAGCCTTGATTTTGTTTGAAAACCACATATCTTAGGGTGCCTGGGTGGCTCAGTCGGTTAAGCATCTGACTCTTGACTTCAGCTCAAGTCATGATCTCATGGTTGGTGGGTTTGAGCCTTGCATTGGACTCCAAGCTGATATCACAGAGCCTGCCTGGGATTGCCTGGGATTTGCTTGCTCTCTCTCTCTCTCGCTCTCTCTCTCACTCTCTCTCTCCCTGCCCCTCCCTCATTCCCCCTCTCTCTCTCAAAATAAATAAACTTAAAAAAAAAAAACCAATGAAATAAACCATATTGATTGTTTCTTAAAAAACAGATATCTTGGGGCACCTGGGTAGCTTAGTCGGTTAAGCATCCAACTTCGGCTCAGGTCATGATCTCAGTTTGTGGGTTTGAGCCACACATCAAGCTCTGTGCTGACAGCTCAGAGCCTGGAGCCTGCTTTGGATTCTGTATCTCCCTCTCTCTCTCTGCCCTTCCTCTGCTCACGCTCTGTCTCTCCATCTCTCAAAAATGAATAAATGTTAAAAAATTAATAAAAAAATAAAAACATGTCTTTGGGGTAAATTTGTTTCTACTTTATGAGCCAGAAATAAATCAATTAATGATCTGGCATGCTTTATGAAAACGTTTCCTAATCAGCACCTCTGATATTTAGAAGCAGAACTAAAAATTATGATTGTTTTTGAAAAGATGGTAGCCCTACTACTTCTACCTGGGCACTAAAAATGCAGTTGATTGGCATGACTCAAGCATCCCACACACAAAGATGTTGATATTAGTCACCTATTCCTTTTCTAAAGGAAGAGTTCTATCCTTTGTCATTTCCGTCTCTCTTCTCCACATGAGTGTATCAGATATTAGTGGCGTGTGCAGGCTTTTCAGTCATCATGCCCCAATAAGGAAGAAAAGAAGGCAATGACTTTTCAGGTACATGGGTGCATAGAAGCTTTGTCGACAAATTTTTATTACAGAAGCAAGATAGAGCTGTCCTGACTTTTTTTTTTTTTTCTCCTGTAGAACTCTATTAAGGAATGAACTTCTAGAAATGCATCTTGGGAACCGCACTGATTACAGAACAACAAGAAGAATATTAACAATCACAGACTGTGCTTTCTTCCACTGCCTGGGAACTTCTTCTTTGCCCACTTCTGTCTGACTGCACTAAGTGGGTCCTTCTCCATCAGCATTTGAAACTTTTCACTCTCTGCTCCATGTCTCCAGCCACTAAGATAATCAAACTGACATGCAGCGCAGCCGAAAAGTCTGCCTTGGATGCCGGGAATAAATGGATGTGGACAGACAATGTCATAGCAATCCTCGCATCCAAACTGTGTGGGACATTGTCTTGACAGTGTGGGCAGTGATAAGGCAAGCAGGTCATGAACAGAGACCCGGCACTGCCTTACACCCAGCAGGTTTTGTGTCTTTTGAAGATGACCCCAACCAAGGTAGCACCATATTAGCAGCCAGATTAATCTCTCAGCAACACTTCGAATAATCACATGGTAGCCAGCTTTGGACTTCACCAGGCAGCGGGGAGGAACCTGTAATAGCTCTGTATCTGGTATGAAGGGCTATGGGGCAGAAGATGGTAAAATGTGCTTATGTGATAGAGAAACCACTAGAAGCTACTGAAGTCTTAATGGGAGAGGATGTCACTGACATATATGGAAGCAATCACTGCACATTTGGGGCGGGTAAAATTTCCATAGCTTAATTTTTTCTAGAACCATTCTGGATGCTGCTGAGTATCATTTCCCCCGAGAAAAGAGATGCTCTCTAAAGGAAGAATCCAGTGACAGTAGCTCCAGAGAGATTTGTCATTGAAAGAAGTTTAAGATGAAAGTTATAATTGCTTTTTAGAAAGTATATTATGAGACAGAAATTCAATGAATGTCCTGGAGTTCTAAGGTAGCACTCCACAAGCCTTCTCTTTTCTACTTTCAGCTAAAAAATAAAATCCATTAACTTAATATAATGTGTAGGTCCATGTGTAATACAGTAGTCCTAGAAACTAAAAGAAAATGGACTTTTCATAATAAACTGGTACCTCGACTGTCAGAGTTCACTAATACTGTCTTCACATAGTGTTCTCTTCAAAGTATTAACAGATGAAACTATGTATAATTTATTTAAATAATTGGCCCGTAGCCTTGAAGGTAAGGCAGTCCTAATGCAGGCATGATGTCCCTATTAGGACCGGTGATCATGCCATTACCTTACAACAGTTTAGGCAACAGCTCCTTCACTTGCCGCACACCCAACATCTTAGCTCAAAGAAGAATGATAATGAATGTAGACTTTACTTTCCAGTAATGATAAATGAGTACTGATGGAAGTGCTTTCCAAAATCCCTTTGTGTATAGCCATTGAAAAAAAGTATACAGTCTGTAGTTGATGGTTGTATATTAAAAGAACGCAACATATAAATCATCAGTTGGGCCTTGTTTTAGGAATCGAAAGCCCGTAGTGGAGAGAATCAACTGAAACACTATAGAACAAACTATTAACAGTTCAGATGTTCAATCCAACAATTAAAAAAGAAAAAGAGGTTGACTCGATGGGCCAAGGGCAACCCTTGCCACACAATTTTGCTCCTTCACCGAGTCATTAATTGTCTCAGTCAAACACGAATTGGTGTTTTACCAAGCCAGGCATTAGTTCAAGGAAATGGAAAAGTGAGTCTAATTTTTATTTAACATTATACTTCTGGCCATTTTCTCAAATTCTTCCAACTAACTTCAGTACTCTACCCCATAGTTTGAGCCTGAAATTCTACCTGCTTAACTCCCTCACCCTCTTAATTGAAAACACTTACATTTATATAACTCTTAAGGTATTACATGCAAAGTGCTTACCACAGAACCCGACACAAAGTGAAAGCTCAACAAATGTTCACAGTGGCTATGATTCACTATCCCGTGGACACCAAAGGGTATCCGGTCACATGCCAACTGGTGCCGAGTGCAAACTGACCATGACTCTCATCCACGAGGGAAGGCGAGCAGGGCCCTGTTTGGTTTGCATGCAGGATAGAAGAGATGCAACACATACTCGCCCTCCCAAATTCAGACAACTCCTTCCCTTTTTCATCTATGGAACTCCACCCCGTGGGCAGGGATGGTGGGGAATGTGATCCTGTAAGCTAAAGATAGAACCACAGACAACTCAATTCCAGGCACACCTTCCAATGGTATTGTCTTGAAATTCAGTTTCCTCCTTGTTGTAACTATTAAGTTTCAATGACTGTTGCCTGGAGTTCCTAAAAGATTAGTTTAGGCTGAATAACAACACTGTGTTTTTTGTCCACCTTAATCACTATGATTTGAGAAGTGCAGCTGCCTGCTGGCTGACAGTTCTGCACGGTGAATATATGCCAATATACCACTTGAATTCACTAGAGTGCATAGAACTGAGTAATCCAATATAGGAAAACGCATGTGAGTATAAATGGACAGCTTAGTAATGTATATGGTTTACTCATTTGACCTCCAAAAGGACTTCTATCTCCTACTCTGATCACCTCTCTCTCTAGTAAGTCTCTCAAAGCTAATGGCAAGATCTAGCAATAGTGACCCCCCTCCCCCCCGCAATATAGTTAATGTGTTGTCTTCAAATTGAAGTGTAATGAAACTAGATCATCAGCTTTCTTCCAAACCAGTTTCCAGTTCTTTTTCTCATCACATAGGTTGGAATTTGGTTTACTTCTCTCTAGCTAAGGAATGGCAAATACATGACACATGTGCTTTTACGGGTCCACCCTTGCCCTCGGCAGACATCACTAATCAATCACAACCCTCATTACCTCCAACTTCCATGGAAACTTACTCCTCTCACACTCTCCTAATGGCACTTGGCTAGAGTCTCTATTTCAGAGCTGAACATGCATCTCCATCCAAAACTCCCAAGGGAAAGTTCTTTGCTAGTCTTTTCCTACATAATGCTACCATGTATTACTTACTTTCCAGTGTAATCACCCCACTGTAAACCCCCTATTCAGGAACCACTGGTGTCTCCTTGCTGCCTACTACATACATGTTAACACCAATGAGCTTTGCAATCCTTTAGCAGCACCTATCCAAACAGGTTGCACAGTTTCCTCCAATTATATCTCCCTTCTGCCATCACCTGCGAATTGCTCCTGTGTATGTCTGTGCACATAATGAATGTGATTCCAGGACTTTTCTCAGGATGCCTTCACCCAGCCAATGCCTTCTCAGTCCTGTCACACCCAGACCATGGCTCACCTTTTCTACTCTCAGTCCACAGAAGACCCAGCCTTCTCACAAAAGAGCTGTATTTTTATAAGTTATGAAACACAGGTTAGAGAGGCTAATTATTTCACATGCTCTCAATCACCTACACTTCTAGAGCACACAGAGGTGATGAGAGAGGCGGGGTACTTTTCCTACCTAAATCCCCTCCTCCAAATTCAATCTTGTTTCAGAAGGAAATTTAAAGTTGTGCAAGACAACAGATTTGTGAAATACAAATAGATTTTTGCTAGTATTATAAAGGATCCTTATAAAGGATAAAACCTTGTACAAGATCCTATAAGAATAATCTCTAAACAAGTGCAGAATCAATAAACATTGCCTTAGCTCCTCAGCATGACAATCCTCTATGGGTTTCCAAGGATTGAACATTTAGATGGGGAAAGCTGTTTACCAAACTCTGCAGTTAGATGGTTAATCCTTATGCAAGCTCGACGATGTAAACCAAAATCAGCTTCTGCACTTTATAGGAGGACTGAGTTCCACACAAGTTAAAATGACTTGCTCAAAGTCATCCACAGAATCTGAGCAGAAAGAGATAAAACCCTTGTCATCAAGGGCTTCTAGCATAATATAGAACTCTGTGAGCCATAATGCCCATGTAACATACAGGCAAATCTCAACATCTTTTATTATGACACATGACAGTTTTATAGTTGGTCAACTTTTCAATCAATTACCATATTCAAACAAATGCCTGTACTTGAGATTTTTCCCCTTGTGTATGTCTGTAAGTAAAGAAAATGTGCCTTTCTAGAAATGCAGCACTCCGAAATTGAATTCCTTAGAAATTAATCACACAGCTGGCATTGGATACTTTATCATAATGCTCAGAGTCCAGACCTGGTCTCAACCACAAAATACAAGTTGGTAACTTTTTCCCCAACTTTTTAATTTGAAATTTTTCTAACCTTCAAAAGACTTAAGAAGTATAATGAAGCTGTATAGATCTATCACTCAGATTTGTTAATTAATTTTTCACCATATTTGCCTTCTCTTTTTCTTTCTAGTGTTAAAATGAAAATATACATGTATTCATATATATAAACATATACTGTGTACACATGTATATATATTATATTCATTTTTTGCTGATCCATTTGAAAACAAGTTGCACATTTCTGGATTCTTTCCTTCTAAATTCATCTCCTTTTTCTCTAAAAATAAGGATATTCTCCTCTGTAACTGCCAACATTTTTATCACATATAAAATATTTAATATTAATATAACAATACTCCGTAATTTTCCCGATAAGGTACCTTACAACTTTTAGAGTCCAAAATGCAATATAGAATCATGAACTGAATTCTGTTACATGTCTTTTTAGTCATGTAGGCATATGTATATATAAGTGTGTGTGTTTCACGAATCTTTTGTGAAATACCTCATGTTCTGTATTTGTCTGATTGTCTCTTAATCACTAGACTCCACGAGAATGCTACATGAGAGATGCTATATCCTGCTCACTGAATCACTTCAAGACCCGTGTAATATTCCATTGCTACATCTTTGATTCAAATGTGATCATGTATATTGATCCAAATGTTATCACTGGTTACAGGAGTATCCAAATTGATGGCACTTAAACTGGTGGTTTATGTCATAATCTACCAAGGAAACACATAATACATGATATTGTTTCAAATCTAAAGTATGTACATTGTTAGAAAGTTTAGTGGTAAAAATAAGTGACTTTTCTAACATGACCAGAGAAATGTTAAAGAATGTACCAGAAGGGAGGAGAAACAGTGAGGGGAAAGAAAGGACCCTAAACCAAGAGCCAGGAGTTCTGAATTTTCCATTCGGGCTCCATCAACACAACCCACTCCAGAGTCCAGATGGCAGATAAATTTCATCTCTTGTGGCAGTTCTGATTGATTTGTGGTGGCTGCCTAGAGCACTGTGTTAAAAAGGATTTTAAGGCTGCATAATGACTTGGCCTAAAAAGTGCCTTAACCCATCACATGGCATGGGCTTTGGAAGAAGGAATAATAGTTAATGTGCGATAGATTAAACATGGTCACAGATTCTCCACCCATCCAGAGATGGATTCCATTTCCCCAACCCTTGTATCTGGGCTACCCTTGGACTTACTTTGACCAGTAGAATGTAGGAAGTGACACCATGCAAACTTCAGAACCTAAGCTTCAAGAAGACTTAACAACTTCTGTTGTCACCGTCTTAGACTGCTATTCTGACACTACTCTTAAGAAAACCAGCCCAATAGTATTGCAGGAAATAATACATTTGTGATGTTTCAAAAGGCACAGAGTTTGGGGATAGTTCATTTCATAGCAGTAGAGAGTTTATAGAACATGCTCCTATTTTTTGACCCTGGTATCTATCTCCTTTAACTCTGCTGGTCATCAGTTTACTCACCTATGAGGCAAAAGGAGTTCAGCCAGATTAAGGCATTGACTTTCAGTGGCAAGATTCAAGGCTGGAACAACACTAGCCATCTAAGTTCCATTCAAGGGGACCCACCCCAGTGTTCATGCACAAGATGATAAAAAGAAAAGGAATGCTGTAGAAATTGAGATTGTTTTGTTTAGAAAGAACATTAGAAAGTATTGGTCCAAATCCTTCATTATGTAGAGGGAACCAAGGGTCCCAGATGTGAAATAATTTGTCTAGTGCCACAGCAAACTAGCGGCAAACTCTGGTACTGCAATTTCCTCAGAACAGTGCCAGAAAAGAGATGGATCTGATTTCATTTCTGATCCCCATATCTTGTGTTCATTCTGATGGTGTCTCAACTCAGTATCTTAGCTCCCCCAATGAAATGGTATGTGCCAAGAGACAGAGCCCAAGGTGAGAACAAGTCAAAGGAGGGGATGGGTTAAGACATAGTAAAAAAATGATATGCATCTTCAGGTAGCTTTCTTTTTTAGCACATTTTTAAGTGTTCATTTATTTATTTTGGGAGGGGCATGGAGAGAGGGAGAGATCACTAGTGGGGGAGGGGAAGAGAGAGAGAGACTCCCAGTCAGGCTTCACGCTGTCAGTGCAGCTCAAACTCATAAATTGTGAGATCACTAACTACGCCAAAATCAATAGTCAGACATTTAACCAACTGAGCCACCCAGGAGCCCAACATTTGCTTCTTTATTTCAAAAACAGCTGTCTAGAGCACTCCTTTGGTTCTAAATGAAAACAAATTCTATTGATAAGAGAAAAAAATTCACACTGAAATTCAAATAGAAGAATTGGCTTCTCTCAATATTTATTAATTTTAATATTCCATTAAAGAACTTCCAGGATTTAGTATTTGTCTTGCTACTCTCCTTTTAAAGTACTGATAAATGAGGTGATTAACCAGAATGGGCCTTGTATCTTCTATGTGACAGCATTTTTTAAAGAAACCAAGACTTCAGAAATATTAGTTTTTAATAAAATGAATTAATTAATAATCACAATTATTGAATTCCACCAAACTAATAAACTCTGATCCCAGTTTTGTTATCATATCTAAAAAAATTTCGTAAGGTAGAGGAATTTTAGTACCTCCATCAGAAAGATCATCTGGCAAAAGATTTCAGTGCCCATTGAAATTTTTCCTGAAAATGATTAATCATTGCAGTGGTCACAAATATGCCCACAAGGATATAAGGCTGATTAAAAAATATAACTAAGGAAGGCAATTAACCAAGCAAACAATACCAAAAATCTGCCTTTCTACGCAAAAGGTAATGAGACACTTATCCCTACTTTAAATAAGCCCCTTCGAATAAAATTTAATTTGGCAAAATTAATTGGAATAACATACCTTATGCCAATGTTGAGTATTAGAAAAATGGGGAGAAGGGACACTTTTGCTGATGGCACCATTGAGATGGGTCAAAACCTAATTCAGAACTTGCTGTGACCTGTGTCAAGCCTATAGTCTCCCTTACTTAATAGGTTTTTCTTTATAACTCAAGTTTGGGTTATTTGTTTTCTCCTCTGAGACCTACTGCACCTTCTAACGCTCCTCAAAAAGATATCACATCTTAGCACTCCAGTCTTCATTGTGTGTACATGTCTTTAAACATGTTAGGTTAAAAATATTCAAAAACAAAATAAAGTTTAATTGTTGTAAAGGGGCAGAAAAGTCTAAACGGAGATCTGCTAGGGCCACAAAGTTGTCATCTGTGATATCAGGAAAAAACTCTGCCTCCTTAGCTCACGGGAGAAATCTCAGCCATCTCCCAGGAGAACGCTTCCCCTTTTCCAAATATGACAACTTTATAACATCTAGATGATTTTATGGAGACAAAACGTATTCCAATATGTATTAAAATTTCTAATAAGAAAGATATATTAAGGTACAAATTTGTGTAGCAAAAATTTTAAACATACATTGTTTGCAACTGAAAAACTCCAGCTAACCAAATATGTACTTCATAAAAGAACAGGCTTTAGAGACAGAGAAAGAACAATGAGTATGGTTAAGCTGATAAAGAAGGCTCCAACTGCCTTTAAAAAATATTATCTCACAGCAATGGTCTTTCTTTTGTTATGACAGGTATATTTGTAAGTACATAATGTCCAGAGCTCAACCAAATTGTTGGGGAGGCCAGGGATAGGAAGTGACCAAGTCCTCTATTTACTTCTATCTCTAGTTATTTCTTTCTTTATTTCTATTATATTTGGAAAATAAAATCCAATAAGTAAGCTTAGATTTACTTCTCACAGAGTAAGTTTTTTGTGAAGCACTGACCCGCGAAAAAGATCAAGAGGAACAGAGAAAGGCTCGTCTCACAAGCATTTTAAGGCTGTTCATTGACTAGTATACAAGAAACCTTCTGGGGTTGGGGAGCTTTCCAGGGGGAAATAAAAGTCTGTGTTGACTAAAGTAGAGTCTTCTGCTAAGAACATGAGCCTGAATTCTGACTGACCCAAACACTCCACTTTCTCCAAAGTTGCCCAGGTTCAATATATTTTGTGCAGCAAATGCAGTCAACTTTAAATGTCATTAAATATTGGAGATAAATGGGACCCCAGAGAACACCTCATCCAGGGCCTGTCTTCCTCAGAGTAAAAAATGATTCTGTAAGAAAGAGAAGGTGAAAGGTTCCACCCTACTTCTGTGACTGGAGCATTCCAGCACACTTGATGCCCACTTTGAGGGTCCTCTCCTTGCACTGCCCTGCATTTATGAAGTGGGCATAGTACTTGGAGAATTAATTAGAAGCAGTAACTGATGCATTACCTTATAGTTAAAAAAAAAAAAAAAACAGAAACGGCTGAAGAGTCAGAGGACCTAGGTTTCATACATATTTGAGCTTCTTATTAGCACTGCTATTTCAGCAAGTTGTAAAAAATTCCCTAGGAGCTCTAAAATACAACAGCAAAGATCATCCAAAATCTTCTTTTTCCTTGTCCTGTGACACTGGAACTCATTGTTAACCTATCTTGGATTCATTCTCTCTTCTTAATAAAAAGAGAAATAATGCCCCCTTTCTCAAAGGGTTTCATGAGGATTAAATGAGATAAATGTGTAAAATGCCAGATACATAGCAGACACTCAGATGCTAGCTTCCTTCCTACCACCTTATTGTTCATTTATTCATGTGCAAAATAAGGGTAAAGTCTGCTTTATATGATTAGTTGTTTCTTGTTAATAGGTATTAACCCAAGGGCAGGTACATAAATAAATAACTAGATATACATAATCATTTAAAACACACACATACAGTAAACTAGCCAATGCTCTTTCAAAGCTTATAATGGAATGCCTTTCCTTAAAGACACACACACACACAAACATACACATGACCATTCATTGAAGAAGAGGCAAAAATATTCCTCAGAAGATGACTTCTCTGCAGCTCTTTCCCGCATGGGTTGGGATTCATGGTAAATCCTTTCTAATGACCTCTTCTGGTTTCTAAGTGTTAGAGAGTAGAAGCTAGTGTTTGAAGCTCTAAATGCAACCTAGCATAAGCTGACTTAATAGGAGGAGAAATTCTGTGAATTCTCTATTAAAAACGAACAAGAAAAAGATGGTGGTACTATCTGACATTTATGCAACATTTCATGCAATGTTGTCCACTGCACTTTGGATAAAATTGGATAAAATCCTAAATCCAGAGCGTGACCTAAAACAACCCCATGTAACCATGTAATTCCATCCTCTTCTCCTACTAACATATGCTCTGCTCTCTCTGGCTCACTGTACTCACAGGGGACCAGTCGCACTGGATTTGCACAATATTGGGCACCTACTGTTTGTCAGGTGCTATTCTAGGTACCAGAGATCTAGCAAGAAAAATATAAAACACACTAAATAGATAAATATCTCTGCCCTCATAATACTTAAATTCTGTGGAGAAAGGTAGCAAATAAGAGAACGCCGATTTATGTTAGAGAGTGACTAATGCTATAAAGAAAAAAGCAGGGAGGTGGGTGAGCTGTGGATGGGGTGGTCTTCATTGGACTGCCACCAGCAATCAACCTGTTCCCATCCCCAGGGCCTTTACAGGCATGTCCTCCACCCACTCTCTCACTTAATTCCGAGCATGTCAAACTGGGACCCAACCTTCAGCCCTCAGCTTCCCAGATCAGTATCAATCCTTGTTAGTGTCTTTCACTGAAAACTGCCTTTTTGACCTCAGGCCATTATCACAATTTCGAATTACTTCTATGATTATTTTTTTAATACTTGGTAACCTCCATGGAGCATAAAATGCTATTAAAACCAGGTCCCTGTCTATATTTTTTTAGCAAGTGCCTAACACCAAGCTTTGCTGGCACTCAGTAAAATGTGTTGAAGGAAGAAAATAAGACAGGAAGGAAGGAAAAGAGAAGGAAAATTAAAACAAAAGAATGAAGGGAGAAAGGAAAATTCTTTGCAACCAGGGAAAGGCCTCAGACTCTCATCTAAATGGCTGGTTTAGCCAGAAACCATAAACAGACCAGGATCATTTCAGCTGATTAAAAAGCACATAGAAGGATCAGAGGTCAGGATCCACTTACCAAGACAGGATTTGTTATCATAGAGATTCAAGATTCAGGTTCAATACAAACTACTGAAAATCAGGTGGTCAAATTAAAGTCAGTAACACGTGACAAACCCATACGGTGAATGTTTTGAACCCTGAGGTGAGAAAGTGTAACTAGGGATCAGAGCTCAAGTTGGAAGAAATGAGCTTACAAAAATAGCCAAAAGGGAGCAGTGGGTCCAAGATATATTGTCCGACACCAAATTTAGGCTTATAGGTCAATCCTTCCCTAGTCAGCCCCGAAATGTTTAATTAGAACACGCTTTCATGTAGATTGGTTTTATATGGTTATTTCAACTCACTAAGATTTGCATACATAAAACTATGGCATCGTGGGAAAGTTGGGCAGGTGTGAGCTGCCAATCAAATATCACGTTGAAGGAGTGCTTGCACATCCAAAACAACAACAGCAGCAACAACAAACAAATTTCTGTTACTGGACTCAATGGGGACAGAAAGTCTTTTTCTTGTGTGAATATTCTCAATAGCATAAGTCAAGGTGACTTATGAGTAAAGGTGACATTCTCTTTTCTCACCAAAAACTGACTCTTCACTTTAGCACTTACTATATATGGAGGAAATATGAGTGATGATTTTTCCATGGACCTAGAGTCCTGTGTTCTAAGCTCTGGGAGAGAACTCATACATTCCTTTATTGATTCTTTCACTTGATATGGGTTTATTAAGTACTTGTCATACATGAGGCACCACGTCTAGGAGTAGGAATATGGTAGAAAACCAGTCAGATGTGGTCTCTGCACACAGTACGGAGGAAATAAAGACAGCATCGAAAGCATAAATAAAAAGAGTAAAATTACCAAATGCAATAAGAGTGATGAAGAAAAGCAGCACATGTACTTTGTGGGGCGCATTCCCAGCGTCGGGCGGTTGCCATGTTTTCTAATCAAAACAAGCATCAACAAGAGAGTCCTCCCAGGCATGTCAAATCATGCTGATGAAATGAGGAGGAAGAATGACAGACGATGGTAGACATGAGGGAAATTCATCACCCGGGTGCCTGGTGGGGGCTAGGGGTGAGAAGAGAGAATTGGCCAAGGTAATAATTGAAGAAAGACCTCGCTTTCTTACCTAAGGTGCTTACTTCCAACCGGCCAAAGAAAAGATCAGCAACATGGAATACCATCAGTGGCCAGCGGGGGCTGATGTGGCAATAGATAAAAGCATTTTGTACGCAGTCAAGCACCCAATCTTTCCTCTGAGACATCATACTCGGTTGCAAATCCTAACCCTGCCATCCATTCAACACGTGACGTGGGGAATACTGTTTAGTCTCTCTGGTAGTCTCCATGTCTTTAAAATGCAGGTAGTAACTGTCTTCCTCTTAAAACTGATAGAAGGAAGTGAGATAATTCATGCCAAGCATTTAGCATAGTGCCTGGATTAACCCACAGCAAGAGCTCAGCAAGAGGAGTGTGAGTGGCCGTTAGTTAATGATGCCACACGTTCCACACACCTGTGTGCAGGCCTAGCCCCTTCTCTAATGTTCTGCTTGACATCAAATCCTCCACTCAGCTGGCCTGCTACTCTAGCTCAGGGCATTGGGTGATGACCCATGGATTAAATCAGACTTTGGATACTTTAAGTACCAACAAAACTACCCCTGTCCTCAACTCTTCTCTTGCATAGCCAAATGACAATAGTAAAGAAAACCAAGATGCTGGGTCGTTGGCTTCTGAAAAACCATGTGATGGCTGTAGAATGTGAAAGGAAGCACGCCACTTCTCAAATCACCATTACTCATTCTGAGAGGATGTACCTCCTTAGGGCGCAGTCCAGCCCAGACCCGACCCAAATTAGACTCCTTAGTTTGAAAGCCCCGCAAGCAAGCTCAATGGGGAAGAACTGCAAATGAGATTTTTAAAATAAAAGACACATACATGTTTTTGCTTCATTGGACTTTGTCTTTCTTGTGGGTGGTTCTATTAATATGTTATCTTTCCCTCTGGTTATATTATTTCAATATCGGTCTACGCTCTGGTGTGTTTTGGGACTGATTCAAGGTGTATTGAAAGCTATTGCCTCAATGTAGTTTCAAAGTGCTGAAATGGGAATTGGAACGGAGCAAGCCAGGAAAGAAACCCAGAACAAATTTACTATTGACAGAATCAACACTGGATCCAAAGTATTAAAACTCTCCCTTGGTTTCATATAATCCCTTTCAGGTACTTTAGCAGCATCTTACAGTGTTAGGGAATGCTGTCAGTTTGTGCTAAGAATATACACCTCACATTCTGTACGGGGTCACAATACTGTATACAGCAGTTATACTTGGTAAAGGACATGCTTTCAAGCAGAGGAAGTCTTTTTGATAAAGAAGCAACTTCTGAGCAGGAAAAACTTAGTAAGAATATCTAGCTAACAAACCACACATATGTGTGTGCCGAGCAACCCAATACTATGTCTGGCACGGAGTTATACTCATCACATGAAGAAAGGTATCTGATGAACTTGAGTTCCACTCTCAAAAGAGATTACAAACTCAAATTCTAAGGAGCCTAACGTATCTCTTTCAGGGTAAATATTTACAAGCACAAAATAAGAAAGTAGTTTCTTAAAAGGTAAATAAATCAAACAAAATTTCAAACAATCTAGTTTTTTTTTTTTCCAATGGACATAAGGCCTGGATAGTCATTTCTCCAAAGACACCCAAATGGTAAATACGCTCCTGCAAGATGTTCAACACCATTAATGTAAAAGCCACAATGAGACACCCATTCACACATGCCAGAGAGCTACAACAAAGAGGAAAATAACAAGGGTTTACCCTCGTGTGGAAAATTAGATCCCTCATATACTGCTGGTAGAAAGCAAATATATGAGGCTTGCTGAGGGCTTGCTTTGGAAAATAGTTTGCTCGTTCTTCAAAAAGCTAACCACAGAGTTCCCATTAGACCCAGGATTACTTCCTCTCCTAGATATACCCTCAAACGAACTGAACAGGGTACTTAAACAGGTCATTTGATGACAACGCTCACTGCACTATTATTCAAACCAAGTGTCCATCAATAGATGAATGGAAAAATAAAATTCAGTCTAAACATACAATGGAGTATTGCTCGGCCATAAAAAGTAAAGTTCTAATACCATGGATGAATGCTACACCATGGATGAATCTCGACAGCATTGTGCCACGTGAAATGAGACAGACACAAAAGGACAGACACTGTATGATTCCATTTTTATGAAGTATCTATAACAAGCAAATTGGCAGAGACAGAAGGTAAAGAAGAGGTTCCCAGGGGAAAGGGGAAGAAGAGAATAAAAGCTACTGCTTAATGGTTCCAGTTTGAGGTAATGAAAAAGCTTTGAAAATAGCAGCGATGGTTGAATAACACTGTGATTGTAATTAATACCCCTTCGGGCGCCTGGGTGGCTCAGTCGGTTAAGCGTCTGGCTTCGGCTCAGGTCATGATCTCAGCTTCATGGGTTCAAGCCCCGTGTCAGGCTCTGTGCGGACAGCAAGCTTGGAGCCTGGAGCCTGCTTCAGATTCTGTGTCTCCCTCTCTCTCTGACCCTCCCCTGTTCACACTGTCTCTCTCTCTCTCTCAAAAATAAATAAAACATTAAAAAAATGCTTGTAATTAATATCACTAAAGTGTACACTTGAAAGTGATAAAGATGATACATTTTATAGTTTATCATAGTTATAAATGTAGTATACCAAAAACCATTGAATTGTAAACCTTAACTGTGTGAAGTACATGGCATGTAAACTATATACCAATAAAACTGTTTAAAAACAAGGCTGATAACTCAAAATCCTTAAAAGAATTATATCCTTTTAAAAAAAGAATTATATCCCTTTATCCATTAATTCATTTTCTGGGATCTATCCCAAGGAATTCATCCAGCCAGAGCATAAAGATATATGACATAACTGTATGTCAAAGTATAATACAATAGTCAGAGATTAGAAACAATTAAGGACTGGTTAGATCAATAAAGATAGGAAAAACGATGGTATAATACAACCATTAAATTCATATGCTAAGAGAATATTTAAGTATGTGGGAAAGTGCTTATGATATATTAAATGGGAAATGTAGGATAAAATGTTATACTTCAGTGTACATTCCAGATTCTTTTTTAAGTTGTTTTGAGAGAGCACAGAGACCACCATGAGACCATGATCTGAGCCAAAATCAAGAGTCGGACACTTAACCAACTGAGCCAACCAGGCAACCTACATTCCAGATTTTTAAAAAGAAAATGACGAGAGGTATAATAATAGTTCAATTAAGTGGGTATATACTCTGTGATCAGGTACCATTTAAAGTGCTTTACACTTTAAAATCATGCACCCCTCACAAGAACCTTCTGATATAAGCAATATTATTGCTCCCCTTTTATGAGTAAGTCTACTTAGACCCAGAAAGATGAGGTTAACTTCCATTATCCTTAACTAGTAAGAGGCGGAACCAGGATTTAACCCAAGCAACCTAATTCCAGAGTTAATAGTGGATGTTAATGTTCAGAGTGGATTCCTAGTGGTAGACTATAGATATTTATAAATTTTTCTTCATATTTTTCTAAGTTTTCTAAAACATTTATAATAAATATGTATTATACTTTATAACAAAAAATAAAAATAAGCCAAACAAACCAAAACTTATATAACCTTTATCATTTTGTGTTAAGCTCTGGAAATGAGGAAGGTTCAACTTCACTTCTACTTCAATTCTACTCCCAGGATGTACAGCAAGACCTAAAGGCTGAACTTCCTCCCTAAACCATCAAACATAAACTCCTCCAGGCATTTCTTTTTCCAGGCATAGTTCAACACACAATTCTTTTCTTTCAGCTAAAAGTAAAAGTCGTGCTCTTCCAACAAGACATCTGAAACAGCTTAATGCCACATGGAAAAACAAGACCAGGGTCATAGTCCAACTGCCAACGATAGCTGAATGACCCACGGAGGGTTAGAGTAAGACAGGTTTTAATTCAAGTGTTTTCCTTTTCTTCTATGACCTTGGTTGAATCACTTAAGCCTTTTGCCCTTTATCCGGGGGAAATAATTCTGGCCCTGTGAACCCCATCAACCTGAAGAAAGTAAAAGTATGTTGAAAACAAAAAGCACTACATAAACGGTAGATTTTTTGCTGTTGTTGTTAACTTTTCAGTTTTTATTATGTTCAAAGAGCAGGAAACCAATAATGCAAAAGGTACTATCAGGTACTAATAACGACATTGTGATAATTACCAAATAAATGCTTTGAGTGACAATGTTTTCTCTCACTTGTAAAATAATAAAGGCATTAAATAGATAATCCCCAAGGTTTATTTCAGAAGCATCTGTTGAACACTTACTATGTATAAGGCACAAAGCCAGATATAAGGAATCCAACAAAGGAATCCAGAAAGAATTCATGATCCAATGTGGAAAATGTGCATGTAGACGCACACTGTTGATCATATGCGATGAGTTCTAGAACAATTGTAAATATAAATTACTGCCTGTGTACAAAAGGGAGCTCAATATTTTTTTAGTGAAGCCAAATCATAGATAGAAATAAAGCTTCACAGAGGTAGTAACCATTGAACAGGTTGTTAGAGGAATAATGTCAATGTTTGGTTAAGTTTGGGGAAAGGTTTCATTCAGAACAGAGCGACAGCATGAATGTAGGTTGCAAACAAGTGATTAACCAAAATGGAAAGGGCATCACAGATGAATCAGCAGAGATGGGAGAAGGACTGGAAGATACTGCTTCCATAGGCAGGAGAACAGCATGGGGTGTTGTAAGCCATTCCCTACAAACAACAGAGAGTACTGAAGATCTTAAGTGAGACAAGAATGTGTTAAATTGAGGTAGAAAAATGAGGAAACCTAGGGGAGTCAAAAATAGGAGAGAGTTAAAACAGGGCTAAGTCCTTCTTATTTGTGCATCAGAGCTTTAATATCTTAAATACAGGTTTTCTTCCCCTTTGGAATTAATCACAAGCAAAGTAGCCATTTGAGAAGACACCAAATCCACATGATGGCTACTAAAATACTTAATGCTCTGGCAATTTTAATGTTCACCAAATGGGTTACAATGTTATAGCAAAATTTTAGTTAGCAATAAGTGATACAGCAGTGTGGAAGCTTATGTTCTAATCTCCACAAAATTTCTCTATTAGAACTTGACCAAGCCAATTTTGATTATTACAGAAACCAGTTAATTTTCATTTAAAATATATGGGTTTAGGGGCGCCTGGGTGGCTCAGTCGGTTAAGCGTCCGAGTTCAGCTCAGGTCATGATCTCACGGTTCGTGGGTTCGAACCCCGCATCGGGCTCTGTGCTGACACCTAGCTCAGAGCCTGAAGCCTGCTTCAGATTCTGTGTCTCCCTCTCTCTCTGACCCTCCCCTGCTCATGCTGTCTCTCTCTCAAAAATAAATAAAATAAAATAATAAAATAAAATAAAAAATAAATAAAAAAATATAAAATAAAATAAAATAAAATAAAATAAAATAAAATAAAATAAAAGGGTTTAGATTTTAAGCCCTGGAAGACTATAACAGTTAATCCCACATATCTTCCCCAAAGGGTTTAATGAAACCTGACCTTAGTCTTTCCTGTTTTGTGGGTGTGGGTTTTAAGTAAATAAAGTAATACTTTATGTAAACAATATTTCAATACAGCTGTTGACGTCTGCCACTTCCAATCCAAGCCAGAAGATATTCCTTGGAAATAGCAGCAGAGCCTGGAAAATAAGGAAGCACTGTCCACTTATTTGTCTCAGTGTTTTCTTCTTCTCTCCCAGGTGACCCAGTCCCAATGCTTCCAACAGGGAGGTGGATGCTGAGTCATCAATATCTGCAGAACCTGGGAGTCCCCAGAGACTTCCTGTCGTAATTTTCTAACTGTTACAATCGTGCATGGGGGTATTTCTGTGAATTAGAAGATCTATTAGCCAGGCTGGAAAATCGATAGTTAAGGGGACCCCTTAAGGCAATGCTGATGACTTTATAGGAGAAACGGCAAGTGTACTTTGTGTGAATATGTTTTAAGAAAAGGAAGGATGAAGTTTCATTATTTCTGAATAAGGTCCATAAAGTAAAAAACAATTAGGGAGACCAAAAATCATTGGTAACGATTGGCTGTAGCTGCCAGGCTAATGGTGCAATTGGAGCTGAACCTTTCCATCCAGTCTCCGCGCAGGCGATACCATGAAAATTGCAAAGAATGTGCCCTTCAGTTATTGAATCACAGAGTAGACATTTTGTTATCAGCTTAATTGAATAGGAAACAATGAAGACAGAGAGAACGGACAGGTATTTGAACCTGAAAGACTTCCAGAGAAACTGAAGTCTTCCATATCTAAGTGTTATTCTATTTTACTATAAATCCTGATTTAAGAAAACTAAGAAGTTGTTTCCTGCAGAGTACCATCTGGCAACAGAACACCTTCTGTAAGAAAGCCGGGTAATTTTGCTGATATATAGCTCAAAAAATACAGCTGAGCAGCTGAGAAACTAGACGCTCAATAACCCCCCATCCTTTTTAACTGCCAAAACACTATGAGGGTCCATCCATAGGAAAAAAGAAAAATATATATATTAAAGAATCTGCTATAACTCATCTGCCAGAGTAAATGTAGCCAATGAAACATGCCAGCCAGTAGCAAGATAAGTGCCTTTTAGGATAAGCCATTAAACCTAAAAGCTAAGAAAAAGAAACCCAAGAAATGAAAACCCACTCTAAACAGTGGCAGAATCACAAGAAAAGTTGAAATTTAGAAAAGGCAACTGCAAGAGGTGCAAATTAAATTATCCTCTAAATGTTTCCCCTCTAACAAAAATAAATACATATGCATGTGTGTTTATCTTACTATCTGAAGCGGAGATCAAATGCTAAGAACCTGTACTGTACATAGTAATGTTTTCTCTGAAAGACTTTTTCATTAGTATAAAATCCAGTAATGGATTTTTTTTTTTGAAATCCAAAGCACACTTGAGAAATATTGTCTTTCTCTGGTAGCCAAAGGTAGCTGGTATTTGTCATCAAGACTCACAATCAATCTGATACAGGTACACATCACTTATGTAGAGTGACAGTGGTTGTAATTGTATCATTTAAAATCTCTCCAGCATGTCCCTGAACAAGGACAAGTTAAATTTATACTAAAGTCATGACTTACAGGACAGTTATCGGAGTTGCCGCAGAGGATGGTTCCTCTCGTAATAACACTCCCATATTCTGGATGTTTCCAAATTCTGCCACTACCTATTTCCAATATACCAATGCACCACTCTAAAGTGAGCCACACTTCGCCTGTATTATTACAACACACCTGGTGATCCAGCACCTGGAAAAGTCGGTAAAAGTTCCACCTCGATTATCAGGCACACTGCCCATAATAAAACAGATCCCTCCCCACAAAAGAAAGAAGCCACAGTTTTCATCTAAGGAATCACAAAACAAACCCGAGGAAGAAACCAAGAGACGTGTGATGTCTAGTGACTTTCCAGAGTTTATATGAAAATAGTAAATAAAGACGGTAGTGCACTTGCTGATTCCGAATGCAACAGGCATGATAAGAGGCCAGAGAAAACTAAGACATAATGTGCCAAGATATTTTTTAAAAATCACCACTGGGTGTTATATGGAAACCAACTTGACAATAAAGTATTGGTTAAAAAAAAAAATCACCATAATCAAAGAAAGGTGCAAAAAAATAGTACACATATAAGGTGATAAAAGATTATTTTTGAAGAACATCTGTTGGACACATATCATTACAAACTAACAACAAATCAATATTCAGAAGAAAATAATTAATAAATAATGGCTTAGCTGACACCGTTAGAAATGGAAAGTCATTGCTTGTAAAGGGGTGAAGCCCACACACAAAACTCTTGAAGCTATTCTTGAGTGCACTGCCAGTCTTTTTCCACTCCCTTCCACACTGCACTGAAAGGCAGTGAACTTGATCCATTTTAGTGTGTTTTGTAAGCCTTAGAAGCTACTTTAGCACCTCAGCCAGGGCTCCAGAATATACTATATTGATGGCTCTATTACCTTTTTCATTGTCTCTATAAGTTCCATTACTGAAAAGAAGAAAGTGGTAATGGAAAAGAAATCCGCTAGCAGCGGAGACACAGAGCTGAGCTCTAAGTAAATGTCTCCTTTCACTTCCACCAGCCACGGCCAATGCTTTGACCCTCCTTTGCCATTACTGCTCCCAGAACTGGTTATCAATAATCTCCACTCAGTCCTGTGAGGCAATTTGGAAAGCTAAGCCTTGTAGTCAAGGAAAGAAGAAAAAAAATAGAATTCTCCTCTCCTGCCTCCTCTCTCTTCTTCTCAACAAAATAAGTCCTCTCTTTGCCTATGTTCATCACCGCCAGACCCTCCTGAAACTTCCCATGTCCATTTCTAAGGGACTCAAGCATCAGGTGGAGAAAACAAATGCCTGAATCTCTTATCATGTTAGGGCTCCCACTGGATTTACACACATACCTCCAACTCTTGAAATCCACTAACAGTCAAAGCAAACAAGAACATCATTCTTTTTTTTTTTGTCCTTTTCCCAGTAAAAATCATGTACAGATTCATATGTTGTGGCAATCGACGGTTAACTGTAAATAAATATCCCCAGTCTGTACTGTATCTTAGAAGATTTAACAATTTATCCCAAGTGGAGTTTCTGATTATAGACATTTATCAATAATAATGTGCTAGTTTTCCTTTAGTAAAGGAAGAATAAGAAATTAAAGGATATATACATCTATATGTATTTAATATACATTAAGGATAGTATATTTGCTATATGTGTGTATATATATATATATATACACACACATATATATATGCAGTATACATATGTCTTCATTACAAGCAGCATATATTCATGTCCATCATTGCTGTTTCCTGCATATCTACCCACTCAGTCTTTTTACTAATTTAGCTCTAAGATTTTTTTTTAGCTTACTTGTTGACTCCTACCCAGTGGTAATCACATCCTTCACCCCACATCATTACACCACACAAGAATACTGCTAACCACTAAGTATCTTAATACCAACAACATTTTATCCTTGTTTAGGGCTCAGTGAAGTCCTATGCTTTCCTAAAAATCAGCAAAGGAAGAAAATAACTTTCCTTGCTCACGCAGCGTCTATGCCAAGCCTCGTCCTATCCACTGAGGATACAGAAGCAAAGAAGACAAAGCTCTTACCTTCATGAAGTTTACATTCCAGGGGCGGGCAAAAAAATGAAGGAAGGAAGAAACATAAAGTGTATCAAGTAGCAATAAGTGCTGTAGTAACAGTACAGTAGAATAAGCATGTAGGAGTGACAGGGAGGGAGGGAAGAGGCTTTGTTCCTTACAGTGGGCAGGAAGGCAGCCCTGAGGGGGCATCATTTGAGTATCAAGCTACATTCCAATCTGGCAAACACACCCGAGATTGGTGGGATGCCCTCTAGTCAGCCCGCTTGGTGACCCAAGTCTGCATCCAAGCAAGTGCGGCCTCCTGAAGAAAATCTGAGCTGGAAAGGGAAAGGTGCCCCAAAGGCAAATTATCTCTTCTCTTCACCCAGTATTGCTGCTGAACTTGAAGCTGCCATTCAGGACTCTGGAGAAACAAAGTGAACCTCCCCACCTACAGCCCCCATATGATAGAACTAGCACACTGAGACCCAGCAAGACAAATCAGGTTTCAGGAATCCAGGTGCAAGGGGACACTGGAGTGCCAGCAGATAAATGTACAGACTTTCTCCTATACTCAGGATGGACATACTTAGAGAGAAGCATTGGACAGTGGTCAAAAGCCCGTACCCTGGAACCAGACACAATGGATTAGAAAACCAGTTCTTCCGCTGACACCCTGAACATCCTTGGGCAAGCCACTGAAGCTTTGTTCCATCATCTATAAATCAAGGCCAATACGGGGCGCCCAGGTGGCTTAGTCGGTTGAGCGTCCGACTTTCGCTTAGGTCATGATCTCGTGGTTCGTGGGTTCGAGCCCCGCGTCGGGCTCTGTGCTGACTGCCAGCTCGGAGCCTGGAGCCTGTTTCAGTCTGTGATTCCCTCTCTCTCTGACCCTCCCCTGCTCGCGCTGTCTCTCTCTCTCTCCTAGAAATAAATAAAAACATGAAAAAAATAAAATAAAAAAAATAAATCAAGGCCAATAATAACTACTCCAGAGGACTGTTGTGATGCAGGGTTGCTTTAGATAATGGATGGGAACCTGGCAGCATTCCCGTCCCATGGTAAGAGCTACATGGGACTGTGATGATCAGAACTGAGACTGAGGGAAAACCTATAATATAAATATAACTTAGGAACTAGAACTTTAATAAATACATGACAACAAGAATGAACCGAATTCAAACTAGAACCTAATTCTAGGTCCAAAAAGCAAGATGGAACCTGATTCAAGCAAGATTGAACCTAATTGAAGCTAGAGCCTAATTCTATGTCCAAAAAGCAATACTCCAAGCCCAGTTAAATAAAAAAGCCATAAATCAGAATCCTATTTAGCAATATATTTTTTTCAAAGTCTCTTTCCAAGAGTTCAGTTGAGCAAATTTTTAATAACATTTTACAATCAGATGAAAATCCTTCCTTGTTCAATTCTATTCCCTTACAAAACATATATAGAGAATCTTAGTAATTTGATCTTCTGGCAATCCTATGAATTAATCTCTTAACTCCATTCCAGGGAAAACATTGAGAATAAGTAGTTTCTTTAAAAGTTGATAAAATTGAGATCGAAAAATAAAAACCCCAACTCACGTGTTTTTGCTTTGTGTTGTCAGTGAATTGAATAATGTCTTGCCCTTCAAAATTCATGTCCACCTGGAACTTCAGGATATAGCCTTATTTGGAAACAGGGTCTTTGCAGATGTAATTAAGTTGAAAATGAAATTGAGAACATGCCGGATTTCAGTGGGTCCTAAATCTAATGAGAAATGTCCTTATGAGAGACCGAAAGGGATTCACAGAGACTCAGGGAAAAGAGCCACGTGAAGAGAGAGTCCGAGAGAGTAAATTGAAGGGAAAGCCAAAAATCCCTGGAGCCACCACTACCTGGAAGAGTCAAGAAAAGATACTGCCCCTAGAGCCTTAGGAGAAAGTCTACCTGGGCAACCCCTTGATTTTGGGCTTCTGACCTCTAGAACTGTGAGAAAATTAATTCTGTTAAGACATCAAGTTTGAGATAATCCATTGTAGCTGTTACAGGAAAATAAAAGTGATTTTCTGAAAAATTCATTTTGTTCTCTGCATTATGATGGCCTCCAACAGCCATATTTTTACTCTCAAAAGCCAAAGATAAGAATAAAGAGGAGAGGATGGAAGAGGCCTTTTCTGGAACTTTTCCCCTTTGAAGATCTGGGTGGATTTAACCATGTTTTCCAGAAGTTACTATTTACCCCAGCTGTGCACTATTGGTGTAGACACTAACATGAAACTACCACAAAATAAGATTGGCTCCCATGAGCCATGCTTTCTCCATAAATTTTATTCTAGACAAAGGGAAAAAGGCAGGATCACAATTGCGAGTGTTAGAAAGGTCCGGGGTGATGTCGTGGGAAACAATAAACATCACTTTAAAAAGCTCAAAGAGGAAAATTATCTACATCGAAGCAATGCTGCTCCTGCAGTAATGTTTCTACCTTCCATTTCAAGACAGATAAATTTTCTATGACAGCTCTTAATAGCCTCTATAGTTATTCACTGAACTTGCCCTCAAAATTACATAGTAATAAAAGGATAATAGCATTTGACTGACTACAGCGAAAAAGTGGGCTTTTCCAATAAAGTGGTCATTTCATTCCCCCCTCTACCCTGGGCTGTCCAACGAGGGTGCTCTACGTGCCTAAGGACTGGGGGATGGCCATAATACATCTTTCATCAAGCAATGCTATTTGGACTCTCCATCTATTTATCCATAGGAATAAAGAATATGTCCCTTGCTACAGACCACATCCACATTAGCCACATGTTTCAATGAGAACAGTCAAATCAAAGTCTGTTAGATTAAGCCATATGAACTGGCCCATATTCAACCATTTTAACCCACAAGAACGGCAACTATGAAAGTCATCATCTAAAACTGTACTTTACTTATTACTATGTGAACTATAATAGGAGAATTTCTTTTAAAACCAAAATCGGAGTCGGGAGGAATCATTAGTTAGAACTGCACAGTGAAGTTTAGATGTTTGAGAAAGAAAAGACCTACAACAGGGAGTATAAACTGAAAAACATATTCCAAAACAGGTATAGATCCATATTTTTGAGGTTGTAGAGCTAAGTATTCATGAATTCAGAACCGGGCTCACTTCCTGTCCTCATTACCACGTCTATGGGTTCAGGCCCCTGGTGGATCAGATCAGCAACTATTGAACATTGACTCTACTTCCTCTATAAAGGCCCCTTTAGCCTATTTATTTATTTCTTTGTTTGTTTATTTATTTGCAGCCACTGGAGGGATCTTTTCAAAGCAAAGACCAAATGGATCAAGTCACTCCTTGCTTAACATCCATCAGCGGCTGTGTACACACTCTAAGGTCCTTACTACAGCTTACGAAACCTCCATGCTGTGGTCCCTGCCAACCTCTCCCATTTCATTTTCTACCCCTCCCCACCCCCCGCTCATACTATCGAGCTCTCCGCTCCTGGAGCGTGCCAACCTCAAAGCTACCTATAGGACCCCAGCTCTCTGCAAGGCTGATTCCATAGTCTTCAAATTTCATGACCTTTGATCCTACAATCATCAAACAGTAACATTTTTATCTACGACAGCATCTTCTTTATTCCATAAATTTTTCTCAATCTGTTTATGTGCATAAATGCTACTTTGGATCACTTGTTTATTTTCTGGGGTTTTGCACTACAACAGAATCTCCCTGGAGGCAAGGATCATGTCCATTTCTCTTACCCCAGTTTATCTTGTGCCTGAGGCTGGTGTCCAGCAAATATTTTATGAATGAATGATTCAAATTACAAAAATATACGCTGAAGAAAAGACCATTTTTCTCAAACACAGAAGGGTACCACATTCCACAGAAACAACACAAATGGCTTGTTTGCTGTGTTGTGTCATTAAAAGCTCATGGGTGTATATATTCACACCTCTTCCTCTCTCCCAAATCAGAGCTTCAAAAACTTAATCCACAATTAGTAACTGACTTCTTATTAAGTCCAACATAATATGCAGTTACTCAAACCAGTTCAATGTTTTAAAGAATCATGTTTTCCACCAATCTTTCTGCGTAGGATGGTGTTGACCTTGTATCCACACATTTTTGTGTACACAGAGATCATTTTGATGAGTTTCACCTCTTACTCTCAAGTTTAGCCCATTAATTCTATTATGAATTCTTTATAATTACCATCACATAAGCATTCATGATCCAATCACGTAACTGATCTTGTCTCTCATCAGAATTAATTTGTTTTGCCTTTAAAAGAAACCTTAAAAGAAAAAAAGAAAAGGCTTTCAGATTCAAACTCATGATAGTAAAATATCTAATATGAAATATCTCCACACGTCTCAGACCATAACAAAGCTGGACCAGGACAGTCCCTTCAGAGAGGCCACCCACCCTCTTCCCTTTTATCTCATGGTAGATTCTAAAGTAAGACCTGGTGACTTTTTTAGGACTCTCATTGCTATTTGAATAAATATGGCTTATAATTTTTTTTCAAATTTTTATTTAAATTCTAGTTAGTTAATATACAGGACAATATTGGATTCAGGAGTAGAATTCAGTGATTCATCACTTACATACAGCACCCAGTGCTCATCACAAGTACCCTCCCTAATACATTACCATCACCCATGTAGCCCATCCCCTACCCACCTCCCTCATCAACCCTCAGTTTGTTCTCTGCCTTTAAGAGTTTCTTATGGTTGGTTTCCGGTCTTTTTTTTCTGCTCTCTCATATGTTCACTCCGTTTTGTTTCTTAAATTCCACATGAGTGAAATCATGTGATATTTGTCTTTTTCTGACGGACTTATTTTGCTCAGCATAATACATTCTAGTTTCATCCATGATGTGCAAATGGCAATTATTTCATGCTTTTTTGATGGCTGAGTAATAGTCCAGTGTGTGTGTGTGTGTGTGTGTGTGTGTGTGACATCTTCTTTGTCCACTCATCAGTCAATGGACATTGGGGCACTCTCCATAGCTTGGGTATTGATAATGCTGTTATAAGCATCAGGATGCATGTATCCCCTCAAATCTGTACTTTTGTATCTTTGAGGTAAATGCCTAGTAGTGCAATTGCTGGATCATAAGGTAGTTCTACTTTTAACCTTTTGAGGAAGCTCCATACTGTTCTTCAGAGTGGCTGCACCAGTTTGCATTCCACCAACAGGGAAGAGCATTCTCCTTTCTCAGCATCCTCACCAACGCCTGTCATTTCTACTGTTGTTAATTTTTCTCTTGTAAATATTTTAATAGTATAAGTAAGACTAAAAAGCACTTTGGAGTGCTAAAGCACTTTTCACGTAATTTAATTTTATCAACAACTGTCTTTGTTTTTCTCAGTTAACAATGTCTGAATCTAAGTAACATCATAAAATAACCGAAAACGTCTGTGGTATCCTTCCTGTGTTTCATAAATGAGAATAAACCCCAAAACAAGGTTGGCAACTGTCTGTTAGCACTAGTTGCCAAAAAGTACAGTGATCCCCACAGGATATATTTCAAGATGCCCAATGGATGCCTGAAACGATGGAAAACACTGAAGCCTACATATAGTATGTTTTTTCCTCCACATACCCACCAAGAATAAAGTTTAATTTCTAAATTAGGCCCAGTAAGAGATAAACAATAATAACTAATAATAACACAGAATTATTACAATACACTATCATGAAGGCTATGTGAGTGTCATCTCTCTCCCTCTCAGAAATACTTTACTATATATACTGTACTCACTCTTCTTCTTGTGATGATGTGACAGGATCAAATGCCTACGTAATGAGATGAAGTGAGAAGAATGACGTAGACATTGTGACTGAGCAGCAGGCCACTACTGACCTTCTGACACTACGTGCTTCCAGATCATGGTTGACAAAGGGTAACTGAAACTACAGAAAGCAAAACCATGGATAAGGGCAAACTACTGTGTAAATGAAATATTAATATTGCTTAGGCACCATCACCAGAATAACCAAAAAGAAGGTATGATGCTGGAACATTCAGAGAGAAGGAAAACATAAACATCGAGCATAATTAAATAAACCTCCACAGAAAACACTAAGTCCCAAGGGAAAAAAAATAATAGAAAATTCAAAGTGAATCCAGGCATCATCACATTAACAAATATATACCTTTGGTCTGTATAATACCGAAAGTAAAATCTACAAGGTTTTACTCAAGAAGCAGGTTTTTCTCAGATTAGCATGATGGGGGAAATTCAATTTCCCAGCACTAAGCAAAAACAGGTTAAAAAGCAACTAAGTAATACGGTCTTCACAAGGCCACTATTAAACTACTCACAAGCCATGGTAACTAGAAGAGATATGCAAACTGGGAGCCAACTTCTCTCAGTATATTAATATAGATTTCTTTTTCAGATTAGTTAGTTGAAAAAATCTTAAATAGCAAATACAGTGGTGAGATGGTCACAGGACACGCTGGAAAAGTCTAGAACTCCTCAAACCTACACCCATGTCAGACATCACCCATCTGATCACGGCAGTCTTCTCATTGATCTGAGCTGTAATCTTAAATCTTTCTCAACACAGCACTCCAGACAGTGTTTACAGATTGATCTGAACCATTGGAAATATGATACCAAGTTTAGTGTCAGAGGAATCTCAGAGAGAGACAAAGAGAGTGTACTCTGTGGGGTGAGAGAGACTAAGGGATGAGAGAACGAAGGAAACATTCTGCTTCAGGAAAGTAGGGACAAAGTACCAAGTATCCAAAAGGAAATGGGATAATCCTGAAGACCAGCTTAGCTTCCTTTGCTAAGGACATTTTACTAAGGACATTTTACCTTTACTAAGACATTTTCTAAATGTCTTTTAGAAATAGTTCTGGACACAAAAATGTACATTGCTTCTAGAAACAAGAAGGATATTCCCTCTAATAAGAATAATAAGATGATAGGGCTATGTTATGATGTACAAATGCACAGAATCCTTTATGTCTTTATAAGGTGATTTTTATTAGCAACAGAGCTCAAGAAACCGAATGGTTCATAAGTTGGATATTTTCTTTTCTCTAGCACTATTTAATAAATTATGACAACTTAACTGCCAAAAACTTTTTCACAGAATCACAGGCTAAATTAGACACTAAATTATTTTGTGGTACTAGATTCATTAATCCAAATATAGAAGACATCTACATCAAAGATTATGAAGAATTACATTAAATTAATGGATAAAAGCTAAAGTCAATTTTTAAGTTAAATGTGACAGAGTTCTAATTTGAAATAAAAATTTTGAATCATGCATATTCAATCAGTAATTAATCACAACATTCAATACGAAATGAAAAATAATGGCCCATTATATCATTTTAGGGTTCAAGATAATTAGAAAGCATTACAGTCGAATGTCTGTTATGGTTCACTAAACAGATGTGCATGCTGATGTCATGTTAGATTACAATACTGATCAACATCAGCGTGAGCAAGCAATCAATCAAAACATCAACGGAAAGACTGCTAGATGGTCTCATCCAAACACTGGGAAGTAGAATCTTTTCCTTCAATGTGACTTTATAAACAAGGCTTTATAATATACACATATCGATGAAAACTACATATTCATTCAAACAAATTCAAGTTTGGACAGTATGGCTTTGTTTCCATAAAACTGAAGTTTTTCAAATACTTTCACTGAAGATCTAAGAAAGTAACAAATTCTAAGTGATCGATTAAGCTCTGGGCACAATGACTAGCAAATGGTGAGCTCTGAAATGTATGCTTCAGTAGGCTGAGTGATTGGATGAAAGAAAGAATGAAACAGGGTGATGTGGTGAGAAAATCCCAGGATTAGAATTAAGAAAGCCTGAATTCTTGTGCCACCTCTGTCATGAATCCTGTGGAATGACACCAGGAAAGTTCATGAAATCCATTAACTTCCATTTCTTCATCTATGAAATTAGAAAACTGAACAAGGCGATATATAAGATCTCTTCCATCACTATGATTTCATGACACGCTCCCAGACAGAAGGCAAGTTTCATCTTATAAATGCCTCAGTGAAAGATATCACCCGTAAGCAATCCTGACCAAGGCAATGAAAACAGTGCTCAATTTTTATGTCAGTATCAGGCATCAGCCATATTGGTCCTCTGAAAATTATCTTAAAGACCTAATAGTCACAATTTAAAATTTAGCTTATTAGACAAGGCCTTCTTAGAATTCTTCCCTCTTTGAAAGTGTAGAATGCCCAGTTCACAAACAAGTCCACCCTAGACTCTCTATGTAAAGATTTTTCCTTAAGCAGTGACGTATGAGTATACAGGATGATAGTGTCCACATTGTAGAGAAAATACAATATCACAAACACTAACGAATAGGACAAACCATGACCTCAGGTACAAAAGATGATTCTAGCATTCTTCATCAATATATTTCCCTCTTAATGGGAAATGATTTAAGGCTGATAAAAACTTTTGATTTCTAGTTATCTTCCTTATTAAAAAAGTCATTAATTTTACCATTAGCATCTTATAAATACAAATCTTAAGACTAGCCTATAAGATATACTTTCATATTAAGAATTTTCAATGAGACACTTAAGAAAAAATCTGGATTGGGGTGCCTGGGTGGCTTAGTCAGTTAAGCTCCCAACTCTTGATTTTGACTCAGGTCATGATTTCACCATCATAAGATGGAGCCCCACATCAGGCTCCACAAGCTGAGTGCGCTCGCTCTCTCGCTTGCTCGCTCTCTCTCTCTCTCTCTCTCTCAAAAATAAATAAATAAATAAACATTTTTTTTGAAAAAGGTAAAATCTGGATCATAGAGAGTTCAGTAGAATGCCAGCCTGTGTGTAAAGAGACTTTAAGAGATTATCTGGAGTCAATCTAGACCAATTCTCTATCTGGAGACAAATCAATGAGCGTAGAGGCAGCTACCAATAAATGTCTGTTGAATGAATGAATGCAGAGTCAGTGGAGCACAATTACCTTACCTTACAATGAATAAGAAATGAGACAAATAAAGAGGAGAAGAAAAGGAAAGAACAAAAAGAAGAAAATTAAAAGCATAGAGTACAAACCATTAATGTCACCAACAATTGCCCTGACTGCCATTCCATGACAGGAACACCCAGGGCCCCTACTCTCAACGACAGACCATAACTGGCTATCTATCTTCTTCAAAAACATCTCTGCCTATTGCTGCTTCTTAAGGATAGCTATATCTGAGGCAAATCTCAATGGTTTTTTTTAACTGTTTGATACGATTATCCTAAAAGTCAAAAGGAATTTTACTTCCTATTTTCTAGATCTCTGAGAACACAAAGAATAATTTAGTGAGGAAGCTTCTCTTTACACATCTCCCTGGGATGTATTCTAGAATATTTTATGACCCTACACATTCTTATATTGGTATCTTTATTTCTAAATGTACAAAAAATATTACTTTATTCAGAATTTATCCTAGGTGCATCTCCCCAATTTTCCCTGGTCTTCAATGCACTTCAGGGCTGAGCTGCAAAATTTATGTCTAGGTATTTAATGAAACCAATCTTTATAACACTCCTACAATGGATTTTCCTCACAATTTCTTATGCTGCTAATTTCATTAGCTGAAATCATTTCTGTGATTTAAAACTTACCTATAATTTTTTTTCCATTTTCCTCATCAGTAAATTCTAAGCTTAAATTGATAAACACAGGCAATAAGAAGGATTATTTCTCTTGAATATCAAGAGCACACAGAATATGTAAATACTCCTTGCCAACATTTTCCACTTAAAAATATCATCCAGGGGCATGTGGGTGGCTCAGTCGGTGAAGGGTCCAACTTTGGCTCAGGTCACGATCTCAAGATTGATGAATCTAAGCACCTCAGAGGGCTTTGTGCTGACAGCTCAGAGCCTGGAGCTTTCAAATATTCTGTCTCCCTCTCTCTTACCCTTCCCCCACTTGCGCTCTTGCTCTCTCTCTCTCTAAAATAATCATTAATTTTTTAAAAAATATCATCCAACATTAACTTACCCTTACTAGGAAATGAATAAAGAGATATTTGCAAAATTCTCTTTTTGAGGAAGAATTTAAGCTGTTCAACTATTCTATAACCAAAAGCAAAATTCTTGACTACTTCTCTAATTACTGAAGCCCATTATTTTAGGAATATATGGCAGCATATTGTTTCATTAATTATACCCTACACCAATGTCATGCTCTATGGGCAATGTATGGGATTAATAAAAGCTGCATGATTCTCCCAATGCTCAGAAATTAGAGGTATACAGGACTAAAAAAGGAAGGAAAAAAACGGGCACTGAACTAAAATAACACTCTATTTGGATATTCTTCATGGTTATATGGTATTCAATAGCATTATGAGGGGTGAGCTATCCCATATTTTAGGAAAGGAAGGAAACTGACTCAGAAAAATTAGATCCTAGGTCCTCTAAACTCCTGGGGTATGAATATCAATAATGAAAATTCAACATGTATATTTTGACTTTTTCATTTACTCTTGCTTCATTGAGAAAGTTAGTATATTTAAGTGTACTATTGATATTTGGATAGGAAACTGGTCACTCATGTTTGTCCATGCAGTTATTTTAAGTTAACAGATTTCGGATACAGATCAATCCAACATTTTAGGGCACACTCAGTGGAAATTAGTGAAAACCATACATTTGGGATACAAATGTAATACAGCATGTTAATTACTCATTTTCAGGTAACTCTCAGTTTAATGTCACACTGTGTAAGTAGTGGCGTAAATGGTAAATTACACAATTATAGTCTATGCTACCATGGAGCTCATAGTCTATCTCAATGTGTCTCAGCGGGGAAGAAACTGTCCCATAGGGTGAATTTTGGAAATTTGCAGGGATTATTTCTACCTTATAGTCAAATTACTCCTGAGCACTTAATGCTGAAAGTCTTAGTTTATAAGTAAAATATAAGTTGTATTTTATTTCCCTATATGTTACAGTTGGGGACATATATTGGTCATTAAAAATAAAATAGGCAGGTCCCATAACTAAGGATTCCATGTCAAGATAATAGCAGGGCATTGCAAAATGTTTATTATAAAAGGGAATGTATGGTCTAGGGATAAGAAGGACAGACATGTAAACACATAAAAATATAGTAGCAAACTGTATACTAAAACATCATTATATGCAAACTGCTAAAAGGACACAAAATATGGAGTAACTACCTGAGTAATTAAGAAATGCACTGCAGAGAAAAGACACACCAAAAGTGGGCTTCAAAAGGCAAATGGGGGGAGGCACTTGGGTGGCTCAGTCGGTTAAGCATCCGACTTTGGCTCAGGTCATGATTTCACAGTTTGTGTGTTCAAGCCCCGCGTTGGGCTTTGTGCTGACAGCTGGCAGCCTGGAGCCTGCTTCAGATTCTGTCTCCCTCTCTCTCTCTCTGTTTCTCTCTCTCTCCCCCTCTCAAAAATAAATAAACATTAAACAAATTTTTTAAGGCAAATGGGGCTTTCCTGCTGGCCAAGGACAAAAGCCAGCCTCAGCTGGGGGAAGAAACACAGAGGCACCAAGTTGTAGAAGGAGAAGCACAAAAAGCAAACAACTGAGCCAGAGGATGAAGTTAATATGTTGGCCTGGAGCTGGTGCCTGTATTTCATACTAAGGAGTTTCATGCTTATCAAGTAGGCAGTGGGAAGCCATCAAATTGCGGAATAATTTCTCTGGTCATTTCCGATTTCAAAAATATACAATTATGTTCAATTCTCTGCCTAGAGAAATAATTATTAGACTCTTGATATTTATATTTTGCTTACTATATTATTTCAAAGGCTTAGTTATTCTGCTACAGGCTTTTAAAATATCTGAAAATGTTCAAAGCAAGCCCATGATTTTGAATGCAAATAAAAAGGAAATCAGAAAAGGAATATTGAGTTTAAATTCACAGTGTTATTTCCAAAATGTGTCTGTGAAAATGCTATTCCACATGAAAATGCAACCAATTTACTTGAGTTAAAATACGCATTTGTTTGATTAAGTTTTCAATTTTACCTTGTTGCTGCTTTTGTAGCAAAAGGTGCTCCTTTTGAAATACAGACTTCATTTTGGAAGTTTCCACAGGAAATTGTTTATTAAAAATTCTATTTTAGATAGCATAGATGTTTTATTTAACTATTTTGGATAAGAGTGTGGGGTGAGGCCCCAACAGAGGATTTAAAATAGTTTTCTTCATAAGGAGATACACATGTGGAAACGGACTTGCATCAAGCCACACTCAAGCCAAGGAGCTATGGTATTAACAAAAGAAGCTCTCTTTGCTTCCCAGGATTTCAGCCTAGATCTGCTGCTGGGACGCTGCCGCTCACAAAGGGCTCCTAAAGTAGATGGGTCCCTTTTTGTTTTATCACTGTTTTCTCAAACCAGACCAATGAACTCTACAGCCCTGACCCTTTACCCCAGGCTGACCCTCCCACAAACGAATCTCTGTAGGGCTCATAAAAGCAAGTCGTAAACTCTAACAGTTGTCCGGTCTAGGGGGAGAGCTCAGGACCCCCCCCCCACCTCAACTCCCACTACTTTCTTGCTGCTTTCCTGACACTAAACACTTCCACATTCTTTTCTCATCCACCTTTGCCAGTACACAGAGCTGGATACCCTCCATGATTTCGTTCATCACAAGTTTCCACTCCTGACTTCCTGAACTTTTTGGCTTAGGAAGTCATGGGAATTCACTTTAGAGCTCTGATGTATCTATGGCCCACCCCAGCCCTAAACAGGAAGTGTCCTTCCACACTCCAGAGCTACCAGAAAATACTCATTGGTCCTTCCTGCACCTTGTAGCCTGTTCTGAGGTTTATAGGAGATGGTGTGTGTGTGTGTGTGTGTGTGTGTGTGTGTGTGTGTCTGTAAACATATATATGTACAATGCTCTGATAATAAGGATTAAGCTTACTTGAAGTCTACGTTTTAGAACAGAAATTATTTAAGTGGAAAAAAGACAGCAAAGAAACTAATAAAAGACAGCCTTCTGACAATATTAAATTAAAATTGTTCGTATTTGTAATGACTGTTCACACATTTGGCTCTTCATCTTATGTGCATTTATAAAATGAAGCTGAAAATAGTTGCTGTGCATGTGGGCATGTTTGGAAATGCCTAAAATGATGACAGCCTGAACACTATTTTACACATACACATGCACATATATGTGTGTTTACACAACACATGCACATTTCTGTTTGAACTGTGTGTGTGTGTATACATATACATATATATGTGTATATGTATACACACACACACAGTTCAAACAGAAATGAAAAATGATATAGAAATGAGTTTTCATATGGAGAGTTGCTGGCCATAAAATATAAACTTAAACTACACAGCAGCTAGATCTGCAAGTAAAGACGTTTAACCAACATTGATAAAGTTATCAAGTGCTTTCCCATTTTCCCAAAGCTCGCCCATATTGCTTTACTCTAACGGCACAGACAACCACCATACAAAGCACACACAGTGCAGACCAAAGGGCTGGGCAGAAGCTCAATAACTCAATATTCGTCCTCACAGACCAAGGCAGAATATGAGCAGAATTAACCTCCTTGATGTTCATTATGTAAAGTTTAACTTCCACCAAGACCATGGCAAAACCCAATCCTGAATGTGTTTTTAAAATTAATTTCCTGTGTCTATTACCGTGCTCACTTTTTTAAAAATGATTACATGCCTTATACTATGAATATTTGATTAAAAATGTTGTTGGGTTACAGGAGTCCAATGAAAGCAGCCCAGAATATCTTTACCCCCATGGCCTCCCTTAGCTCTGGGGCTTTCTCACAGTAACAACACCAAAGGCAGAGACCAGTGTCCCAGGAGGGTCTCTGTTCTTGGCCCTTCTGCACATGCATGGGCAGTACCTGCAAACAGGCCCAGAAAAGCACTGTTGGCTTACTCTGTACCTTTTTCCCCTCACCAACCTCCTCCCTTGCCACACACACACACACACACACACACACACACACACACACACAAAGCCAAATACCTCATCTACTCCTTAAATAACCAGGGATGCAGTCACTGTAGTCTGAGGTAGCCAACTGCCTCTTACATAGTCATAATGTACAAACAAGTGTTCACGGCTATGATTTCTATTGTTCTAATTTTCACTCTGAGGAATGAATAGGAGAGATCTTCGGATTCATCTATTATGTTTTGCTTTTACTTTAGGGAGTCTGAAAAGAGGGCATACCTATTTCTGCCCTCCTTCCCATTTTATCCAACTTCCACTGTCAGGTGCAGGGAAGTTGCAAAATCAACTGGCCAGGCCCAGGAAGCTGCTATGAAAGAGGAACCGGGAGAAGCAGACAGAGGCTCCAGACGCCCCTGTTCACTATTGGTCCCCTCACACGAATCGAATCATCGCACGGATTGTACAGGTGGCACAGCCATGATGGCCATCAGGCAAAGGGCCCTCTGAAGCTGCCATGGGGAAAGGCGGGGGATGAGAAGGAGTCGTTTGTCCTTACAACCATCCACCAGTGGCAGGCGTACACTAGAGGACTTACGATGACCCACAGTCCCCTCATCTTTGTATATGTCTGTAGGGGCAGCGGACAGTGCATGGGAAGACTCAGATTCACTCGGACAGCCACATACCAGTGTTTAACCATATCCACCATCTAATATTCAAGTATGACCAAGATAAAAAGGAATTCTCCTTCTGCAATTTGGAAAATATCAGGTCTTGAAGCAGTGCTCAGTGTTAGTGGCATAATCTCCCACTCTTGGCTTTACTCTGTTATTACATTACTGCACACAAAGAGAGCATCTGGTTCACCTCCCTTAAAAGCCATTGTTTTCTTTGCTCTTCTGCATTCCAAATATAGAGTCTAGACTTTTAGTGTCATTTATATCTGAGTCAGAAGAATAATCAAGAAAATAATTTATGAATAATTAATTAGGCATGATATATTAGAGAAGAGCTATTTTTAATTTGCAAAGACCAGGATACCATGGATATTTCCCAGTGAGAAGAAGCATGCAGCATTTACAAGGGGCTGAACTGATGGATGGACAGATTGCTTGTCAATGACTTTATCATCACTGATTGGACTCCACTGTACTTCTCAAAAACAGAACAAATAGAGATGCAATCACAGACCAAAGGTATTATAACATGATACATGTCTCAGGTCACAGAGCTACCTGTAAGAAACATATTTCTATTCACAGGAATACAGAAATTATCCCTAAACTCACCTTCATTTTAAGCTTAGCATACCAACAATAACATGAAAAATGTGATCACTATATGCATGCTAAACAGATGAAGAAGACAGGAAGGAAAACTATAGTTGTAATGGCTTAATATTTTTTATTTCATTCCCTTTCCCCCTTATTTTTATTCAATCTACTTGTAAAATAATGGAGGAGGAGACTAGAAAATATAGATTACCTGAGGGGTATGACACTAACTCCGAGTTTCCAAAAGCAGCAAAGGCCACATTAGTAATGCTTAAACTAAGCCACACGTGAGTTCCCTCTTGACCTTCCTCTCCCCTCTTCCATGACTTAATCCTTGATCTCTGGGGTCGCCACCACCCCTAAGGCAGAGAAAAGACTCTCTGTTCCAAAAGACAACACCCTGGTCAGATGCCTAGAGAGGTAGAATCATGAATGCCCTTATTGCTCATGGACTTCCCTGCTATCCCAGAGATGGGAATTGTATTTGAACATGGGGGACATTCTTAATCAGGGTTCCTAATTCTAGTTTGGGTTCTTCCACCAGCTCTGGGATTTGTAGGCTTTCCATTATAATGAAGGTGTTAGAATAGATTGATGTTTTCTAAAGTCTTTGCCAGCTCTAAAGTATTTTATTTATTTCAGAAGTACCCAATTCTTTACTCCAACCACCAAAGAATGATAATTATGAAATGTAAGAAAGGTGCTAATTATTGCTACAATGGCATCATATTGAAATATTTAATTAAATGGATAAAATTAACACATACACCTTAAATTTACACAATGTCATGTGTCAAATAAATTTACTTTTAAAAAAAAAAAAAAAAGCTCTGAATCCTGAGTGTTTATTGAAATCTGTAGGGAAACTCTGCAAAAGATTGATTTCAGAATTCTAATGTGGATTCACTGAATCAGAACTTCCTGATATGAACAGAACACCCCAAAGATTCCCCCAGATGATCTGGGTAATTCAGGTGATCCTGATGTCAGTAACTGCACTGAATCCCTAGATTATAAACTCCTCGAGAGCAGCAAGTATATCCTGTGGATCTTGAAATCTCTGTAACTCAGTAACTCAGTACTCAAATCTCAGTAACTTAACTGCTAGATGATTACGTATCTACTAAACAGAACTTACACATTTTTTGCTTGCTACTGAGTTGAGTTGGAAGACAAAGAAGATATATATTAAAGGCAAAAAGGTATGTTTATCTATTATTATGTATTTATAAATACACAAAACTGACCTCAGCTTTAACTATGCAGAGATATAAATCATAAATTAACTCTGCATTAACATAAACGTTTTTAGTTCATATTTTTTGAATGGCTCATTCTTATAGGCAATGGTTTTAGTTTATTTTATTAATCTGACCTACATTGTTAGCTGTGGAGTTTACCATCACGGAGAACATATTAATCTAAGTAAAATGGAATTTTGAAGAGATATATTCTCAAGGATTAAACACATGGGTCACTCTGATTTATTTTCATTAAGTCATTTGTTATTTTTTTCTTGATTTGTTTGCTTTTCAGTTGCCAGAGGAATGAAAAGTCAAAATATAAGCTGATGTAAATCTGCCTCTGAATTAGATCCCTGTTTAGAGTGTAGCAACAATGTCAAACATTCCCTACGAGGAAGCTATTAATTCTGGAAGCAGAGGCTCAGAAAGAAGAAAGGAGGTTGTGTATTAGTGTTTATTTCCTTATGATGTGAAATGTGCTCCTTTGCATTTAAATGGACAGAAAAAGACTGAAGCATTAACTTGGGGTTCATTAAAAGGAAGCATGGGCCTGTCCATTCATGACATTCCCCCCAAATATCCCCTCTGGTGGAAAACAAAATCACTAGCACAAACAGCTGGGTTTGTGTGACGCCATGCTGCCTGAATACCATTGTTTGATCAGTTTAATGTCACTTTTGTACTATTATACACCACAGAGAGAGATGTTGAGTTGCCTCCAGCAGGGTGGCTAACATTCTGTAGCTAATTACGTACAGCTCCATGATAGTACTGAAGGAAGGACGACACTGTATATGTCTCAGAAGGGAATAGAAAGATACTTTGTTTATAGTCACCCATCTGTCTGGTCACAATAGAATTGCACATGAATACAAGCCATAGTTTAGTGTGTCCTTCAAGAATGATTTTCTCAATATATGCAGTCTATCATCCCCCTCTCAGTACAGGCTACCAGACACTGTTTCTATCTTCTTCACAAATAATATATCTGTTATTCTAAGGCTCCAACCAAAGTGAAGTCTTTCTAATACACTTCATAATCATACAGAAAATATTGCTTTGTAGGGTAAAGGATAAATTCAGGTTAAGGGGAGGAAAGTTGCAGGAGAGCAAAATGAAAACTCAAATATCTACATGTAGACTCTTCTGTGTTTGTTTTGTTCTATGGATGAAATAACAGAATAGAATGCACACTAACCTGCATTGGAAAAGACCTAAAACAGCATCTACCCATAATCGTCCCTTTGTAGCTGAGTGAGGGAGGTTGAAAGGTTAAATGTCTTTGCCTAAAGTTCAAAGAGTGAATGATAGAACCTAGGTCTTCTGAAAACTAGGGTCTAGCTATCAATAAGCAAGCAGGTTCAGCTGAGAAACTGTTCAATGCATTTCTTTTCACAGATACTACTGAAATATTAAGAGAGCCTTATAGACCCAGAAAGAATGACATAAAAGCAAGAGCAAGCACACAAATGGTAGATACTCCTTCGGAGTAACAGAATCTCTCTCTTAAGGCATCTGAAACTCTCTACCTTGTTACCTACAAACTTTTCCTTACATATTGTATTTTACCTATTCAACACCAATGCATATATCTAAATCACTGGTCTACTATAAACCTCGTGTGCTCAGTATGTGTCTGGCATACATATAAATTGAAAGGATGAAAGAACAAATGAATTAATGAAAGCAAAGTCCATCAGAGTTAAGCTAGTATCAAGGTAAATCTTTATTTCCATCAAGCCAGAAATCCTCCAACAAATAACCCAATGAATGTTTTACTAAAGTGAAACTAAAGTAGCCCAAACCCCCATAGTCAAAATTGGCTACTTGTAGAATATAGCAAGAGGAATAGAAATCATTAATTATAGGCTCTGGTCTAATAGAGATAAAGGTGAATATGAATTCTTAATGACATTAGATTTACCCAGGTCTCTGTTCTTGAGAGTCTTTGTCTATGAACGGAAGTGCTCAGTGGTTTTCCTCATGGACTTACTATAAGTGATATTATTGCCTTACATTTTTCTCTACCTATACGCATTAGTGTTCCAGTTTCCTTCATAGCCTTATTACTACCAGATATTTAATTATATTTTTATATGTTTATCTGTTCATTGTATAGAAGATAAGCTGTGGAAGCAAAGAGGTATCTTGTTCAGTTTGTGTATTCAGTTCCTAGTATCTAACACATGAGTTAAATGAAGGAATCAGACTGAAATGGTTCATTGAGAGGTTGAGTTATAAGAAACCGTCAAACTACTTCTAATACTTTATGGAATAATTTGTTTCTATATAATCTAAAGTATATTATTTGATAATAAGAACCAATATCATCTCTCATTATTGCACAAGAGTTTAACCCAAAATCTAAGCTAACTAAATGTGACTGATAAAGTCTACTTAATATAACACTTCATAATCGGCCTGTTCTCTATAGCAGGCTCCATGACGTCCACCCAAAGGCTAAGCTATCCCCAAGTCCTGCATCAAGCTTCTTCCTCAAACAAGATATATTCTGAATCATCACACTCCCTACCAATGAAACCAGATCCCTGTTATCTTTGGAATAGGTGATAAAAATGCCAAGAATTATTTTAAATGTCAACCTAGATTTGAAAAATAGAATAAAACATCCGTCGTGACCATCCATATAGCTGCAGCCTCTGCTCTATCAGCTTTACAAAAGAAATTATCTATTATCAGTTAGGGTTCACCTAAATTACTTATTTTTACAAACCCTCTTTTCAGATTATCAAAGGGAATTTTGATTGACCACCTAAACAAGTTAATACAGCGGGAATAAATGACATCTCTCTAAATGAACATAGGAGTGCAAGATAGAGACCCATTCCGAATTTTTTTCCTAAAGGAGGAATTACAACTTAATTAATACCTACATGTGAAACACTTTGTTAGACAGTAACCAAGACTCTCCTTCATTATTACTTTAAAAATGTGTCCATAATCTAAGTGAACCCAGTTTGGCTATTTAAATCCCTTTAACATAATCCTTGGTAATCTGCCTGGTGTGTGTGGCAGGCTTTGTAAGCGCCCATCCAAAATGGATTCCAGTCACCCACAAGCCTCATCCTCAATACTAGAAGCCCAATTGTTAAAAAACCTGGCTTTTTAACAAAGTCATACATGATTCAACTGACCCTAGAACTCTACTACATATAGATTTCTAACAATTGAACAATCAATCTCCTGAAGAAGTTTGATCTTCTGTGCTGAAAACTCTGGGATTATTTCCTTTTGCTGAAATACAACTATTTTTAATCAGGGTTTCTACTGAACTAAGATGAATTCAAATTATAGGATTATTTTCTAAGTGCCTTATTTGAGGGATAAAAGGGAAACATTGAGTTGGGAGTGTTGTTGTTTTTTTTTATGTTTGACATATATAATGAATAAATCATGACAGAACCTTCTGCTTGAAACCTATTTCTATACTGGTATATTTATCTATTGGTATAAACATACTTCTATATTTCTGTGTTTGCATTAATTTCCAGATAGTCCATGATTTTGGATATTACCTACAAACCCAAAGGACATACCAATTCTGGGACTTTAATAAAAAGTTTAAAAAGAAATTTCACTGCAGTATGATGACAACTGTCTAGAAGAACAAATGCAACACTGTATAACCTCATCTCCTCTAGAATTTAAAAGCATCTACCCCTAAAGCTCTGGGCACAATTGAAGGGCTGCCAGAGAAAGACAGAATAATGTGAATCATTTAAGTGAATTTGAAAAGTAGTTCCTTGCTGGTTTGGAGGGAATGTCTATTGGCATTAAAAAAAAAAAAATACAATAATGACACAATCTGCATAATCACTTGTCAGTTAGCTTGGGTATAACAGGCCATGAAGCAAACTGAATGTTTGAAATACACTGTCTTGATAGATACAGATTTAATGATGATAATTTTAAAGCTAAGAATATTAACAAAAAGGTTGATTGAAGCTTTGAATATTTCTTTTTATAGTTCTGGTATTTTCATTCCTTCTTGTATAGTACTGACAGTTTCCTCAGGAGGCAAAACCATTTAAATAGTCACTTCAAATACTATTAAAATAATAACAAATGTGAACAAAATGAACATATTTTTAGGTTTGTAATTCTGCTCAGATTAGAATATCTAAACATGATTATCACCAACTAGTATTTTATAAATTAATGACCTCACATGATGGCACTATCAATAGTATTGCAGTAAAAAATGAGGGACTACAATGGCAAAACTCCATTTTTTTTAATGTTTGTTTACTTTTGAGAGAGACAAAGTGCAAGCAGGGGAGGGGCAGAAGAGACGGAGACACAGAATCCAAAGCAGACTTCAGGCACTGAGGTGTCAGCACAGAGCCTGACATGGGGCTTGAACCCACAAGCTGCGAGATCATGACCTGAACCAAAGTTGATCACTTAACTGACTGAGCCACCAGGTGCCCTGCAAAACCCCACTTTTATTCCTGCTTTTGAAAAGTAAAACATAATTTAAACCACAATATAAAAATATGTTGTCTGATGCATGCACATTTAGATTGCTATATATTCTTGGTTGATTTATTTCTTACTATAGATATTCTTGCTTAATTTTGGTTTATGTTGTATAATATATCTTTTTCAACATTTTATTTTAGTGAATTTCTTGTAGACAGCACCAAGTTGGATTATGTTTTGAAATCAATTCTAATAATTTCTGTCCCTTAATCAGTACATTTAGACCATTTATATTTAGAGTAGTTATTGATATATCAGGGCTTAATCTATTATATCAGTGAAAACCATATAAGGAACCTATACTTCTACCCCCTACCACTAGTAATATACACCTCCTCTTCTCCCCTGGGGTAGTGTCAGAGGTGGCCAGTAAAGAGTAAGCACTCCACCACCACCCACCAGTAAGGAGGCAACTCCTCCTTGACAGTGTCCGTGGAGGCCATATGGGGACCCAGGACCCCCAATTATCATAAACTATGCAAACGCTAATCAAAAGTAAGCAGGGATATATATTTTAATGTCAGTTAAAGTAGAGTTAAAAGCAAAAAAAAAAAAAAAAAAAATTACCAAAGACAGAGAAACACATTACAGAATTTTAAAAGGGCTGGTCCACCAATAAGACATAGCAGTCTTAAATGTATATGTACCAAACAGCAGAGGTACAAAACATGTGAAGCAAAAACACAATGGAAAAGGAAAATAGACAAATTGACAATTACAGTTGGAGATTCCAAAAACAATGTCTCAACAGTTGGCAGAACAACTAGACAGAAATTTAGCAAGGATACAGATGAACTCAAAAACTCTATTAAACAAAGGTATTTGTTATTGTTGTTTTTATTTCTAGGAGAGAGAGAGAGAAAGCGTGAGCAGGGGAGGGTCATAGAGAGACGGAGTCACAGACTCTGAAACAGGCTCCAGGCTCTGAGCTGGCAGTAAGCACAGAGCCCGGCGCGGAGCTCGAACCCACGAACCGCGATATCATGACCTAAGCAAAAGTCGGACGCTCAATCGACTAAGCCACCCAGGCGCCCCTAAACAAAGGTATTTGTTGACATTAATGAAACACTTCACCCAACAACAGTAGAATGTACATTCCTTTCAAGTGCCCACAGAACATATACCAAGATAGCTCATATTCTGGGACATAAAACAAAAAACAAACCTCAAAAAAATTAAAACAATTGAAAACATACAGTATATGTTCTCCAACTACAATGGGATCAAAGTAGATATCAACGATAGAAAGTTAACAGGAAAAAATCTCGAAGCACTTAAAACTAAGCAACACGCCTCTAAACAACTCTTGGGTCATAAAGGAAGTTCCAAAGTAATCTTTTTAAATGCATTAATCTAAATAAAAATCAAAACAGAGCATACCAGATTTGTGGCACACAGCTAAGGCAGTGTTTGGTAGGAAAATTTATACCATTAAATATAGCATTGGAAAAAAGGGAAACCTCAAATCAATACTCTAACCTCCCACCTCAAGAATTTAAAATATAAGGACAATATAAACTCATTGTAAACTTAAGAAAGGAAATTATAAAGATAACAGCAGAAATCAATGAAATAGATGGGGCACCTGTGTGGCTCAGTCAGTTAAGCATCTGACTCTTGATTTCAACTCAGGTCATGATCTCATGAAGTTCGTGATCTCAGGGCTCAGGTCATGAGCCCTGCATGAGGCTCTGTGCTGACAGCATATATTTTAATGTCATTTAAAGTAGAGTTTACAGCAAAAATAAAAAATAAAAAAATTACACTCTGTGCTGACAGCAGAGAGCCTGTTTCTCTCTCTCTCTCTCTCTCTCTCTCTCTCTCCCCCCCTTTCTCTTTGCCCCTGCTTGCGTGTGTGTGTTCTCTCTCTCAAAATAAATAAACATTTTTTAAAAAATAAGAAATCAATGAAATAGAACACAGAAATAGAACAGAAACTATCCATGAGAGAATGAGCTGGATCTCTGGATAAGACCAATATGATGCATGAACCTCTAGCAAGATTCACAAGGGAAAACTTCATAGAATAAATTTTGTTAGAGAAGATACAAATTACCAATATCAGGAATGAAATGGGACACCCACATGAGGCATTACTTGGTTCGCTTTGTTATAGTTAATCCCTAGATTAAACCCTGATTTCATCAGGGTAACTGCTGCACGATTAATATTATTCTTCAACAACAGCAGAATTTCTTTCTGATAGCAGTTTTAAAAGTTTAGGCTCCTACAGTAGGAATTGTGAATATGCAGTTCTTTTTTACTCAGATCCCATTACTGCAACTTCAACTAAGCAATGAAATGCTTTTTGGTGATGATGAAATTTTAAGGTTGAGAAGTACAAAAAATGAATAAGCTCCCTAAGGGCTGAGACATTGTTTCTTTTGTAATCATAAGCACATTCCCAGAATCAAGAATACTATCCACTGTATCTTGGAGACAGTCAATATTTGCTAAATGAATAACTGAAGGAATTAAAAATTGGAACAGGTACAAACAGTATAAATTTAAAAACAGACTAGGAGTTTAGATAAATGTTTGATTTACTTGATTTTAGCAAAAAGAAATCCACAAATCAGAGCAAAAGACACAAGAAGGGCAGAAAAGTTGGGGATGAAATTTGGTTTACAAATAAATACGACACAAATTCTTGCTCAAACTTTTCAATGCGCCTCCTGTGTTTCAAGCCCACTCAACTACACAGATCGCAGATCACTGGCAATCTGCTCTATTTGAATGAGACTCTTTCCCCTAACATTTCCCAAAAAAAGTATTACAAGACTTACCAAAAATAAATGTAAGCAAACTAATGTCAGTGAAAAGAGGAATGGAATATTGAATAAAAAGACTGGAGAAATGCAGGCAGCGTTTTTGTTTAAGCAAGTTAAGTGATTTAATACAGTGATAATTTCCAAAAAGGAAATTGAGCTTCAATGAAGCATGCATGTCCTTTCTACATTATCTGCAACAGTGCATGTAATTTGCACACATTTAATTAACTAATAAAACCTCTATCAGTAACATCAGGTTTGGAAATGTCATTGTTGATGATATGCTGCTCCCTCGGGAATAGCTGATTGTTTTTGTTTTGTTAACACTGAACTCCAAAGGTGCTACCTAACACTTCTACTCACTTTCAAAAATTTATTGATTTACTTAAAATTTGTTGGGGGTTTTCCAGGTAGGATAGAATTTACAGAATTCTGTAAATGCAGTGCCCTAATGAAATTATGATCCAAAGAAAAAGTGAGGCACATAAAGGAAGCCCAATTACAAAGCGATTCACGGGTACCTGGGTGGCTCAGTCAGTTGAGCTCTCGACCTGACTTCGGCTCAGGTCATGATCTTGTAGGTCATGAGTTCAAGCCCCACGTCAGGCTCTGTGCTGATGGTTCAGAGCTTGAAGCCTGCCTTGGAATCTGTCTCTCCCTCTCTCTGCCACCCGCCCCAACTCATGTTCTGTCTCTCTCTCTCTCAAAAATAAATAAATATTAAAAATTTTTTCAAAAAAAAAAACAACCAAAGTTATTCACTCAACCACAGACTGTGTTCTGCTGCAGACAAATCAGGTTGCAAGTATGACCAGAGATATAAAGCATATCTCCCTTCCTACCACTTCAATTATTTTTATCCTTTTTCTTTGATACAGAACCCTGGTAAGACCCTGTAAAATACTGCCATTCAACTAAAATCTTGAAGACGGAAGATAAAGTATAAACAATATTTTTCTACCTATGTTTTACACAACATAGTAAGTTTTTATTATATATTGAATCCTACATTGCCCTGAAACTGACAAAATTGGTGAAGAGACATTTATGCTCTACCATGTCGCATGGATGTAGTGTCCACTTCGTCCAGAAAGAAATCTCAGTTGGAGTCTGCGCAGTGAAGAGATGGCAGGCAATGTCACTTGTAGTCACCTTAACAGACCAGTATGCCACTGCTAAGTCAGAGGCACAATAATTGTTCACGTAAGGTTCAAAGTTCCTCTAAAATTTGGGATGTATGATTCATTAAAACACATGTACGTGACGACAGTATTTACACTAACAAATATGACACTCCTCTGAATCATCCTACATGTGTATAAAGTATTGTTTTTGTTGTTGTTTATGGACAACTTACTCAACTACCAGCATTGAAGCACTGAGAAGAGGCATGGAAATGAGACACTGAAGACAAAGGATCTGAAAAGCAGGTCAATAGAACTCGACACATGACCAAACTCGAAGAATTATCCAGGAGAATTCTGTTGCCCCTAACAGAGATTACAAAATCCCCAGCACTTATTTCAGGATAGGTATCAGGGAGGGTGGAAGAGAAATCACAAGTTCCCCTTCGGAGGCATGAACTTTGCAGGTGACTACAGGAGATGCTAAAGAAGATGGGCTACAGGAAGTCAAACAAGCTGATCCACAGCTTAACAGAAAAGCCAGAAACTCGAGTTCAGCATGGGGATGCTTGTCACAGTCATCTCTATCTACGGTGTATATATGTCAAGTTATGTGTTTGTCATATCTATGTATTCTATATACTGACATATACACACAGAGATAATGTCAGTATCGATATACAGATACAGATATGGATACCGACACACATTTATGTACCTAAGGCCACTACAAGGAGAACTGGGATACACTAAGTTGTTTTACATTTCAAAGGCAGGGCGTTTATGTCAAACAAGATTCACTTAATTCATAGTGTTTACTATGGAATTAAGTGCTAATGGAATAAAAAAGGGAGGAAATGCTGCTAAATGTCATACCACCACAACATGCAGCACCAATAATTAACCCCAAACAGCAGTTTTATTAATACAGTTCCTTCATGAAAAGTGGAAACATTAAAATTTTCTTAGTGTTTTGAAAATTATTAACTTACCATGCATCACTGTGATTTTCTCACTTGCTGCTCTAGCTGTAGCAAATAAATTCTCCATGAACTTTACTTTTCAGCTCTAATTCCTACACATGGTGATTAAACCAAAAATCATTTTTTTCTCATTCAATAAGAATTATATATTTGGCAATTTTATTAGTGATATTTACTAAGGCACAAAACCCACTGACATCATCTCGCACTTATGAAATGTCTTGGTAGGGATGCTAATAAATTTTGCAACCATTTAGGAAATAGCCACTCATCAGTACAACATTGATTTCTAACTGTCCTGACCTCTCTTGCTCTCTCTTTTTTTTTTATACCCGAAAAATGAATACTTGCACTGTTAGGCAGAAGTCCGTGGGGTAACAGGATCTTGGAAACTCACATTTGTACTTGCTTAGCAATGCATTTATTTAAAAAGATGCAGGGTGCTTAAAATTTTAATAGCCACTTGAGTACTCCCTTGAGAAATATTTATTTAGGACAAAATGTACCATAGTTGTTGCCTGAAGATCAGTAAAGCAAGGTAGAACATTAGAAAATCCTTTCTCCCATGGAAGACTGCAAACCCTTCTTTGCTGATAAAGTCACTTCTAAATTTGTTACCTCCCCTTTCAATCGATCCAGTTCCACCCAAATGTATTTGGAATTTACTACATGACTAACAGTACTCCCAGGTGAACTCCATCGTGTAGGGTTTTTTTTTTTCCCTAAATAAAAGTCACTAAGACAATATTTCATAAATTTTGGCACCTCTCCCTTAAGGTTATTTGATTCTAAGGTAGCAGGAAATACTTCCTCCAATCCTTTCACTCTCCCCTTCATCTGGGTTCCCAGCCCTTGATGATCAGAGAAGAGTCGGTCACAGCTAATGTCTTTCTGGGCACCAACACCATAGGCACATATGATTTTGGATCTTCCACTTGGAAACGTAAAAGCGAATGAGTTGTTTGAGAAGAACCAAAACACGCTAGATAAACAGTGGCAGCTCCAGAATTTCTCTCTCTCGGAAGAGCCCCGCAGAGGTAACCTGATGGATACAGGAGCTGGGGGCAGCCAATGAGCTTGCCCCAATAAGCAGAGAAATTTCCCTCCGATTAATTACTTGGGAGTGGCCTGGGAAAGGAACTGTTATTATGGTCTAATGAACCCCAAATACCCCCACAGTACCCCAAGAGCAGATATTATGGAGGTTATTTATAATGAAAACAAGACTCTCCTTTAACTACTAATTCACCACTTTTTGAACCTTGAGACTTGGCATGAACATCTGACCACAGGTAGAAGATCAATAATAGAGAGTCAACAAAACTCTCAGTAGCAATTCTACAAGCAAACAATGCTGAGCAAAGTTTGTTTGTCTTCTCTTGGAAATCTACCAGTTGCAGTCTCTGATTTGACTGGCACACCCAGAGACTGCACACTCTTCTTGTCCCTACTTAAAGCTGGGTTTGTTTTTTTATTGTTTATTTATTTTTGAGAAAGAGAGAGGCAGAGCATGAGTGGGGAAGGCTCAGAGAGAGAGAGTGAGAGACACAAAGTTTCACGCAGGCTCCAAGATCAGAGCTGTCAGCACAGAACCCGATGCAGGGCTCGAACCCACAGATCATGAGATCATGACCTGAGCCAAATTCAGATGCTTCACCAACTGAGCCACTCAGGCATCCCTGAAGCTGGGTTTTTAATGCCCAAGCTTTTCTGCCTGACTGCTACTGCTGTTCTAGTATGTTCCATCCATTTCAGTGTATTAGCACTTGCACCACCTTATATCTCAGAGTAGAACAGGCAGCCAAATCAAGATTCTTTTCAGTTATATTTTTTGGAATTTTTAAATCCTGTTTCTCATGTTCTGAATATATGTAGTGTTTGTCCATTGTAGAAGGTTTGTGGGGAGGATTTTTTAAAGATTTTTTTAGGTGTATTTATTTATTTTGAGAGAGGGAGCATGTCAGCAGGGGAGGGACAGAGAGAGAGAGAGAGAGAGAGAGAGAATCCAAGCACTGTCAGTGCAGAGCCTGATGTGGGGCTCATATTCACAAACTGTGAGACCTTTACTTGAGCTGAAATCAAGAGTCAGATGCTCAACCAACTGAGCCACCCAGGCACGTTTGGGGAGAAAATTTTTAAACATAAAAGAAAGGATATATTTAGCCTCCTATATCCCATAACCCAAGAATAATGACTATCAACATCCAGAATACATCTCATGACTATCTGCAGCACTGTGCTTATTTCCTTGGGTAAGGCAGTTCCTAAGTCACAGACCAAGGTCCATGTGGGACTTTCCTTTCTTCAGGAAAAGAGATACGTTGGTCTTACGAGTCTGTGGGAAGGAATTAGAGACATAAGCAGAAGAATCAGGCTGCCAGAATCTTCCTCACTTTAGCCTGATATCTTGGAAATGAGGGAGGAACAGACAGAAGCCATTTACTTGTGAACACTTCCCATGTTTGAAACTCTTTGTGGAAAACTCCAGGCCCCTCTGGCCCAAGCATAACAGGAAAGTTTCAGAAGGTCAAGCAAGCCGAAAGGGTTATCCAGAGGTCTGAACACAAGTGGAAACATGGGCAGTGCAGTCAAGGTTTGAGGGAGAGGCCATCTCAGCCACTGAACAGATACATGTCACAGGCGGATTCCAGACAGGAGCTGGAGAGCCAAGCCAAAGACAGTCAGCAAGAGAGCAACTCAATTTGCAGATTTCAAGAAAAAAATGCAAGTAAGATTGCAGGGGATAGAATCAGACTGAACATTCCACACTGGATGGAGCACCCATACCCCAGAACCAGAGCATCAGTCCTACAGAGAGGTCAACATAACCAAGGGACCTCCACATCCCTTCCTAGACACCCCTAAGTCTTCCCCCCATACAGCAAATCTTCGGAAGGGAAGAAAGGGAGGAGGGTCTATGCTAGGGAGTTAAATGTAGAATTTACCAGATATGTATCCAACACAGAAGAGTTTGGGAATCAAAAGCTACCTGATTCACTTACTGACGTCAAGCTCCAACCAACTTTCACCATCTCTACTGGCAGCAGACTCGAGAGATTAATACCAATTACCAAAAACTCAAAAGATTCTATTTTCCTGCATATCTAAGTATATGTGTTCAATTTTTTTAAGATTTAATCTATTTATATAGAGAGAACATGAGCAAGGGGTGAAGGGCAGAGGGAGGGAGAGAGAGAAAGAGAAAGAAAGAGAGAATCCCAAGCAAGGTCTATGCTCGGCACAGAGCCCCATGCAGGGCTTGATCCCACAACCCTAGGATCACAACCTGAGCCAAAATCAAGAGGTGGACACTCCACCGACTGAGCCATCCAGGTGCCCAGCGTTCAATTTTTATTCACACACACACATGCACCCTGCATAAGAGCAATCTCCTATTTCACAAATTCATTGTATTAGTTTATACGCACTCATGTCCTTGAAAAGTACTATTGGCCCAAACTGCCCTCTCATTCTGTGTTAATCTTTTGTCTGCTTTTTTGTGATGTGCTTTTGTCACCTACTCTCAGGTCCTGGAACCCTGTCCTGAGGACCGATGCCATTAGTACCACCCCCAAGTTCTGTCGTCCCTTGCCCTCCACTTTGATTATACAGATCGAGTGTTTTGGCCCAGTCTCTAAATCCCTACCACAACCTTATGCTTTACTATTTTGATTCTCTAAGTGGTTTTCACTCTGGGGTTTCAGTCTCTACTTCTGCTCATTAGAAGATAATCTTTATCCTGCTCTGATGTTTTTAAATTGAAGACCGTAGCTTCTGAACTGAGACTCCTTTGCAGACTCTCTCTAGGAGCAAGAAATTTGCTGTACAATAATGTTTCTAAATTTCTACTTTGAAAATTTTTCCTCTTTCCCAATGACTTGGGGTAAGCGGTAAAAATTCTGTGTCATATAGGAATAGGGGAGGGAGGACAGCGTGCATTTTGACAGTTTCTTTTCAAAAACACGTTTAAAGTTTTATTTTGTTTAATGTTTTATTTATTTCTGAGAGAGAGAGAGAGAGAGAGACAGCGTGAGCAGGGGAGGGGCAGAGAGAGAGAGGGAGACACAGACTCTGAAACAGGCTCCAGGCTCTGAGCTGGCTGTGAGCACAGAGCCTGACACAGGGCTCGAACCCACGAACCTGAGATCATGACCTGAGGTGAAGTTGGACGCTGAGCCGACTGAGCCACCCAGGCGCCCCAAAAGTTTTAAAAATATATATTTTCTTGCCCAGTTACCAATCATTTATTCAATCTAGTAAAGCATACACATCAAGAAATCAAATGTTTAAAATGTTCAGCATCTACTCTGCATCAAACAGAATGACATGCTACAGAGGGGCACCAGGGTGGTTCAGTCGGTTGGGCATCAGACTTCAGCTCAGGTCATGAACTCACACTTTGTGGATTTGAGTCCCTCATCAGGCTCTGGGCTGACAGCCTGGAGCCTGCTTCAGATTGTCTTCCCCTCTCTCTGCCTTTCTCCTACTAGTGCTCTGTCTCTCCCTTTCTCTCTCTTAAAAATAAACATTAAAAAAATTTTTTAGTGACACACTATAGAAATATCCACATGTTCTTTTTTTATTATTACTATGTTGATTTATTTTGAGAGAGAGAGGAAGGTGGGGGAGGGGCAAAGAGAGAGGGAGACACAACATCCAAAGCAGGCTTCAGGCTCTGAGCTGTCAGCACAGAGCCCAACACGGGGCTTGAACCCACAAGCCATGAGATCATGACTTGAGCTGAAATCGGATGCTTAACCGACTGGGCCACCCAGCCGCTCCGAGACGCACATGCTCTATGTTTGCTATGCCCTAGACTTAAATTACCTTCCTCCAGGTAAATAACTGTCTAGCTAACACCTGCCTCAGACCTATCACACTACCTTGAAATGTTTACTCACAGTAGCAATCAACTTTTGAATTCATGTCTCCATTGCCTCAGAAATCCTCCCCGTGTTTCAAAAGCACAAAATGTATTTACTATTATTTAAACACCAGACATAGTGATACCTTTTATGCACTTAACCATATTGCACTTTGCACACTTTATATATCAAATACATATATACCTTCATATCCTTGTTATATACACACACCTTAATATGCATATTAAAAAATATATATATAATATATATACACATAAAATATATATGTATATATATATAACTTCATTTTTCCCTGCATTCTCACAATTCCACAAACTGCATTTTCACAAGTAAAACACTCTGACTGATGTAGTACCTATCACACAGTAATGCATTGGACACTAGGGAGTGGCGGCAGACATGGGATTTAATTTGAAAACTCAAAACCCAGGGGTACCTGGGTGGCTCAGTCAGTTGAGTATCTGACTTTGGCTCAGGTCATGATCTCACAATTAGTGGGTTTGAGCCCCACATTTGGCTCTATGCTGACAGCTTGCGGGCTGGAACCTGCTTCAGATTCTGTGTCTCCCTCTCTCTCTGTCCCTCCCTATCTCACGGTCTGTCTCTATCTGTCTCTCAAAATAAATAAATGTTAAAAAAATTTTTAAATGAAAAATCAAAACCCATACTCTTAGGAAGTGTTCACACTTGCAGGAACCATGTGATATAAAAAGAAAAAGCTAAATTATTTTCCCAAATGTCATGGAAACTATAACAGAAGACACCCATCTTCCAGAATGTTGTCTCTTTTATGGAAAAAACAGATCAATTAATATCAGGACCTCAAGAAATGTGTAGTGCATCTTCCTCCAGGATAAAATTGGTGGTTCACATCTCTATCCATTGCTTCAGGATGGAGACTTCCAAGCAAGCTTCAGGGTCAAACTGCTGCTATTGAAAGCTTTGACATTGTCTTTATCTCCTGTCTCCCCCTTTTCTCATGCATAAAAAGAGGGTGATAGGAATGGGAAAAGATAGTTGCAAATGACATATCAGATAAAGGGCTAGTACCCAAAATCTATAAGGAACTCACCAAACTCCACACCCGAAAAACAAACAATCCAGTGAAGAAATGGGCAGAAGATATGAACAGACACTTCTCCAAGGAGGACATCCAGATGGCCAACAGACACATGAAATGATGCTCAGCATCCCTCCTCATCAGGGAAATACACATCAAAACCACACTGAGATACCACCTCACGCCAGTCAGAGTGGCTAAATGAGCATATCAGAGGACTCTAGATGCTGGCGAGGATGTGGAGAGACGGGCACCCTCCTACACTGTTGGTGGGAATGTAAACTGGTACAGCCCCTCTGGAAAACAGTCTGGAGGTTCCTCAGGAAACTAACAATAGAACTCCCCTAGGACCCAGCAATAGCACTGCTAGGAATTTACCCAAGGGATACAGAAATGCTGAGGCATAGGAGCACATG